>NC_139232.1:77266939-77859278 GCF_977018435.1 Lepisma saccharinum
ATTTCTTTCCAGCGAGCATTCTTTTAAGGTCTGCAAACAGGAAAAAGTCACTGGGGGCCAGATCTGGAGAATATGGTGGATGGGGAAGCAATTCGTAGTCTAATTCATATAATTTTGCCATCGTTTTCATTGATTTGTGACACGGTGCATTGTCTTGACGTTGTTGCTTTTGATCGATTGTGAGCACGCGCGGCACCCATTTTGCACACAGCTTTCGCATGTTCAAATATTCATGCACAATATGTCCAACACGTTCCTTTGATATTTTTAAAGTCTCAGCTATCTCGATCAACTTCACTTTACGATCATTTAAAATTATTTTGTGGACTTCTTTGATGTTTTCGTCGGTAACAGCCTCTTTGGGGCGTCCACTGCGTGCATCGTCTTCGATGCTCATTTCGCCTCGTTTAAATTTAGCAAACCACTTCTCAACGGTTGATTTTCCTGGTGCAGAGTCCGAATAATGTTTATCAAGCCAAGCCTTGGCTTCAACAGTATTTTTTTTCGCCAAAAAGCAATGCTTTATTAACACACGAAATTCTTTTTTATCCATTTTTTCACAATAACAAAAGCTGCTTCACTCACAATGCTATATCTCACGAACTAATTATCCGGCAGCTGTGAAATTTATACACATATCTTTTGAAGGTTAGTACTAAGTAAAAATCACATGGATTTAATTCTAGCAACGCCATCTATGAGTCAGCCTATGAACTTTTCAGCCCAACTGTTAGAACCGTTTCTTGTGCCAAAAAACAATATACATATTCTCCTTTTGAAGTGTAATAATAATAATAATCATAATAATAAGGGTTTTATATTTTACACTGGTTTTAACTTTCAACTTTTTTGGCTATTCTATTCCATTTTAGCAACTAAGTCTCAGCTTAGTATTTAAAGATTAAAGTTCAGATTCAAACTTTGTATGCTAGTAGCAGTTTTAGTGGTTTTAATATTAAATGCCATATGTAAATCAAGAAACATTTTTACACTGACACTGTATATTCTAAGCTATTTTAAAATAATATAATGTTCAAGGATCCTTATTGGATAAACGTAAAAATAAAAAAAATGTAGCCAATAAAGTGTGCATTTATCATTGAGAATGGGCCTAGTTATACATAGAATCAATATCACCGAGCCCATTTTGTGAATCAGAGTGAAGTTATTGATCAGCTGTAATGAAAGAACTTGAAAATGTAAAATCTTGGAAAATTGTATAACATGTTGCTTTACTAGGACCATGAAGATTGAATGTAAAATGCTAAAAAATGTAAAATCCAGGAACATGAAATCGGGGTTCTGCTGTATTTGATTTTTTTAACTTTTGACTAATTGTGTTGCTTAGATGAAGTGATGAAGGGACACTTACAAAGGAACACCTATGCTCAGGCCAGGACTCAAAAACTTTAAACCTCTGATGATCACATTGTGAGTCTACAACTCAACATGTTCAGCTTAGAGAGACAGCTTTTGAAATTTCTAAAATGGCTTCAAACATATGCAACTTTGCAATGATTAATGTTTGTTACTTTTGCCTACTTTTGCCTAATTAAACATTTCTAAAGTGTTTTACAAAAATACTTTGGAGCAGGGCTCGAAAAATCCTGGTCGCCAGGGCGACTAAAATTTGCAGCCTGGCGACTGTGATCTTTTGCTGTAATATGTATGATATTTTGATGATTCTAAGTTTAAATTGCAGTACAGCATAAGTTAGTATATGATTTTTTCAATGTTGTGAGCATTCCATAATGTCCCTAACAATTTCTTACCCTTTGTCCCCTAACACACCATTTGTTGCTTTCTCAAATAATTTAGCGATGTTTTGAATACCATGATCCTCAGCATCTTATACAGTGTGTTTCAACAGTCGCACAACCCAAACTTTGGAAATGTGGTATATCATGAAAATCATAAGAGATATTTACACCGTGTTTTCTGCATTATAAAGACTCATCCATTGAGATATATTTCAATGCTTAAAATTATCAGTTCACTCCATACAGAAAATCATATAAATTAATAACTGACAGAAAGCACCATTCAAACTTTTCCAGAAATGAACTTCTGAGTAAGATATTATTCGAAGGGTTGTAATCAGACATTTGATGACTGATGCCATGTCAAGTCGATTGCGACCAATATTGGTCATGTGCAACATTTGATGAATTTTTGACTGGCGATTTTATGGGTTGAGCGAAAAGTTCCATTTTTGGGACATACCTTCGTATATGGCAACTCTAGCAGGTCGAAATATTGCCAACAGTCGCAAACATGTGTCTAAGTATTGGCTATACATTTACGTGAAAAATCGTAAATCAAGATTTTGTACAGAAATTGGACCCTTGAGAGAATCCTAGGCTGCCCCTGGTTACATTGAATTTTCTTAGCTCACTTTCACCGCTACTGTGCCTGTTTGTTTAAATTGATTCAGTATGGCGTATTCATTGGAGCAGTACGTGTGCATTGCTGAAGAGTATTTTACTACTCATTCTTACACTCATGTGCAAGAAGTTTTCCAATAAAAATGCCCTGCTTCTGCTGTAGCTACCTCACAAAGCAACTGTTTTACAACCAAACACTAACAAATGATCCCACAAATTGTATAAAAGTTGGTATTTATGGTTGAAAATTAGTTCTCCGGTGTTTTCAGCAAATGAACAATGTTTTTTTAAAATAATGTAATTGCCTTTATTTAGATAAATGCTAACATAAATTTATGAACCCAGTGATAGCCTACAGGATTAGTTTAGTGTAGAGAACCCAGTGTAAATATCTCTTACGACTTTCATGATATACATTTTCAAAGTTTGAATTGTGCTACTTTTGAAACATACTGTAGTATGCACAATTGCTAGTAGGTGGTTTCCTGGCGCCTGATTTTCAGAGCTGGCACCTAGCTTTGAAGAAAATTTTTCGAGCACTGCTTTGGAGACTGAATTTTAATCTAATTTAACTAGGTTTTTTTGAAATTTTGGAAACCATAAATTAACAGAAATCCACATTCCTATTTTCATGGAGTGAGGATTTAGTGGTCAAGAGAACCAAGCATTTTTACTTCACTCAATTAATGTACTTACATTTAATATATTCTGCCTCATTTCTACACCCTCCACGTGGGTTATTAATTTCAACAAGAGATCCATTATAGCTGATGTACCCACATGTTTCAGAAGCAAACTGATGCAATCTTCTTTGGACTTTAAGAATTCCAAAACCTGTAAACAAGTGAACTGATAGGAATACCAGTTCTACAGTTAAAAAAAAAAGAAAAGAGAGAGAAAATGTTATATTCATTCATTTCCAATCATATTCTGAATTACTTACAGCAGGGCTTCTGTGTAAGAATAATAATGATAAAAAGAACACAGTACAAAGTGCACATTTACACACCAAATAAAAGGAACATGCTGTTTTCTGAATGTGATATGGGGGAAAAGCATTAAAAAGTGCATCTAAATAATATTTTACTTCCAGCATCTAACTTATTCGAACGAACTAAGTCAGACTTCATGCTAACAACTGTTTTCAGAAAGTGCTAATTCGAACATATCAGTATCAGGAGAAATAGTTGCTTCCATACCCACCTCTGGCACTCCTTTATTGCTATGTATAGTTAAGAGCACTGAATGAAATCACAAAACACAAACAGATGCAAAAAACACAGCAATACATAGTATGTGTACACGTGATTGTACAACATAAAAGTGAGAGCTGCCTACACAGAAACCCAGCTGCAGTGAATACGTGTTGCCTAATGTAAGAGTCTCTACCGCAATTTCTTACGGGGGTAGGGAACCAACACTTCAGCACTTGTTTTTGAGAGGTTCTCTCTCTTTTTTCAACACTAAGCATATTGTAGGAACCTTAATACAAATACAACTGATGATGTGCATGCATTTCTTAATGCACGCACACAACCACAGACTTACAGGTAATCACACTGTATCTCTACACAAAATTGTAAAACGGCAATGTTTACACAAAATATTGTAACAACGTATTAACACTGCTCATACTTGGGCATTCACCAAATTTAGCTTAACATCAAATGCATCGTACTTCATGAAGCATTGCTGGTGGCAAATTATGATGAGATTTTGTTAGGACATCAGCCAGGTTAATTCCTAAGCTTCCAAAAGCTCATATCATTCTCATTTTCAATCCCTGAAGATGAGAATGACTAGTTCTCAAAGACCTGGAAGCATATTCAGAACTGACCTCGTTGATATCCCCGAGACATTATTTTTCATTCGTTCTCAGTTGAGTGCTGGCAATAGGCTTCTTCAAAATGATCATACATGTGTATTGGGTGTGTATTTGTAAATGTAACTTCCAGTTGTATACATTTATATTTCTGTACATTACTGACATTAACATACAACATGCATGCTTTCATTCAATGTTACCATGTGCAGGAAAGTAAGTTAAGGCTTATAATACCAAACATTGTAAATAACATTATTTACATAGAATCTTCATATACACAGAACAGAAATTGAAGCATAATATTTCAGTTTTGTACTAAAATTTAAGACAGCCAGTTTCCAAGGAATGTATCCCTGCTACCAAGTTACTGAAAACTAACAATTACTGCAAGAGTAAATGATAAGACCAATCTCCCCTTATCCAAAATTAAGAAATAATCTCAACTGGGTTATCTAAAATTAACAAAAACAGTCTATCAATGAAAGAGTTAAAAAGGTTTTGATTGATTTAGTTTATTTAACATCGCATTTCTGCCACTTTTGACTAACTTTGACAAGGAAAAAAAGGCAATCCCCCCTCCCTCTTGAAATCTATAATTTACCTATTACCATCGAGATATGAAGGTTCAGTAAGGGAATAGTAAACAGATATTGACATCTCCCTTCTTGTCTTGTCTCCGAAAATAGTGGCCATTCCCTTAGACTACAGCTCAAAATAATAAGAGGAACCTTAAATGTGTTAACAGGCGACAGTTAAAGAAGACCCCTCCCCCCAAAAAAGAAATATGGTCTTCATCCTGCAGAATACAAGCATAATTTTCAATACCAAAAATTCATGTACAGTCCCTGTTTGGTATTATACACCAATATTACTGGTATCGGAGTCAGCCATAAAAATAATTTAACCTGAATCAAGTTTTAAGAATCTGCAATACTCATGTTTAAAAGGTTTTTTGTTTGTTTCATTTCCATTCCACATTAGTGATATTAATAAGCAATACATATGATCAAAAAGTTGTACAATGGAAATGCTCCTGGTCTAAGTTGGTGGTGGTGGTGGCCTGCATACAAAATTGAGGCTTGAAATTCCTGCATCAACCATTCCATTTGTCTGACCTGGCCAAATGTTTCTATTAATTCCACAATGCAAAATATATGAAGATTTGAGACTGGTGATGTACTGGCTTCAGTTCAGAATTATTATGCAAAAAAATAACTTTTTTTTTTCAAAGTCATTAAGATACTGGAAGTTGGACTGTCTAAAAGTGTGTCCAGTTTAGGAAAGATTATGTTTGTGGGAATCCACTGCTCTTGCCCTTTTTTCAACCCTAGACCTAAGACTTACTGGTTTACCCTTACAAATGTACTATGCCAACATTCAGCTTGTGTAATTGTGGAAACTCATAAGCATTCGGTATACTTCATATAAATTAACAATAGATTAAATAAATAATACAATCTTAAACATACGTTAAGTGGATACCATATTTAGTAGTAAGGTGGGACAAATGTTTGCCAACCAAAATACTACGATGGCACAATCAATTCAGATATCACACCAAACAATGTCACATTCAGCAAGAACTCAGGTAGACAGTTGGACAGGTGTCTACCATAAACTGTACAACAACACAGTGCATTGTGAAGAAAACCTGAAAACTAGACATGGTTTCATTACTTCCAAATTTACAGCTTACAATGTGTTACAATGTTTTGTGCATACAGTGTGTTATCACCTTCTCATGTAATGAAATTGAGTCACTCTCCTTATTGTAACTGCTATTAATACCTCCCTTATGGACATTTAGAACTATCTGCAGAATTAAAACCAAGCTACACTGGAGGTTTATGCCAAAGCATACTTCAGTCAACATAAAAATTGAAAACACCATCACAGTAAGTTTCAAATTGAAGTTTACACTAATTTTGTACATATGCTGTAGGCCTCCATACTCTTAAATCATACAAATTATATGCAGAGAATATCAAAAGTTTACATTATGAACATTAGTACATGCAGAGAGTTCTCAATTCCTATTGTTATAATCTTATGAATTAAAAGAAATGGGAGAAAACCAACATGAGCTAAGTTAACAACAATACAAAATATTTTATCAGTCAGTTTCACTTTCTTTCTTTCTCGACACAGGTGTTCTTATGATTTAGTTTTTGTCGTCATTTCTCTTGCCTCACTATCATACCTAAAGATGCTACACTGTCATGGTTAAAAGTATTTCAAATCCTTTGAAAATTAATGTTTTCTAACAAATTATTAGGGTATTAGGGATGGGACAGATTAATTGGTACTTTATTGGTATCAGCTGATACATCAGTAAAATTATTGATAATTTTAACAGTATGATATACCTGTACAGCAGCTAGTAATTTAGTGAAAAATTATTTTTTATTGGGAGCAAGGGCGCAAACAGACCCAAGCTGCATTTGATCTTCTCTTCATACACGCAAAGAAATACACATTTCAGCAAAAACTGAAACTGCATAATTAGATATTTATTTTACAACACATAGCACTGTTATATAAATAATAATAAAGGGTCAAACTGTGAAGTTAATTACCAGATATTTTTAGAAATGTATGTAAATCATAATATACTGGGTGTCCCAGAAGTTGCCAAACTCTGTGTATACGACCGTATAAATGAAAAGCCAAACAGAATGAGAAGATACACTTTCTTCGAAGATAAGGTCCTGTTTGTTGAGAAAATTATGTGATACAAAAATATGGTATAGCCTGCATGATTTAATAAATAATGA
Source organism: Lepisma saccharinum (assembly GCF_977018435.1). Lineage (NCBI taxonomy): Eukaryota > Metazoa > Arthropoda > Insecta > Zygentoma > Lepismatidae > Lepisma > Lepisma saccharinum. The sequence goes on from NC_139232.1 coordinate 77,273,923, forward strand.
AAATGTTGCCACAAACAAAAAAAAAATTCTGCAAATCATATTTATTGACTCACTGAACTCACTAAGGTAAATTATTGCAACATTTTTCAATATCATCGAACAATCTGAATGGAATTCTATTGAATTTGACAGAAAAAGTACGTTGATGAAGTCTTACAAGCATTGCACAAGGGTATGAATGAGCTATTCCCAAATTCCATATTTTTGCAATATTATGAACCACACTGGCAACACTGTTGCTGACAGATGTGTTTCACCTCTAGCTATCACACTAAGGCAATTTTAATGAAAAAGGAGAAAGTTGGTTATTTTAGAACCTTTTTGATAACCTTCATACACCTTGTAATCCTGAAATGTCGGTAGTGAATTACGTTTGTTAATTGTTTCCTGTGCCTGGAATAGGTGGTTATCCAGTGAACTGGTTGTTGTGTAATAGCGGATTATGTTTTCTGTGTGCTGAACTGTATGTGCTTTCAAAATGCCATTCTCTATGGAGGAAAGAGTGTATATTGTTGAACAATATTTCCGAACATTGTCTCATCCTGGTGTAAGAGAAGCATTCAGTGCCATGTTCCAGACATCTCCCTTGCCACAAAAGTTGAAAAGTTTTTGTCTTGTGCACAGGTTTTACCAAATTGGGTCAGTGAGTGACAGGAAACGTTCAGGCCGCCCTTGTTTTAGAAGCTGATGTTCTGCAGCGTGTTGAAGAACAAATGGTGGTATCGCCAAAAAAGTCAGTTGGGAAGCTCGCCGCAGAATGTGCATTGCGCAAGTCAACTGCTCACAGGGCTATACGGAAATTAAAATTGTACCAGTATAGAGTTCATGTTGTCCAAGAATTGAAAGACTTGGATTTTCCGGCACGGTTGTGTTACTGTCATTGGTTCCAATCATTCATCATAAGAAGTGGTGTCAATGTACTGAATAAAGTTTTTTTTTTATCGACGAAGCTTGGTTTTAATTGGATGGGTACGTAAACAGCCAAAATTCCAGATATTGGGCCACAGAAAACCCACATCAGTTGCATGAACTACCATTGCATTTCCAAAAAATTGGGGTATGATGTGCAATATCGAGACATCATCTTTGAAACAAAAGTAGATACTGCTGTGTATGGGGATCTCATAATGCAATTCGTTCTCTCCTGGAAGAAGGCGAACGTGATGCTACAACAAAATAGAGCAACGTGCCATACAGCCAAAAAATCTCTTGGTATACGCTGATATAATTTTTTGGCAATCGGCTAATCTCCAAAGATTTATGGCCCAGTCGTTCGCCAGATTTGCAGATTATTTAAAGGACAAAGTATACTGAAATAAACCCAGGACATTGGACGATCTGAAACTAAACATTATAGAGGAAATTGGGAATATCGGTGCTGTAACCCACAGAAAGGTATCCCAAAACATGATAAAACGTACACACTTATGTATCCAAGAAAATGTTGGACACATTGAACATTTGCTGTAATTTGTGGTAATACAGACACTTCAGGGTTGCAAGGTGTATGAAGGTATTGAAAATGTTCTAAAATAACAAACTTTCTCCTTGTTTGTTAAAAGTGCCTTAGTGTGATAGCCAGAGGTGAAACACGTCTGTAGGTGACACTTGCCAGCAACAGTGTTGCCAGTGTGGTTTGTAATATTGCAAAAATATGGAATTGGGGAGCAGCTCATTCATGCCCTTGTGCAATGTTTGTAAAACTTCATCAACATACTTTTTCTGTCAAATTCAATAGAATTCCATCCAGATTGTTCGGTGATATTGAAAAATGTTTGCAATAACTTACCTCAGTGAGTTCTGTCTCTCAATAAATACGATTTGCAGATTTTTTGATTTTTTTGTTTCTGGCAACATTTTCATTATTAAATCATGCGTGATATTCCATATTTGTATCACATAATTTTCTCAACATACAGGGATTTATCTTCGAAGAAAGTGTTTCTTCTCATTCCATTTAGCTTTTCATTTATATGGTCGTATACACAGAGTTTGGCAACTTCTGGGACACACTGTATATACCAATATGCTTATATTAGCTGAAAACATTAGAATAGTGATAAATCTAACCCATTCCTAGAATAAGTACACTTTTGTTCCTTCTCCAATTATAAGTTACTCACTTGTTACTTTTCAATATTTTTGCATGTTCTTTAGGGGAACCAAACTTCTATTCTAAGCCCCATGGTCATTTCATGCATTTTATTGACAAAATTCTACAACAAAAATCAATATTTTACTTTAGGGCAAGTGCCCTTGGAGGTAAAACAGATAGATACACAAAGAATTAACGGAGGCAGCTGCAAATAAAAAGTGCAGTTACACTTGAATGTTACTTTTTCTCTCAATAGTTAAAACAACCAAGCAACTGACTGTGTCCCAACTATTCCAAGTACTTTTGTTAGAATCCATATATTTCTTGATCTTGGCCATTCTGGAAATGATGCAATCAAGACCATGCTCCACTCAATTTCACCCTCACAGAGTTCACCCCAGGTATCTAGTGGTTAGAGGCTCAGCGATCCCCAGAGCCACTCTGTGCAGGGATATTGCTGAAAAGATTCCCACCTGGGATCGCCCACCTTAGGAATCAAACCCGTCTCCTGTATGGTACTCAGGTTCTCTACCAACTGGGTCACCAAGGCTCTTTCATAATGATGATAATGATCTAAAGCTCCTTCTTATTCTGGACAATATACAACAAAGAACTAAAAAACATGTGAAATTATGTGTAAATATAACTCACCTGATCACTTTTCCTTGTGACCAGAACACCTAAAATTTTACTAAAAAAGCTGGCTAACAACGGATTCAGAGGAGGATCAGTTTCAAGAAACGAATATAATTTGTTCAGCAAAGCCTCATCCCCTGCAAGCCTTTCGTTTAGGGCAGGCACATCACATGTCAGCAGTTCGCAAGCTATGTTCGGATATTTGTAACGTGAGCGTTCATCTACATCATCACATGGTTCAACTGTTGTCAAAGTTACCAATTCTTCCATCACTTCAGGTCGTAGCAAACTGAAAAAAAAATTAGAACAAAATATAAAAATTCTTCACCATTTATCTGATTTACACATCTTTCATAACAAACCAAAATAAAAGGTATATGGCTAAGGTGGTTCTATGTTTCACCAAAATTCAAAAAATCAATAATCCCAAGGCTATTTTTCAAAATCTTTTATCTTCTCTATTCTTGGATATAATCTTCCGCTATCTGGACCATGGCTTCTAAAAAATCACTCTCAAGGATGAATTCTGTTCTTGGTTTCTCACCACTGGTTGCCATACCTTCAGGAAGCAGTCACCACTCACTCATCATGAACTATCTGACCCCACTGGGTAATAAAACCAAGAAAGGAGAGCAACAGATGAGGGAATCAAAAGAAAAAATTGGGAATTTTAGAATAGCTGGAATAACAGATAAAAGGGGATGCAAAACAAAATAAACTTGGAATAAAATCAAGAATACTACAAAACAAAATAAACTTGGAATAAAATCAAGAATACTATCTCCCAACTAAATATTACACTCTATTATAAACATTTTGTTCCAAAGGTTGTCTGACATTCCACTCTTCTAGCTTTCATAAAAATGTGCAATCTGATGTCATTTCTATGATTAAAGTGGCTAAAAGTGTAAAATATAAAGATTTTAATCACTTTCACTTATTTGGTATTTGTTAAACATTTAGTTTTTACGGCAAAAAAGTGAGTGGGAATGAGCAACAAACAAACCTTACATATTTGACTACATACATAATTCACCATATTTTCTTATATATTTATTTACGTATTTTTCATGTCCTGTCTGGGCATGGATGTTCTACCGTGACTCTACAGGACCAACAGTTTTGCTGACAGGGTGTGAGTACTACAGAATAATTCTGATACCCACATTTTCAGGCTTTCTAAACTTGATTCGAAAATTTTTCACCTTCAATGAATAAAGTACTGATTGTATGAAAGAATACAAAATTTGGGACTTGCAAGCCTCATATGCTGAATCGTTCCCAATGAAACCAGTATCATGTGACAAAATTATTGTACATCTGTCAAAAGCTTTATATTTAAAAAAAAAAAAAAAAAAAAAATTAAAAGTATTGTATTTTCAAATACGAGGATACACACACACAAAAATCATTGAATGACAACTGTTATCAAAGAGGGTTGATGTTTGATTTACTCTGATCAGAATGGCAAGATTTTCACAATAAGTAAAATTTTGACATCTCACCCTCAAATGCAATTACACTTCTTTGGACCATGCTGACTGGCATAATGAATATATATGTGGGTAATATTTCAATTTTTTTCGGAGAATGAAAATATTTTGCTTCGCACATCCTAGTCTCCCTCCCCCTACTCAAAAAAGAAAACTAACCCTCCACGATAACTGGTTTCCCTTTCTATGATTTTTTTTGCACATCACTGCAGATTTGAAAAGCAACCACCCAGAAGGGATTTACAGCAAAAAAGGTCCCATCTGCTAAAGGTTAAACACAACCAAATAATTGAGGCTGAATTATATATTTGTAAAATATAATGTATAAAAAATGAACTACTGCACTATAAAGTGAAGCAAGTGGACTTTCATCTGCTTCACTTAATCATCATTCATCCTTACTATCAAAGTTAGATAAGCAATGTTACATAATCAAGAGATAAGTACCACCATGTCATAGATAAATGCAAGATTTAAAAAAGAATGCAATTTGATTGGAACCAAAAGTAGCAATTTTGAAAATCAAAATAGGAACTTGCAGGATTTCACATGGGATACATCCTGAAAACCACTTTATATAGGCAACTAGCTGATTACCTGGCATTGCCCGGGTATTTATTTATCCCAATCTTGTATTAGACAGGAAAATAATGAATTCTAACTATAGTGTAAAATCTAACTAATTTTAAATATGATCGTGAATGTCACCAATTAGCTTAGCGACTCCGAAAACTATGGATTCGACACTAACCTAGGTCATTTGTGGCATTTTATTTTTCACCCCCTCTCACCCTCCATGCCGATAGGTGATGATCTTGAAGTTGAACTGCATTGGGAGTGTCATGAAAACTATGGATTCCACATTAATATCGGTCGTTTTTGCAACACAAAATCATACCAGCCTGAATGTTAGACACCCCAAGAAACACTATCGTTGTGAAGGATTTCATAGTCATGGATGTCTGTTTGTGCGGAATTATTTCTACATGTCATCCCCTTCCCCCCACTGCTAGGGGTGTCTTACCCCCAAAATATTCTTTCCAGATTGCAAGTGATACGTGAACCAAGTTTGGTTGAAATTGCTCCAGGCATTCGAGAGTTATGCCGGAACAAACAAACATACATACACACCCACACACACACACACACACACACACACAGACATCCATTTTTATATATATAAAAAATAATATATATATACAGGGTGGGTGAGAAGTAACTCCCTATTGTAAATTGTGCATAACTTTTTTATTTGTTATTTGATTTGCATGAAATTTGGATATGTTGTTCTCTACAATGGTATAATTTTTTACATGACAATTATTGCATGTCATTGCAGGTATTAGTGGCGGACATGGCTCAACGTCTAACCATGCATGAAAGGGCTCAGCTGGCATCATGTTATGAAGTATGGCGATCTGTGGTGAGAGTGCAGAGATGGTAGCGAACTGTCAAAGGACCTTGTGCCTCAATAGATGGAAATACCATAAAGCAATGACATTTAGAACTCATGAATACAGGTTCTGTAGCAGATATGAAGAGACGTGGCCGCCCCTCACAATCCAGGACAGTTGAAAATGTTCACTCGAAGTCCTCACAAATCACAAAGACAAGCACCTTGTGAAAGTGGTTTAACATGGCACACAATCAGAACAGTTTTAACAGCAGAGTTAAATTTTCGTCCATAGAAACCACATTATTGCCAGGAGTTATCAGCTGAAGACTTTGATCATCGGTTGGAGTATGGAGATGCTGATGCTCACTTGGTATGAAGGTTTTTGACAACATCGTATGGACAGATGAGGCTGCGTTCCATGTTGGGGGGTTTGTTAATCGTCATAATTGTTATTACTGGGCAGAACATGATCCAAAGGTGGTTGCTGAAAAACGTCAAAATCGTGCTAAGGTCACAGTGTGGTGTGGAATGACATCCACAACAGTGATTGGCCCATGCGTAATTTGGGACACAATGAATGGGGAACGGTACCTAATTATGCTTCAAAATTTTGTTCATGGCACTGTATCCATGTGGGACAATCATAATGACCTTATCTTCATGTGAGATGGGGCCCCACCTCATTTTGCAATTCCTGTTAAGGAGTGGTTGGACACCCATTTTCCTGGACGTTGGTTGGGTCGTTGTGGCCCCCATGAATGGCTAGCTAGGAATCCCGACCTAACACTTTGGGAATGGGCAGAAGAACAAGTCTATCGCACCAAACCACAAACTGTTGGTGCTTTAGAGAAGCGAATTCATGAAGTTCTCACGATACTTGCAAAGAGTATCGCAAACATCCCTATTAGTTTACGGGCACTGATGGACAATGGCGGTGCTCATGTTGAATTTTAAATTTGCATACAAATTGTACCATTGTAAGGAACAACATATCCAAAATTCATGCAAATCAAATAACAAAATAAAAAAGTTATGCACAATTTACAATAGGGAGTTACTTCTCACCCACCCTGTATATAAGAAGAAGTATGGAAAGTTTCAAATTAGGTTTGAAACAGCCCTTCTGCCTCCTGTTCATACAAAATTATAAAATTCACATCTTCCTCCAATCATGCAGTAATATTGGATGTTATTTTGGAAATTCAACGAACAATTAACAAATGCAGTAAAATCTAGAGATGACCAATTCTGGAATTTAGACAAATTCCAGAATGCGAGGAGGAGGGAAATAGAAAATAAAAATAGATAATACACTTTTGGAATCCCTGAATTTCTGATTCTCCTATTCTGGGGAGAGTTCATGAATTCATGGTAAAAATTACAACTCTCAAAGAAAATAACAAGTTGGAAGTTTGTTCATCATGTAAAATGTAAAGAGGGGAAAAGGAGGAGGCATTGGGGTGTCTTATTCTCATTCCAGGAGTAGAGATATCTATGGATCCTATTCCAGGGTTTGAACTCACAGGAATGAGGTATGCAATATTATGTATTTCACATATATAGTTTCATTTGTCACAGTAATTTGTGTTTATTGTAAGTGTCAGATAAATGCAAGTAAGAGAAGTAAACTCCTGGTCACATAAAGTAGCACACTTTTAGGGTTGATCACTTGATGAATGTGCCACTTATCTGAACATGAATGTACAAGGCATCACATGAATACAAAAACTTCGAACCAACCCAGAGTTTGTCGAGGAGGCAGCATCATTTTGAAAAGAAAAGAAGAAAAAAAACATTTGCTTCCTTCCTCCTGGAAAATAAAATGCCTTGCTACTCCTACTCATGTACACTGCTAATTTGGAGCACTAGTTCATTTCCATTACTATTACTCAATATAATTAATATACAAAAATACCTACCATTCACATAACTCATTTAAAATTGGAAAAAAAGGGGGGGTTTCTGAAAATTGTTCCAAATCCTCGAAAACATTTACTTCGTAAAAAGCCGGGTACACATATTCACACAAGAGCAAACACAAAAATAAATAATCATATGTACATTATACTTACTAATCGATAAGCTTCTTGTTTTGTACTTTACATTCCTGAAGAATATCCTCCTCCTCCATAAGCTCATGAAGTGTAACATCCTTTGGAGCAAAGAAAGATGAAATTATGTTATCCACTTGTAATGGTGCACACATTTTAAATACCTATAAAACATATTTCCTTTCACATTCCCAATTTTTTATTCTTCATATTCTAGCATGGTTATCACCAGGGCCACTCAGTACCACTTGAAACCAATATCAGTGAATAGATTATACTGATGGCAGGACACTCACAAAATGTCCATTAAAGGGCTCGAACTTCAGGCTATCAGTGACAAGACTGAGTCCTTACTAGTTAGTATAACACACCGCAAAAGTCCAGAGTTCAAAATCTGATTAAGACATTGATATTTCTTTATGATCATTCAGTCTTCCATTTCATCAAATTATCATTCATCATGATTATTTATTGATGAAGGAATTGGGAGCATGCGTCACGCTACATTATATATCAATGTGAAAAATACATAAAATAATTCAAATACCAGCACAATTCACAAGTGTTCAAATAAACTTTTTTATGCCCAAGGAATCAACTAGGAATGTCAAATAACCACCAAATTTATTATCTTAGTGGAACCTCCTAAATGCTACACAAGAAGCATTACATAATTAAATATTAATTCTTCGTGGAAGATACATTTTCAATATTACTTTGCCACATACTTCATAATGGATAGCTGAAATTACACATGTAATGCCATAAACTTAAGTCATGGCTAAGAAGCATGGCTGACTTAATATTAGTTATGTTTATTCCATACTCACATCTTTGTTCAGAAGTGTTTCAATGTGAGGGGATGACGTTTGATTGAATTTCCAAAACATTCTGTGGCTGTTGCATACAATAATACACTCACACCTAAAAATAAAACAAAAAGTACCTATAAATATACACCTTTAAAAGGAATAAAGTACATATAACCATTTAAGAAAACATTTCATAAGTATTTTCAAGAATTAAAAAAAAAAAAGCATCAGCTTCAATAGAAAACTATTCTTTATAGGCTAACTGGGACTGGGCTTACAGTTCAAAGTGGGATCCGAACAACTATTTGAATCCACTCGGGTATCAAACCCAGAACCCCTTGATTGCAAGGCAATGACCTTACCACTATGCCATCAAGGAAGGTTGACTACTCTCAGCATCAAATCTGACATGGTGGTGCCCTGGCCATCTCAAAATAATCCTCACTGGCATTCAGTTTTCCTCTATAAATTCATTTCAATTAGACTTCTGTTTTGCACTCAAATTCATGCCATTGAAGTGGGTCTACCCAGACTACTAGACAGGGTGGAGACTCGGCCACCAATAAATAATCCACTCAGGTATTAGAGCCCATATTGATTCCTGTCCCCGGGGATTTGTGACCACATAACACAATACACTACTCTGAAAATGGAGACAAAATGAGTCCCTGCAACATTTAGTTTGCATATATAAAACTAAGCACGAGGTACAGTGAGTTTTAACTGGGGTACAGCATACAAGCAATTCATCACAACATAGAATGTTTTTGGGCTTTGTGATCGGCTTTGAAAACATTAACTTATTGCAAAGCCACATAATATTCAGTTTGGTGACTAAGCAGTTTTATGCTTATAAAAATTATGGAAAATTTGAATCCTTTTGGTGCATTGAACATGGAATATTTATATGTAAATTGTAACTTCATTTACATTTCTTTGGCCAAGCAATTTGTCCTACTCACGTGTACATTGTAATTTTGTGCCATCTTTCTGCCTCTCTCACTTAATCATGGCAAATACTCAACAGGTAGTTGGTGGGAAGACTCTCCAACAGGAGCTCTGCACCCACACTATACTATTTAATCAATTAAATAAGATTGTCCGAATCATGACTTGGTCACTGCATCTTGACTCAGACAAGATATCAGTCACGTTTACACGGAATACATTCTTCTTTTCATTTCACTGACGACTAAATCCTGGGACTGTTGGAAAGAAGTAAGAAAGTCTACCACTGAAAATATTACGCTACCAAGGCCTGTCACGAGCCAAGAAAAGTGATTTGGTTATATCTTGTACTGTCCACTCTTTGGTTAACGTTAAGAGAAAACTTTTGATAATATAGTCCCATGAAAATATCAATGCCTTTACCAATATTAAAATGCAGAAACAATTGCTGTGGTGTGGTGGTGTAAAGTTTGTACCCAAGCACAACAATGGGGGAATAATGAAGAAAGATGTATTTATTTCTTTGTTCACTAGATCTGGGAAGCAGTGTATGATATTTTAATAATAATGATACCATAATAACCTGTGACACAACAATCCTAGAGGGTCAGAGCCTACCTACAGACTTCATAGAGCTCCCACCGGCCTCATACACTGACCGAAATCTCAGGATACTTTTATAGGCTATTGACTATTGTTTAATACGATAATGGTTCCAGCTTCGTTGTAATTAAACATTGTGGTTAATTTATTCAAATGAACACTGATTCAAATGTAAATGGTACAACATCAAAGCACACTGCAGGAAGCACTTTCAATTTCACTCACCTCACAATTACATCACCCTGATGACATCTGCTATATATTAAAGCTCCAGGAATTTGTCAATAGCAGTATGCGATTTCTGGCCCCTTGTGATAGGTTGTCTATCATTCTCCTAAACAGAAAAAAAAATGCACTGAAATTAAAGTATTTTGCAGAGAACCTGAGAAAATATTGTTACATGTTAATACAAAAAGGACGTGTGAGCACACTCTTCATACACAATGATCAAATTTGCACACTTTATATGGCTAAAAATATTCTGAAATGTAATTTAACCTGTTTTCTGAGAAAGGCCTAGTTTATTGGGACTAAAACAATTTATTCACGAATGCTTGCACAATAACAAATAAAAACTTCTTTCATTATATGTTGCTACTAACACTTTGTCTTATGATTTTTCACAAGATGCATAGTAGGCTAATGAAAGCATTCATAAAACTGGAAATAAGTGTGAAACTGAGTTTGAGGTTTGGAGAAATTATTTTTATGCATTTCACAGTACCAAACAGTATTAACTTTTGAGGAATAATAGTCATGAAAACCAGGTTGTGTATGTGACTGTATTTGTAAGTCGCAACTGTCAAAACCTTTTTTTTCTAATTTCATGGAAATAAAAGTTATCTCACAAATTTTGTAAGGTATGTACCCAATCCCTCTAGAATAGCAAACATTTCCCGCTAAGCAAATCGAAAGCATAACTCTTACTCCCATGAATGCAGTGTTTGAAATTAGCAGTCACAATTTCTTTAGTTGTGAAGGTCTTACCAATAGTCAATGTAAGCACAGCCACCGCATATTAAAAGAAATGTTTATGTGCTTAATGTTTCCTATTTTATTAAAAATGACATTTCAGCTCATCAACTGCAGTTTATGTCCTAATTAATAAAATATTCCATTAATTTGGACAAGAACTAGTGAAGCAGGTACGTTGTAAGTTCAGCATCTTGTAGTTCTTAAGCTTACAGAAAACATTCAGACCAAAATCTTCAGAACTAAATGCAACTTTTTGTATCTGACATGTAGCTAGATATGGACTTAAAAAGCCTGCCCGCCCCTACCCAAAAAAAATTGCAACATTGCATTCCTTTTAAATGCAATTTTTACGGAAACAAAAGTAGCAATGAATTTCAACAGTGGTTAACAAATTACAGTAAGTGTTGTTGATTGACTCTTGCTTGTTTTCATGTTATGCAAGGAAATGCAACTGGACTTAAGCCACACTCAATTGTCTTTTGTTGCACCAAAATGCAAAAACCACAAATGTGCTTTGAGATAAAAACATGTTGATATACAAATCCTGGGAAAAGCCAGGTTTTACATGAGGATAAATGTTGTCATTAACACAAATGACACAGTAAATCATTGTTTATTCATACTAAATGGCAGAGGAATGAAAATGAAACATGTCACATGATTTTTAGTGTTTCTTATGAATTTTACCACATTTTACATATTTTGTACAAAATGCTGCAGAAAATTTAATGCAAAAGATCTTAAAAGTGAGTTAATGAGCTCATTAACATTCTGATAAGAGTAGTACTGTATGAATACAGTAATTATAAATTATACGTCTTCACACTGAACTTTCTCTTGTTCGTCCTGTTCAAGTTCCTTAATGGTGATCTCATTTTACTAAATACAGGGTGATTATAAAGTTTCTATCCATTTCTGTGAAAAACAGATATTAGAATCAAACCAATAATGAGAATGGAAAACTTACCACTTAGTAACACATAATCTATCAAAACTTCTATAGATAATGTAAACCCAACCTCAGAGTAACACAATCCATCACATGTTGCACTTAACCTTATTTCATATGAAATTATATTTATACAATTGTAGAAAAGGTGTTTGGTGCAGCGGTGCATCGCTGGGAGCTTTGTGTGGACGTGCAGGGTGGTCATATGAAATAAGGTTAAGTGCAACCTGTGATGGATTATGTGTTACTCTGAGGTTGGGTTTACATAATCTATAGAACTTTTGATAGATTATGTGTTACTAAGTGTTAAGTTTTCCATTCTCATTATTGGTTTGATTCTAATATCTGTTTTTCACAGAAATGAATCGAAACTTTATAATCACCCTGTATATTGTTGTTTTCGATGTGTACATTGTGTGTATGGTGTTGTGTAACTATCTTTTACACTATTGTGTAACTATCTTTTACACTGTGTTTAGCGTGTAAACAACAGCAACAAAAATATCATGTCACAACCGAAACATTTTGTGTCACAACTGTAACACTATGTGTGTCACAACCGTAACGCTAATTTTAAATAGTAACAACTGGACAAAATAGCTTTTTTGTTTATATTATGTTTGCACACATGGCCACTATTACTTTTGATTATATTACACATGTTGCAAAACAATACTGAGTACAGAATCTGATTTATTCTAATTGAAAGGTTAATTTTTGTTACGGTTGTGACATGTCGGCCATTTTGGATTGCATCACTTGCAGAAACATGTTGCCAGACCTGCATCTAATATGACAATTTCAAAATGTCAAACAAGCTTTCACAGATATGGCTATAGTATTGCCATTTCTGGATTTAATTATTTTTTTTTTCTGTATTATTGAAGTAGAGATGCCATGCTTTGATTTGATACATGACCTGCGCATATCGAAAATAATTTATTTTCTTGTTTGGTATCACCACTTCTCAGGATTTGCCAATTTCAATATTATTTTCCTCTAACCAATTTTCTGACACACATCAAAGATTGGGTCCCCACCCGAAAAATATTCTGGTTTTGCCCCTGGTCACCTATCTCCATGCAAGAATATGAAATATTTGTTGTTTCAAATAACTAGATACTTAGAAATTTCATTTGTATTTCTTAAGTCAAGCTATGTGTGTTTTCTCATTATTTAATGTTTAACAATCAAATAAAATACATAAGAGAAGAGCAAATAAAGTTTTATTCTTGATGTCAGCCCTGAACTCAAGATTCAGTATCAAATTCTGAAAAATTATGCTTGCTACTCATGACATATAGCAATGCAAATCATACTAATGTTAGACTTTACTGTGTGCTCTGAAAACAAAGCATTTTCAGATTTTGTTTGTTTTTCATATGTACACTAGTTTTGACAATTGGCCATTCAATCAATTTTGGAAACTGTAGTAAGTTTCCAGCCTTCAACCTTAACCCAACAGGATATGTGCTCTCTGCTGGGACATAAGGACCATGCTGGGTAAAAAAAAATACCCAGAAGAAAAGGTATTTTAAGTTCGAAATTTAAATTGTTTTAAAGCATGTAAATAACAATACCTTCATTAATCAAAATGATTAACCTAATTTTATTAAATTTGAACAATTTTTGTTTCATTATTTCTCTTGTAGTCTACGGTTATTACAAGCATAAAAACATAGTTTTTCATTGTGACGTTTCAGAATATGCGCTCCCTTCATCAGATATTATTTTTAGTTTGATTAAAGATACAGTTATAACAATGGTTAATTTTTTTTAAACAAAAAAGAATCAGTTATACAATGGATGTTGTCAATGTTACATTGTTGTAATATAGTAACTTAACTGTGAAAACAAGCAGTCTGTTTTATTTTTATTTCAGATAAAAAATTTAGATCACATTATATTCGTGAAAAATAAAACTCCATAATGGATCTATGTTACCATTTTCATTATTTAATTTATTCCAGTGTTCTTGCAATGAACGAAGCTTCCCAGACATTCAAATCTATGTTTCCAGTCACTCGTTTTAATCACAGAGAACAAATTGCAAGTACTGTTGTTGGAAAAAGTCCGGCTTTCTGATTGGAAGTTCCTTTTATAATCATGAATGGGCCTCAGGAGTGGAATAAAGCAGAGTTGGAAATGGTCGGGGAAAAATCAGACTTTTTTTGAAAAAAAAAAACAAAAAAAAAAACAGTTTTCTTCCATGGCTTTTTTCACAAAAGTGTGTCAAATCAATGAAAATACAGGACTTTGCAGTATCTTTCATGTTCCATGGTTTTCGTTTTCTCCCTACTGTAAAATAGACACTCACTTCTAAATATAAAATACAATTTACAATATGAAATTTGTAGCTAGACATAAACAGTGTTTTCAAAAAGGCTGGCTTTTTTTAATGGTCTGTTCTTTCAGAGTGTTATCTTCACATTTCGGTAGGCTTATTAAATATATCTATCTAGTATAACATTCACATAATTAGAATAGTTATGTTTGTGTTTTTAATAGAACCTAATAATGTGATATGATTTTCAACGTTTGAATTTCTTATACGAATATGTACATGAAGCAAAAAAGAAAATACTGCTCTACCTTTTGAAAAATCTAGTGTCAAATCTCTTTACATTAAATTTTGTGTTCAGTAAAATATATTTGTATTCTGGCTTTCAAGTACATTATGTATTAAGGGTGCATATTAATTTCCATATAAACTTTCAAGGTCAGAAATGAATTTATGAGTGATATTTTTGGGTTCAGGGCATAGACTTGTAAGACATAAATTTACAGGGCTGTGGTCTCACAAAGGTTGAGTACCACTGCAACAAGCAGCCAAATTACATCACTAGTGGTTCCGTGACCAGGTTTAGCTGCCATTTAACCAAATTATACATGATTTACTGGAAAGTCATAATACAAATATATTTTACTGAACACAAAATTTAATATAAAGAGATTCGATACTAGATTTTCAAAAGAGAAAGGAGTATTTTCTTTTTTGCTCCATGTACGTGTTCATATAACAAATTCAAACATTGAAAATCATATCATATATACTATTAGATTCTATTAAAAACACATACAGTTATATGAATATGCTTATACTACATAGATATATTTAATAAGCCTACCGAAATATGAAGATAACACTCGAAAAGAACCACCCATTCAAAAAAGGCAGCTCTTTTTAGAACACTATTTATGTCTAGCTACGAATTTCACATTGTAAATTGTACCGTGCGTCCATTTCGATCTGCAGCCGAGAGATCGGGAGAAACGTGGCGGGCGACGCTGACGGAGGTGCCGACATTTGCGGCCTGTAATGCCCGCATATTTTTATGGACATATGCAGACATTTATATAAATATTGCAAAACTAGCACTAACCTGTGTTATAAGAGTTGTTCAAAGTGATGTCCACCTACATTCACACATTCCTGGCATCGTTTGATGAAATTTTGATTCACACGCAAAAGTTCTTCTTCCGTAATTCTTCCTAGTTCTGCCCTTATATTGTCTTTTAGTTCGTCGATGCTATGAGGGTTATTTCGGTAGACTCTATTTTTCAAGGTTCCCCACAAATAATAGTCACATACGGTAAGATCTGGCGAACGTGAAGGCCATAAACCTCTTGAAATTATTGTCATCAAACACCTCCCTTATAGCATCCAAAGAATCAGCGGCGGTATGGGCTGTGGAAAAATCTTGTTGAAAATACCCATATTGTCTCTCATTATCTGATAACAACTGAAAAAACGGCGAGAGTATTTGTGTGCGGTACCTCTCTGAATTTATTGTGTCTTCAAAAAATATAGGCCCTATTATTCTTTTGGCACTTACAGCACACCACACACCAATTTTTGCATCGTGTAACGGAACTTCATGTATTATTCGGGGATTTTCAGTGCTCCAGTATCTATTGTTCTGTGAACAAACATGACCACGCAAGTGAAACCATGCCTCATCCGAAAAAATTATTAACTGTGGATCAACAATACCATCTACAATATTCTGCAAAAGCTAATTACAGAAATTTACTCTACTTACGTTGTCAGGGGGCCGTAATTCTTGCACTATAGAAACTCTGTACGGTTTTAATTTTAGTAGCTTAGTGGCTATATGTGCTGATGATTTTGACACGCCCATCTCCTGTGAAACACGGCGTAGAGGTTTGTTTGGAGAACGTTCTAACGCTGCACCAATTTCATCGAGTTTTGCTTCGGTTAGAATCCGTCGTTTTTGCTTAGGTGTTTTAAAATTTAACGATCCAGTTTCTCGTAATTTAAGGACAAGACGTCTAACCGTATCTCTATGTGGAGGTGAAACGCCTGGGAATTTCTGTACAAATTGCCTACACACGTCTCGACACGAGTCTGTTTTCACGTAAGTGTCATACATAAAAATTCTTTGTTCTAACGTGAACCTTGCGGCTGGCATTTCAATCGTCTCACTGACACAACACACATACACACTGCAATAACACAAACAAGTAACCAAGAATAACACTCTTACGCACAGTACGAAATTAACACGCTCTTGATTTACATCTGCCTGCCACTATATTCACAGCTCTGTAGTCGCGACGGAACAAAAAACTTGAGCTAGGAGATTTCGGATTGCAAGGAAGCTCACGAACACCATTAGCTTTTAACGGTTCGTCTGCAGCGTAATCTTGATACAGTGTTGCACATTCGAAACCTCCAAACGATCCCCATCGACACAAAACTCTTTCAAGGATATAAACTTAAGCAGGACGTTACTGGTCAAAACTATGATTAAAATGTTTTACAGAGTATTATCTGTGGCTCTTAATATAATTTCTAAAGCGTATTTATTTGTGTATATAAGAGTGGAACTTGGAAGAATTACAGAAGAACTTTTGCGTGTTATAACACAGGTTAGTGCTCGTTTTGCAAGATGTCCACAAAAATAAGCGGGCATTACAGGCCTCAAATGTCGGCATCTCCGTCAGCGCCGCCTGCCACGTTTCTCCCGATCTCTCGGCTGCAGATCGAAATGGACGCACTGTATTTCATATTTAGAAATGAGTGTCTATTTTACAGTAAGGAGATAAACGAAAACCATGGTACAGGAAAGATTCTGTCAACTCCTGTATTTTCATTGATTTGAGACAATTTTGTGAAAAAGGCCCAACCAAAAAAAAAGCCATGGAAGAAGAAAACCCAGGTTTTCCCCCCCGAAAAAGCATTTTTTTTTACAACTTCCAACTCTACCCACACGTGAAGTAGATGGTAGCAGTAGTGCGTATCCAACACAACAGTTAATGGTAAAAATTTACTATCCGTTGGACACCTATAACTTCTTTGTTTCGTCAATTTTTGACATTCGTACTTACCTATCTGCTTCGCAGAACATTCCTTAAGGTGTATTAACGTTTTTTTGATCAAAGTAATTGCAATTTTTCACATTACGAGTATTTTTTTCTCATAGTCTTTTTGCTTGTCTGAGACACAATATGGCACAATTTTTTTTTAAAAAAAAACTTTTTTGCATTGTTTTACGAAGAAAATTGAAATGTTTCGTGGATCTATCCATGAATGGTTTTTGGGGCTATCCGTCCCAGAATCGGTGGGAAATTTAAACTAAAAAATTATTTTAGTTTGAAATTTTTGAGTCCAAATTTCCCACAGATTCCGGGCTCTGTCCCTGGAGTAATTGACCTACCGCGGCCCTGCCTCCGCTCAGACTACCCAGCTTTCTCTATAGAGTCCCTGTTAAAGGCATGTTAGAAATTGGCCGGAGTCACCTGTCCCCAACTTTTAAATTTGAAGAAATCAATTTCCAGGATACGGAAAACTTATTTGAATTTCACCACGCATCCACGACACATCATATTAGGCATATACCCACAGCCCATTCCTTCTAACGAGTAAATTAAATTCATTGCCACATTTTCGACATTCCTTTCCTTCCTTCACGATCCCATGTTCAATGAAATTAAAAAATCCACTGGAACTTCCACACCCGGTACGAATTTCACCACGCATTCACAACACATCATGTTTCTCGCGTGATGATGTACGAAAGTGTACACGCCAAAGACTATTATCCATCGGAAATTTAATTTTTAACAAACAACATGAATTTCCACTATGAAACATTCCCACATCACACAAAACACCTTCCAGATGTTAGACAATGCTACAGGAAGTTATTACCGTAAGTAGTTTCTTGTGTAAAAATGAAGAAATCTGTCCGATGAATAGTAAATTAGGGTAAATATGCGATAACACCCGGACACCTTTCACTCATTTATTTCCTTAATTTTACCACGGTACTTACCTATTTTGCTTTGCGGAACATTCTTTAAGGTGAAGTTATGCCTTTTTTGCATAAAATATTGTCAACTTTTCATATTACGATTGATTATTTGTCTTACTTGTTCTGCCTCTGTAATAGACAATATGGCGTGCACTCGTAATGGATCATTGTATGTCATGATGTGCCAGCTTGTGTTTTGTCGATTTTCAGTGCGCAAGCAGTGTTTCAAATCTTCATGACGGAAAATTACGTACTATTTCGATTTTTTTTTTTTTCATGTTTACCTCCACAAACCATGCACGTTAGCCCAAAAAACCATCCACGGGTAGCCCCACAAACCATTGACGTTAGCCCCAAAATCCATTGATAGGTAGCTCAACAAACCATTGACGTTAGCCCCAAAAACCATCCACGGCTAGCCCCACAAACCATTCACACAAGGTTAGGATAGGCCTGTTAGGTTAGGTTACATTAGCACTCATTTCACCCCTAAATTCTTCGAAAAAAGAAAGTGCGGCGAACATAGTTAAAAATAGAAATTTTCGTTAAAAGAAGGCACGTTTGGAAACACTGCAGAGATTGCGTGACTTTCAACGCTCTCGCCATCTGTACACACACAATGGAAACAACTGCATAATGTCGCAGGCAATGCCAATTTCTTACGTAAAAAGTGATTAATTCTTGTTCGGCAGCATCAAACTACGAAGATTTTCCTTACCGTGAAAGAAAATACCTCCAAGAATGTCCAGAATGCTAAAGAAACTCATTTCAGTAAGTACTTTCTCCTGTAAATTTGAAGAAATCCGTCCGGGCGATATCGCATATTTACCTAAATTAGTACCAAAATCGTAATAGTACGTACTTTTTGGTCATTAAGGTTTGAAACACTGCTTGCACACTGCAAATCGAAAAAAACACAAGCACGATGTGTGATGATCCTTGACGAGTGCACGCCATATTGTCTATTACACAAGCGAAACAAGGAAGACAAATAATGACTCGTAATATGAAAAGTTGACACTATTTTATGGAAAAAGGCATGGTAACGATTAGATATAGCGGAAACACATCTCTTGAAATTTACAGGAGAAAAGACGAGAAAGTACTTACGGAATTTAGTTCTTGTGGACTTTCTGAAGCTGGGAAAAGTGTTTTGTCGAATTGTGCAAGTTATTCGGCCTGTAAATAAGGTATTTTTAGACATTCATGTATCTCCGTTGCACGATAGCTCGTGCCACCATTACCGTCGACTACGTGAATCAAATGTTCTGTGCGTTCGATTACGTAACACCCTGTCAGTGTAGCAACCATGCGATAATTTTACAAGATGACGTGTGAGCGGGATTTTTTTTTTCCAATTTAATTTTCTGTGTTTGCCTAACCTAACCTTCTGTGAATGGATTGTGGATTAAAAACAATCACTTTTCGGTTAATAAGTGTTAGTGTAACAAGCATGCAGTAGTTTTTCAAGATGACGTGTGAGAGGTTTTTTTTCGGTATTACTTTACTATACCTGAGACACCTGGGAATCATTTCTTTCGCACTTTATTACATTGCTAACGTTCTATTCTGCATTCCGGAACACTTATTTAGGTGAAATAATTGAATTTGTTATGAAAGTAATGTATATTTCTTACATTTACGAGTACTTACTGTTCTTGTTTATTTCCACACACAACATGGCGATAGCTTACCGTTGATCGTTCCTTGAGCCAGAAAAACCATTGACGTTAGCACAAAAATTCACGACAGCCCCACAAACCATCACGGGGACGAGGTATGCCTACTAGGTTAGGTTAGGCCTGTTAGGTTTGGTTCCATTAGCACTCCTTTCGTTCAATTTAGCATATACGGACAGTACGAGAACGTATTGTGCTCTCATGCAGGAAGCAAATGGCGGCAGCAGCAATAGCGCGTCGGAAATAGATTTTCGTAGAAAACCACATGCATTCGCATTAAAATGAATCAAAATTACATTCCCGAACATCAACAACGCTACAGAAAATGATTTGCGTAAGTACTTTCTCCTGTAAATTTGAAGAAATCTGTCTCAGGTATAGTAAAGTGTTACCTTTTTTTCCATTCAATTTTCTAAGTTTGCCTAACCTAACCTTCTGTGAATGGTTTGTGGATTAAAAACAATCACTTTTTGGTTAATAAATGTTAGTGTAAAAACCACACGGTAGTTTTACAAGATGATGTGTGAGCAGGTTTTTTTTCCAATGCAATTTTTGTTTGCCTAACCTAACTGAACCTAACCTTCCGGGAATGATATGTGGATCAATTTTCGCTTAAAAACCATTTGTGAATAGTTTGTGTGGCTTTTATCGGTTCATAAGTTTGGAAACACTGCATTATCAGCTGACGATAGACAACGTGAGTCAAAATTTTGCCACCAATTAGCAACGACCAATAAATACTTATAATGTTAAAAATAACGCTATTTTCATTGAAAAAAAAGTAATCCCAAGATGAAAAATGTTCCGCTATGCATATGAGGTAAGTAGAAATGAATTTTATTTAAAAATAAACGAGTTAAATGTGTTTCCGCTATATCGAACTAGTACCAAAAAGGCTAACTTCACCTTAAAGAATAGGTTAAGTACCAATGCTAAAATTTACGAAATAAACGAGTGAGAGGTGTTCGGGCAATACTACATAATTAATCCTTTCGCTCTTAGTAGGCCTAATAGAAGACTTCTTGGTAGTGGGGAAACTAGAAATTGACTAGGTTTTACCGAATTTTATGTTCGACCTGAAGTGCAAGGACATTTTGAAATAAATTGAAATTTGAAATAATTGTTTGGGTGAAACCAATGTAAATAACATGCACTATTTCATAGACAGCTTTGAGAAGACACGAGACACTCGTAATTGTTTCATCAGTTCTCCAACAAGTACCCCATAATTTCGATGTTACCGCAGACCAGAACAACTTGTACCAGACGAAAAATTCTTTCACCAATTCTCCAATACGCACCCCATGATTTCGACGTTACCTCGGACCAGAAGAACTTGTATCACACTAACTGATTGAAGTAGAACGTAAGTTTCGTTTGTAGTTTCGAAAATACCCACAATTATTCAAGGTTGAGTTACTACACACAAAAATGGTAAACGTCAATCACATAAAACGTTGTTCCGGATTTCAACACTCCTATATTTCATTCTACAGTTGAATTCTATCATTACACTTCCGTTATACGCATTATTATTTTGTAAAAAGATTCGAAACACAAATTTCGCAGACGTTTGTCTACTCACCCCGATTCGATCTTAAACTTTATAGAAGGATATTCAACTGCTAGACTCGAGCCAGTAGAGACTCAAGATATATTTACATGTATATATATTGCACTCACAAATCAATCCAGTTCACATCCTCACCATCACATGACTCGTAATTTTATCTCCCTTTGTTTTACTTTACTTCGAACTTTGATTCATAAAAATAATGTTAGTATGCTCACAGACTGTTCTTCTCCCCATTCCGTTTCTCCCCCTGCTATCTATATCCCATAATATTCGCAGCCATGTTCCATGATGCAACGTGAAACCATCATAAAAAGAACGAGCTCCGAAGCGCAAATAATGCACACATATCACTTTTAACGCTCTTGTAAACGTAATTTTACTCACAATATCAAGGAAATGTGTGAACTATAACAACAAAAGGCTGAAAATGTATATTCAAATTTCTTAGGAACTTTCAAAGACCATAAGTTTATCAAATATCAAGATAGAGATAACACAAGAATTATCTTTGTCAGCGTACGTAACGTACTAGCAATAATAGAAAATGAGTTTCTCCCGAAGCTTAGGTTTCTTAATTTAAATACAAGGTGATGACATATTTTAAACTTTTCTTGCTCACAAAGCACAAACGTAAATCAATATTTTCATCCTATAATAGAAGCGCAAGGAGAACTAGTGACGTGGCACATCCCCTAGAAAAGCGACTGGCTCCCGTGGCTGGCTATAGTGCGCGTCAAATCTCCTGCATATGGCGATAGCCAATAGCAGCGCACTGCAGCGGTGCCATGTCGAAATCTCACACGGAAAGAGACAGCGTGGTCGAGCGAAACGCCTTGTCACGGAGAGCACGGAACATTAGATAATATAACATATAATAAACATAATGGGAGAAAAGAACATACCTGATTAGGGACTGCATAATTCTTTCAATATTCTCAAGGTGGAAGTTGTAGAGCCTTTGTAAGATATTTTGTCCCGTAAAGAGTACGTTATCTTTTTGGTAGTAGAAAATTCGCCACGATCGTAAATTTCAAAGACTGTTCTACGAACTACGTCTTTTTTAAAAGTCATCTAAATTTGTCGTTCTTTTCGGTATATTAATGTGCTTTCTAGTCTAGGTTATTGAAACATTGGAGCAGGCCCCGATCCACATTGTTTTGCCCCCGAACATATCCGAGAAACGGTAGCTTGATTCACACCACACGCTTGAGCTGTTAGATCCTGGCACTTCTTAAAGTCAATTTTACTTCTTTGTTCGTCATTCGAACACTTTTTTTTTTAAAAAAAAATGTACACCTGAAAAATCACCTGTCGTGCCTGGCTTCGTACAACACTGTATTTTTCCCTCTTCTCTCGCCATCACTACCACTTGGTTTACTCAACGACATGCTGCACACACCCACTAAACACATGAAAAAAAAAAAAACGAACAATGACGGTATCCTCTTCGTCAACTTCTTCTGCCATCACTGGGAACGAACGTGCCCTGTTCCCTTAGCTAATCGGAAAGTTTCAGAATGCAACAGGAACGAAGGGAGAGCAAAAAGGATACAATGCAAATACGTTTATAATAACATTGCTTCTACAGAGGGAACGGTATAAGCTACAATCACGCTTGTTTTTCGTACATACTCGCAAATTCATTATCTTTCCATCTGTTGAACTACTGACACTTGAAATAATCTATTTATATCCGTGCGCCAAGTACACGATTTAGTAGCAAGGTGAAACAGCTTCTGAACTAGGCAACGCTGCACGTCCGTGATTCGCTGGTGCTGTTCAGTCGTTCAAGGTCATATGCAGGAGATTTGACGCGCACTCTAATTCTTAAAGCAGCTGTAATTTTTTTATGTATTATCATTTTCCATGTTTTTCTTTTTCTCTAATTTTATTCATCTTTAATATTATCATTAATATTTTACCATAAAATATCACTATTAGCATTAATGTAACTTTCTTATATTATTGTTACTTTCTTATTAATTCAGGGACGTATCTAGGTTGATCAGTTTGGGAGGACCAAACGTAAGATTTTTTCTATCAAACTATTATAAATTAACAAACTATTTATACACCATATAGGCCTATGCTGTATACATTATGTATGTGTGTGTGTGTGTGTGTGTGTGTGTGTGTGTGTGTGTGTGTGTGTGTGTGTGTGTGTGTGTGTGTGTGTATATATATAGTCTTGGAAAGAAAAGGATCAAGGGCCTCCTCAGTGGCGCATGGTAGCATCGTAGCCTTGTAGTCAAGGTGTTCCAGGTTCGATACCCGGTGGATGCTCATAGTGATTCGGATCCCACTTTACACCAGAACCAGTCCCGATTAGCCTTACTGTGTATAAAGTGGACTTAAAACACCAACTCAATCAATAAATAAATTGGAAAGGAACATCATCTTCTTCTGTAGCCCCCAAGAGTCTACGGATATACTCTCGCGAAATACACAGCCATTATTCGGGACACTAAATGCAGAATGAATTCATTAGCTTAATGGCTTATAGGCCTACACCGAGAATAATGTTATTAGTCTTTAGATTTGTAAATTTGCTGGAAAAAAATTGGAAGTAAATAAAACACTTTTCCGTGGTTTTAGATATAAAGTGCTGGAACCAGGTTTACAAGTTTTGGGAACAGTGCAAATATGAAATGTGTGCATAATGAGTTCACGCTAGGCCTCTCATGTATACGGTTCATACAGGAATCGAATCCAGCATCTCTTAGTTCAAGGGCGGGCCCGACTCTTCTATGGCATCTGATTGTTCACTTGGGAAATGATGACGTTAAGAAATTATATGCACACGTTATTTGTGTGTGGAAAACTGAATATATGATGGCACTGGATAAAACAAAGTTCCCACATGCTCAAATAATTACGCTCTCGTCTTGGGTTAGGCAGGTTCAACAACCTGCCCGGGTTCGATTCCCGATGGAGGCACATAGTTGTTCGGATCTCACTTGAAACTGTAGGTTCAGTCCCGATTAGCCTTACTGTGCATAAAGTGGACTTAAAACACCAGTTCTATTAATCAATCAATGCAAAGGTTCAAGGTTCGATCGCTGGTGGTCAGACCGGTAGCCAGAATTTGATTTCGTCGGAAGGGGCTTATCCTTTATCGGCAGCCACCATCTAAAGACGAAAAGGTTGGGGGGAGGGGTAAATGCGCTGAATATGAATGTCTTGGTATATTTCAACTTACCATATACAAGATGTTTAATCCTGTTAATGAAGTAAATTTAATTACTACTACACATTATTAAAATCAGGTATTTGTAGGATTTCGGGAAAGGACTGCAGCCCCTGAGCCCCTTTCCCTGGGAATGTGCCTGCTTGTATTAGTTCCAAAATTTCTGTGCTGTTCCAACATCGTGAGGACAATTTGGGAAGTATACTTGAAAGCAATATGGAACAAATTCTGCTCTCGAAACTATGGGACTCGATATGATGACCACGAACAACCGAATGAAAGAACTCTTGTTTCTCAATATTAATTTTACTGACTAATTGTAAGTTTTTCTCGGCCTCCTCGATGACGCAGTGGTAGTGTCGCCGCCTTGCGATCAAGGGGTCCCGGGTTCGATACCCGGTGGAGGCACATAGTGGTTAGGATCCCCGATTAGCCTTACTGTGCATACAGTGGACTAAAAACACGAACTCGATAATTGGAAGGTTTTAGAAGAACTAAACATGGCTTTTTATGCATCGTACAACTTTGCTTCTTTTCACCCTACTTTTACAGTTTTTATTCCTAAGAATTCCACTGAGTATAACACGCTACGAAACCAGAGGTCCAAGGTTCGGACATTGGACAGGTATGGTTGTATATCATGTCTGTCCCATCGCCATTCCTTCCGCTCATCATTCATCCTCATCGTCGCATTTAACCCAAGAGGTAGGAAAGCGGCGTAATATAGAAATATATAAATGATTGATTTGATTTATTTTACTTCGCTTTTCTGACACTTTTTGGCTAATCGTGAAGATGAAGATGACAATGAGTGATGTGAAAATGGTGAGAGGACCATCATAGAACACACACGCCCAGTCCGGGATTCGAACCCAGGACACCTGGCATCGTAATGCACCTTGTTAACCACTACACAACAAATAGAAACAGTAAATGCTTGATAAATTATTTGCTTTTCCATAACTCATGATTATATTATAAGTATTATTCGCTGTATGACTAGGGATTAATTTTATTTGTATGTCTAGCCAACCTAGCTACCTAAGCAGCAGCAGCTTCCGTATTTGCAGGTGGAGGCTAAATGAAGAAAAATCACAGGAAGTCAGAAATATATACAAATTTTGTAACATAATACTTAGAGTATGCAGACGGCTGTAAAAACAATTGCTACATACCTAGTTTCCTTCCTTAATTGAAACGTGGTTTATTCTTCACTATACATGAGATCAACCACTCTCGGAGTCAAACCCAGGATCTTGTGTGGTAGTCAGACTCTCTTTTAGAATGCCAATATGTTGGATATTTGGTCGATCAGTCGATCCTGATCCATTGTTTCCAGAGGAAGACAATCTGGCACCCTTTCATTCGACATTTTATTCGCGATGTAGGAAAACGAGATCACAAACACTTCGTGATGCTATCTTCTCGCGTTTACAGAAGTTTAAAACAGCTCGGACAACAAATCCTACTTCAAACTGACAGATATCAACTGTCCACCAAATCAACAGATGAACCGACCGCTTCGATGTTTCTCCGAATATTCAGAAAGTGGCCTTTCCCTCCTTGCAGGGCAGGTCATTAGCAGGAGGGTTGAGGGCATGTGCGAAAAACCGCTGTGTCATTCATTCCCGCGCCGAAAAAGGGACAAGCAATAGAATTCTGTTCTTGGCATTTGAAACGCTTAGGGATATCTTTTCTGAACCATAAATAATAAACGCAGAAAGTTCTGGCCACCCGTAGTAGTTAAATCTTCCTGTTTGTGTTGTCCTTTCGGCGCTCATGAAGCCAGTGCAGGCCCAGATGAAGAGAAAGTGCGGGTTTTAGGGGGGATCCTGGATCTGGTGTGCAGCAGGGAGGAAAAGTGCATTTTCAATAGGTCTCAGACTTCCCTGACCGGGGCGGACCAGAAAACCATTAACTTCATCCCTCTTAATACATCTGTTTGTGTTCAACAAGCAAGAAACAGGGAAATAAGAAAGAAATGCCTTGCTTGGGTTCGTGCTACTGAAAATTTAAAAAGGGTTTCAGACTGCAAGCAAAATTTACTGAATAATTATTTTGCAATATTTGTCATCAAACTAAAATTTCCAGCAAATACAGGACAGTTTCCCGGGGCCACGTGGACGTTTGCCGGGGCCAGTGCCCCGGCGTGCCCCCCCCCTCAACGACGTCCCTGTATTAATTCCATATATATTAAATGTTTCATCATCCAGTGGCGTGTACAAGGGGGGTTGGTGGGAGTTATAACCTCCCTTTTGGTCCAGGATTCCTAAAAAAAGTCAAAAGCTGAAAAAATGGCAAAATGAGGACCGACTACTAAAAAACGTATACGTTTGGGGGTTATTCCTGAGTAAACAAAAAAATGATCGATCAGACAATTCGATTATTGATGCCGGGGAAAGAACTTCCGGTTTGGCGAATTTTCCAATGTAAACAAGTGGAATACAAATCGTCACCGAGCTTATTTTCATATAAAAGATTGGAAATAAAATGGATCACTTGAAATTTTTGAGTGCTATAGAGAAACAAAGGTAGCTAGAAAAGATTGGCAATTTCCCGGGTCCTTTGGGTGCAGATATACGGGGCAATACTAATATTTTCCAAGGCAATGTTGATCTTCTACCATCAGTTTTGTTTTTTGAAAAGACTTGTCCAATTCGAAATGATGCTTACAAACATTAAAATACTTCGTTCACAACAGTAAAAGAAATAATAATAATTACTACGGTTAAAATTATTGTTATACACTAATAACATATACCTAATTAAATCAATTTTAGTATTATTTTTGTTGTTTATATTATTGTCATGCTATGGATCCACAAGCCGAATGAATGTAGCTACAGCACAACTATTTTCCATTAATACTTTTACATTCATAGTTACTATACTGAAATGCACACACAGTGGTGGCGATTAGGAGGGGCATGGGGGGCAGTTGCTCCTCCACTTTTCGCCACTTTTATCTCCGCACTATGCTAAATCTTATGAACAAAGGGAAATATACTGTCTTTGCCCCCTAGTTTTGGCACCTTGCCAACCCCCCGGTTTTGGAACCCAATCGCCGCCACTGTGTACAGTTATTGTATTTTGTTATTAACTTTTGCAAGTGTCGTTCAAAGAAAGGACTTTAGAAGTTAGTAAAAAATACTCACAAAGTTTATATTGTGTGACCTTATCTAAAATTTTAATTTTTCGAATTCTGAAAACTATGGAACCATTTATTCTTTGAATTAGATGGTAGAATCTTAAAAATATATCCTGGTTCCTGTATTTTTCACTCATTTTTTCGATCTAATGCATATTTTACATTGATTACTCTGTTCGAATACTAACCAAGTGAACTTTATTTCTGTTAATAACAATAAAAATAACAAACTTCATGATTTTTTGCAATTTGAAATGAAGGATGCCAATTTCCAGAGAGGAGGGGAGGGGTTGACTGACCTACCGACGCCCATGGAGAGAGCGCTTATCAACAACCAAAAGCCAAATGCGTTATAATATGATTATAAATATTTCCAACTTTTAAATTTAATCAACACATGTGCGTTAGACAACTATAATTTTCGAAACACGTAAAATATTTTCATTTGATTTGATGAAGTGCCGACTGCAGAGCCTACTCCCTTGTGTTTGTGTCCAATCTTTTCGCCTTACTACCTAAATCCACTGATATTTCCGTATCGGGTCTGTCTGGAAACAATGCATAAGTAGTTTCATCAACCCGTTTTTGCGTCACCAAGTGAGCCACAGTGTTGCCAACCCACCCAAGAAAATTTCACCATATGATATTTTACAGGCGACGCTAACCTACAAATAGGAGTTGGCAACACTGACTAGTCGCTTCACAAACCTTTTGATTTTTTTAATTTGGCCATATGATATTTCACAGGCGAGGCTAACCTACAAATAGGAGTTGACAGCGATCTATGCTGTAATATTTTGTAGCCTTCGTATGCAGTAAGATGGAGTGTTGGTGACAAATGACTACGATCTAATATATGTTGATTGGTAATAGTGGTGGTGGTGCAGTGTTAATGCCCCCCTTCTCCTCCTCCTCCTCCTCTGTATTTTCTAGCATACTGATCTATTGCATGCTAACCAAACCTCTTAAGCAATATTAGGAGGCAGGTTCTTCTCTCTCTTGTAACGCCACGGACGGAAACATGCATACCTCTGTCCTCCACATGTATGTATGTAATGCGATTTGGGGGGAAGAAGAAGGGGGCCAAATTTTGAACTTACGGCTGGAAATATTTCTATAACATGTTTTTTTTGTTCGAAACAAATTCATAGATATTGTTAATAAAGAAAAATAAATATTAATATTTTGCTATTAATTGTAAATATACTTATTGTATTGTAGCAATTAGTTTTTGGTATCGAAAGCGACTGTGCTCTTTCTGTTATCTATTTGAAAAATTATTTTTCTGTGGACATCTAGAAACTACAATTTCGTTCCCCTGTGCGCTAACAATATTGACAGAATGAACAATAGGTAGGCCTTGGACAGCGGAAGTTATACATATATACAATGTACTTCCTGGTTTTTCAGTAGCTGAACAATAAAGATGGAATTCCTCACTGACGTATAAATCTGTTTGCTCATGTTTCAATACAGACGATGCTATGTAGGTTACAGCAATTTTTTTTACATCAGCCTTGGCAACTGTTGAGGAATAGTGACGTTGGAATGTAAGGGACTATTTTCTAGAGCGAATTGTCTCGGATTTCTATTGGTCCACGTTGCGTTGGCTTACATATCACTCCTATACCTCACTAAAACGGCTCTAGTGTGGAAAGTTCTGTTTTATTTTGAACGTCGGTGAAGAACATTTCAGCAGGATTTCCAAAAGTGAGTAACTTTGTTTCTTAGCTTGCATGGGTTGGCTTTGAGTTATAAATATGGCGTTGCTTTTGTGAGTCGATTCTGAAAAACCAAACAGACGTAAGGGATTGTGGATGGGAGGTGACTTCCTGAAAAACCAAACAGCCCTTATGTATTGTGGAAGAAAATATACTCACAAAACATACAAAGAGAGAGAATATAGAAGTTTTTTTTGAGTGTGTTTCATGTCTCTCTCTGCTTTATATATATATATATATATATTTGAAGCATGCTGAAAATTTAATGTAACTATTTTTTAAGAATTTGTGAGCAATATGTTATTCGTGAATTCTTAAAACTAGTTGTATATTGCTTTTTCAGTATGTGGGAAGCTGGAATATTTTTCTCTTCTGTGTGCCGTTGTTGGTAGGAAATATGTGTGCGGGGCATATTTCAAAAATAATAATAAAAGGTCGAAATGTGTTAAATTGTTAGAGGAAAGCAAGAAAATGGAGGGCGTAATCGAGGAGTTGTGTGTTTGATATCTAGTGGAAGTACATAGTGATTCGAATCTTATTATTTAAAATATTTAGCTTTTATGCATGAAAAAAAGCTTATTGATATTAAAACTAAAATTAAATAAAGTCCTCTAATTAATGGCAACTATATCCAATTATGCTTATGGTCACAGCGAGCATTCGCAAAAATGGCGATGATGTGGCTTGAGATTTTGTTTTTGCTACGTAAACAAAATTGCCGACTCGCAATGACTGTGCCAAATATGAATAGGCTATATAGATTGAGAGAAGGATGGCTAGAAAAGTTAATTAAAATTTAATTTCATGATTGCAACACAAATATTGTGGAACTTAAATATACATACATAAAATTAAATGTTTGGTGTTGATCTCATCACACATTGCCACCTATGTTGGAGCTATGTATTGGACTTCTCTATGTTACCATATGCACAGATATGAAATTTTTTATTCTATTTTTTTTTGGTGTTGTAGTGCAAATATGTTGTCTGGCTCGGGACCTGGACCTACAGTCTAAAATATTATGGTATTATTCCTGCAATTATTTGCAATCTTGGCCAGAGAGAAGAAGAAAAGAGATATTTTATTTTTTAATATCGAGCGTAGCTTCTCATCTATATTTAAATTTATACATGTGCGCATGCGCGCAGGGGTGAACTTTATTTTTTTGTTCGGGTGGGTTGTAAGGTGAGTGAATATGTAGGAAAAACAATAGTATACACATAAACCAAAGTCACATGGTTCTAGGTCCCATAGGAGCCAAGAAAATCAATGTCTTGGAAAACGTCTTAAGACAAATATCTTAATCTTTAAGAAAGTCGACTTCCGGTATGTCAAGATGTTACTTCCGGTCTGTCAAGAAAATTTTCTTAAGACAAATATCTTAAGATGTTTTCCAAGACATTGATTTTCTTGGCTCCTAATTGAGCTAGGATGATGATTTTAGGTTTGTTGGATAGGATTCGACGAGAACTATTCGACTAGCAAATAAAATCGATTCTACCCCCTTAAGTTTCGGAAATACAGACATTTTTTTATTTTTTGAGAAACTTGATTTGCTGGCTTAGTTTTTACCCTAATTCGAAAATTTTAATAGCATTCGTTAAAAAAATTAGAAGTACTCTACAACCTATTGGAGGGATGATGACTAGTTTTCGAGTTATTTTGGATTAAAAATTCAAGATGTAAATTCTAAGATGCTTTGTAATTCATAAACTATGGGTTGTAGGAAAACGATTCTTGCTCTATCTGCTATTGCTCGACGAATACTATAAACATAAATAATGCTTATGGTTTGATTTAAAAAATGGCGACCGGAAATAACTCTGTTTTCTGAAATTATGATTTATACTTCATACGCCAAGAGGACTGAGGGTTAGAAAGAGATTGTTTGGTAGAAAAACTTAAGTAGAATTATGTACACATAATATTTTTGTGTTTTCTATACACAAACATATTTTTTTCATTTATTTACAGGATTGATTAAGGAGCAAGAATAGCATATACATAAATAACACACACCAAACCAGCACCATGGTGAATTAGCCTTCCAAGTTTTTTTTTTATTGCAAAGTATTTATTTTGTGACACTCCACTAAATATATAAAATAACATACCCAAAACCAACACCATCGTGAATTAGTCTTCCAAGGTTTTTTTATTGCAAAGTATTTATTTTGTGACACCACTAAATATATAAAATAACATACCCCACAAATATTTCATTATCGTAAATTATCCTTCCAAGATTTTTATTCTAAAGCATTTTTTTGTGACGCTCCACAAAATATATAAAATAACATACCCCACAAATATTTTCACTATTCGAATTAGCCTTCGAGGGTTTTTTATTATTGTAAAGCATTTATTTTGTGACACTCCCCAAATAAAATAAAATACCCACAAATATTTTCAACAAGATGCAATCTGTAAAAATTTGCCCTATGGGTGAAACTGGTGTTTCAAGTAAAAATTTCAAAAGACACTGCCGTACCTGTGTACCTGGTAAGCATGTGACCGCTACAGAACCATGTCCCAGGTGTGGTAAACATATCACTATTGGTCATCTGAAAAGACATATAACAACATGCAAAGTCGTCGGAGCACCTGTCCCACAACCGTCGACCAGCTCGACCAAGAGGAAAGCGAAAGCCGACTCGCCACCATCCGCCAAACGTGTCAAGCTAGTGGCGAAAGCGAACCAGTCTGCTTTCGAGCGTTTGTTAAAGGACTTTGTCCTCACTTAGGAGGGCTCATGTGACGTGCGTAGCTTTTTGGAGAACGAGCAAGCCAAAATTATTTCCATCCTCAGCGATGCGCTTGCAACGCACTCCACCAAATGCTACGCATAGCTACGTTGCCAGTACAAGAAGCCGTCTGATGAAATTTACAGCTTCTGCCACAACACCAAGGCGAAGACGCTGCATCTGGCGGATGTCGACAACCTAGAGGTCATCTACAACAAGTTTGCCGAGGAGCTGGTGGCCAAGCAGAAGGACCATCAAGCTAAGGGCTCAGGAGGTTCGCTGTGTGGTGAACCTCACGAACTGAGTATCAAACTTAACAAGTTTGAGGCTCGTGCGCGGTTGGCCATCAACGTTTATAGCCTCACTGAGAAAAATGTGGTGTACCCTATCCGGGTGAGCGATGTAGACGACGATGGTGCGCAGGAAATTCACCTTCTGCTCATCAAGGACGAGACCCATCACCATTACACCCTCATACGTTCCCTCTCCAGACTTGTTTCGAGCCAACGGAGCAGTGATAGTCACCACGTCGAGGTGTGTCGCAGGTGCTTGTCAATGTTCGACGGACAGGATCAACACAGTTACCAACATGTTCGAGGCTCCAACATCGCTGCCGAGAAGCTCGCTCGCCACAAGCTCTACTGCAGTAACAACGAGCCGGGGTGGCAGTCTTGCCCAAACCTGGCACTGTAGAAATATTTCACATTCACAGTGCCATGGTAGAGCACCCTGCTATCATCATCGCAGATTTCGAGGCCTTCCTCAAACCTATGTCCACATGCGATCCCAATCCCGAAGTTTCCTCTACTACCCCTTACCAACTCCACGAGGCCTCGAGTTTTGCTTATGTTGTGGTGTGGCGAGACCAACTTGTTGACCCCAAGCCCCATGTGTTTCGCGGTCCCGACGAAGTCAAACATTTTCTAGAGAGAATGGTTGTGGAAGCCAACAAGATAGGAAAGTTCCTGTTGACCCCTCCGTCTATGAAATCGCTGTCTCGTGACGACAAAATCAAGCACGAGAAGGCTACTACTTGTTCTGTGTGCACCTGGAAGTTTACCACCAACAACCGTAAAATTTAACATCATGATCACTTCAACGGCAAATATATTGATCCTTGGTGCAACCGGTGTAATTTGTTGGCTCGGGACCCGCGCTTCATCCCTGTGTTTTTCCACAATGGCTCGGGGTACGACTTCCACCATCTGGTGCCACATCTTGGGTACGACGACATGCAAATCAACGTCCTGGCGCAGAACGAGGAGCGTTATATTAGCTTGAGTAAGTGGGTGCGAATCCCAGAATCAGGCTCTCGCATCGAACTTCGTTTCCTCGACTCCCTAAGGTTCCTCCCGGCCAGCTTCGATGCCCTGGCGAAAAAGCTCAGCGACGAACAAATGCTCATCACCTCTGCCATCTTTCCGAACTTGGACGCCGGTCTCTTCAGGCGTAAGGGGGTCTACCCCTACGAACACATCACCGACTCTACCAAGTTTGCGGAGAAGTCGCTGCCTCCTCGAGCGAAGTTCTACAGCAAGCTGCGAGGCTCAGGCATCTCTGAGGACGACTACAACCATGCTCAGTCCATGTGGCGCGAGCTGGATTGCCCAAATCTTGGGGACTACCACGATGCCTACCTAAAACTCGATGTGACGCTCCTCGCTGATGTGATCCAGGCGTTTCGTGCAACTGCGAAGACCATCTACAAGCTGAACCCTGCATACTTCTACAGTCTTCCTGGACTGGCATGGTCGGCCATGCTTCTTGTTACAAAAGTCAGGCTTGAGCTTCTCTCGGACATGAACATGATGCTGTTTGTAGAACGTGCCGTCCGGGGTGGAATGGTCCAGGTGTCGCAGCGACACTCGCACGCCAACAATCACCACATGGCCACCTGTTACGACCCCTCCCAACCGTCCAGCTACATCATGTAGACAGACGTCAACAACCTCTACGGACACTCCATGATGCTGTCACTCCCCTCCAGAGGGTTCATGTGGGCTGATTCATCCAAATTTGACGTTGAAGATTTCTGCGATTTGGATTGCGAGTTTTTTTTTGCCGAGGTGGACCTTGAGTTCGAGAAGCTGCAGGATTTGTTCTGCGACCTTCGGCCAGTCCCGGAATTCAAATGCCCGCCTGGCTCGAACCAACCAAAGCTCGTCATGGACTTCAAGCCCAAAGAGCGTTATGTTCTGCACTACCGAAACCTCTGGTGGTTGATGAAGCAAGGGGTTACCGTCCGCACAGTACATCGAGTTCTTATGTTCGTACATTCTCCATGGTTGAGGCCATACATCGAGCTCAACACCAAACACCGCACAGTCGCTACTTCTGATTTCGATCGCGATTTCTTCAAGTTAATGAACAACGCAGTGTTTGGGAAAACCAAAGAGAATGTGCGAAATCGTGTGGATGTGAGGCTAATATAAATAAAGCACAATGTCGCAAGCTTGTAGCAAGCCCGTTATTCAAGTCACGTACTATTTACAATAAGCAGCTTGCTCTGGTGCATATGAGGAAGAGCGCGGTGATGCTCAACAAGCCAATCTATGTTGGTGCCTCAGTATTAGACCTGAGCAAGCTGCGCATGTTTCAAATATATTATAAGATACTACGCCAGCACTATACCGACAATATCAGCCTACTCTACACGGACACAGATAGTTTGGTGTACCATGTTCGCACAGACGGTGCATATAGGGATATAGCCACGGTAAAAACTTTTGTGAACCTTTTTGACACGTCAGGCTATTACCAGCCGAACCGATACAAAATCCTGGCTCGCAACAAGAAGGTGCCTGGCAAACTTAAAGACGAGAAGGACGGAGAAGTAATTCCTGAGTTTGCCGGTCTTCGCGCCAAAGCCTATGCTATTCGGGCAGAGGGTTCCATCACAAAAAAAGCTAAGGGTGTGGGCAGGCAGGTCGTCCAAGAGCACCTCAAGTTCGAGGATTACGTCAAGACTCTTCAAACTAGGACGCCAATTCTAGGAGTGGAGCAGCGCATCCAGAGTGTCGACCATGTATTGACAACCAACAAGATGAGAAAGGTTCCCCTTAACGCAGGCGACGACAAGAGGTGTGTTCTGAAATGTGTGATTCACACGCTCCCGTGGGATCACTATCGTCTAAAAACTAGTAAAACATGCCTCAAATGTAGTAGTATGAAGTAGTAGATGGTATGTATGAAAAAAAAACTCATGTAACAGAAGTTCCAATTTAATATAGCCAAGATACTTAGTGTTTATCTTCAAATGCAGACAGGTGGAGGTTTGGGATTTTTTTTAAAGGAACTAACTCCTTGCCGTGTCCTACGGGACGAAAAAGGGGCACACGAAGGGCCGAAGAGGAAGTTTCTTTGTGCGCTCAAGTGTGATTATTTCTAAAAATGCATCAAAATTAAATTTTATTAATTTTTTTACAGATTATCCTCAAAAATTCTTCTCCACAAATGTAAGAAGATGTTCCATGAAGTATGCTCAATTTTCAACCTCCACTCTTCGCAGTACATCCTGGACACTGCGTTGCAGGTTAACAAAAAATCTAATGTTTGAACCTACGGTCAGTATAATTTTTATAGAATTATGCGAATTTTTTTTCTTGTACTTAAAACTGTTCGGTCACTCTTTCATTCTTGACATCATGCACAAAAGTTTCTCTGCAATAAGGATGACGCTGCACAGGGTGTTGGCGGGCAAGGCATCGTGGAACTCACAGACAATTTTGATGTTGGTGCGATCGTTAACAACCACCTGCTTTCTCTTCGATGTGTTAATGACGAACATGGGTCTGCGAACTATGAACTCATTGGGGTTGTAGTACACGTAAACATTGCCGGAGGTCACTCTCTTGTAAGCTGTGTATGCCTCGTACAGTTTCAGGTAGTCGTTGTTTGCAATGTTCAGGTTGTAGTTTTCACGCGGGAATATCTTGTTCCTGCCATTTTTGAGGTAGATGTTCTTGATCTTGCAATTGTCGAACTGGCTCGAATCTTTTTCTTGGTTGTTGTCCTCCCCCGTCTGGAAGAGCACGACCACAAACTCTGGCATATCGTACCGGATGCTGTTAAACTGTGTGGTCACGTCAAATTCAAAATGTTTGCCGGAAGCAGGTTTCTGCACGCACTGGTAACCGTAAAATTGGATGGGTACTTGGGGATTCTTCAAAATGTCTGCTTTGTACTTGAGAGCGTAGTTAGTTTCGTATTTCACTACGGGCATGCGCAGCTCCTTGGACTGAATGATGCACTTGGCAGGATCGGGTAGTGTGTTGGGAAGTGCTGAACCGTCTGCTCTCAAGGTGCTGTAACGCATCAGCGCATCGTTGTCGTTGGCGCTTCTACGAGAAGTGACGCGCTAACCACACTTCCACATAATCTCTGTGTAGTCGGAGAAGAAGCCAGGAAGCAGGCGCATGGGAAGCAGTACTGTGTAACTTTGAGTTTGAATTTTTGTACCTGCTTCGAATCCCCCTGCCTGGTAGTATGCTGCATCGGTCTTGGAGAGTTTCAGTGTTCCCACAGCTGTAGAGGTAATCCCGGGGTAGTCAACCCTATCGATGACGGTGCCATGCTTTCTAACTTCCACCTGCGATAACAGGTGCGGCACAAAATTGTAAACGAGTCTTAGGTTTGCATTGGTGGGGAAAACTTCGACATTGTCTCTCTTCACTACATCAAACTTGATATACAAATCAGCTCTGTGTGGGTGAATGAATCCATCCCCGACGTCCACATCGAACTCAATCTCTCGGTTCGGTTCGTTGAGGTTAGCAAACGTGCGACGATTGGGAGGGAAGGACTGCAACTCGTAACTTTCGATTTGCTCCATGATGGTTATTTATTATATGTTAATCTCCACGACAGCAGTGGTCGTGGCTCCTGCAAAATCAACCACCTCTCCCTTCTCGTTGGTAATTGCCAATTCTATGTTGTCTATGCGATTACGAGATACAGGAAAGTATATCGGTGGGGAGGGTGTGTAGATAATTGGTCCCATGAACTCAGAGTTTGGTTTGAACGTAGCGATAATACCTGTCTGCTTGTGACTCCCTGGGATGCCGTCCGAGGATTTGGTGATCATACCTTCTGCCACATTGCAATGTATGTTCAGAGTCTCGATGGCTAGAAATTTAGGAATGATAGCACCGATGTGCTTGATGCCAGGTTCGAGCTTTGTGTTGTTCTCGAATCCCAAAAGCTCTTCGATGGTACCCAGGTCTACGGTTTCCGTGGCAGACACCAGTTCCACCCTGTGAGTTACAGAATTTTGCGACAGCAGCACACTTCTTGGCAATTGAGCCTGCAAGGTAGACAGGTTGTACTGGCCAGGGGTGATGCTGACTTTTTCGCTGCCAATTTTGATGGTATTGTTGTGTACCGTCACATTAGGTATCAGGTACATGCTGTAGAATGCACGAAGAGCAATAGATTTAGGATAGATGATATCGTCATGCAATGCGAGTTTCAGAATCGAAGTCTTGCTTGTGAGATGGAATACTCCCATAGTGCTTCAGGTGTCACAATGCTTCCTGGAAATCCTCGATTGTTGGGTTATTTAATTGCGAGAGGAAGACAAGCATGGAAACGCAGAGATGGCCACAGTTTACATCGCTGAAACCCTGAATGCGTTCGTCATTGTAGTAGAGGTTGACAACACTGAGATACTTTACCAACCCAGCAGGTGGTATGCCTCCGAATGAATCGAAAACAAATGCTTTGTTGTTGTTGGCTTTGAGGTAGCATATCCAATGTGTACCTGGATTTTCGTAACTGTCCAGGTTAACCACACCACACTCTTTTTTCTTCACAACAGAGGGTAGAGAATCAGCCATGAAAACGCCCCTGAAGTGCTTGATCCCCAACGGATTGATCAGAGATTCAATATCGAGGTTGGACAGGGGCTCTTTTTTTTTTTAAAAAAAAACTTTTTCAAAGCTTCGAGGTTGTTCATTCGCTTTTTGGTCACACCTTTCCCCTTCTTCTCCATAGCCAGGTTGTGGCGTTTCTGCTCTTCCAGCTCGGCCTTGTTCTTCTTTGCGTCGATGACGGTCTTGGCAATGGCTGCACTGCCTCCTGCCAAGCTGCCTACAGCACCCAAAGCTGCCAAGATAGCCGGGATGCTGAATATGAAACCTCCAGTCTTCTGCTGCTTTCGCGAACGTTGCAACCTCCTCAGTTGAGGGATGCTGCCCAGCAATTTCGTTTCATGACCTTTTGCCAAGCAGGAATGTTTCTTCTCGCGCTGCTTTTTGGTGAGCAATCTATCAAGAGCTCCGAGAGACTTGTGGTTTGTGTAGGGTATCTGGTAAACAACGCCCTTGGATTTCATGGTTGCTATTTTCACAGGGTGTTATTTATTTACAGCCCCCACCCCAATTTTCATTTTGTGTTCATAGTGATGGTCGTATCCAATGCAGCAACCCGTTCACCTAGCGAGGCATCTCTGCTGACGAGTCTCCCGAAAGCTGCATGTTCCAACTTCCTGTCGGTATCGTGACGTGCGTCGAGATCTGTGTGTGTGTTGTAAGCAATGTCGTGATCCGTGCATGCAGCATCCAGGGGATTCACACCCTTGTCTCCTCTCTGCAGTCTCTGTTCGAGTTTGGTACCGGGGCCGCAGTACTGGTAACCCGGCAGGTGCATCTCGAAGGCTAGCTTGTTGATAATATCGTTCACCAAACCTCGACCCTCGGCTACATTCCAGAATTTGGGAGGCAGGGTGTTGATGATTTTGATAAGGTAACCTATACCTTTGTTGTCGTTGACAATGAAGTTGGCAAGGTTGGTGCTAATCATGTCCATGATGCCAACCTTCTCGTTGTGGAAGTTGCGATTGCCCGCATTTTCTTCGCCTGCGATAACCAGCAATCGATCTACAAGCTTCCTCACGTCGTCTACCCAAACAAACTCCTTGGGCAAGGTGTTGTAGAGTTTGACACCGCTCCCAGTCTTGAGCTGGGTCCATATTGGCTTGATGAGGTTCCTGTACTTTTCTCCACTGCTAGATTTCACGCGATTCTGTGTTGCATCGTTGTTTTGGTACAGGGCGTCCGTCATGATCAAAATTTCTGTGTAACTTTGATAATCCTCGTCTGTATAATCTTTAGGTTGCTTCTTAGTGATAAGTTCCCACAGTCCCACCGTGCCAGGATACCTGGTCCAGCTGTTCTTCTCGCCCAAATTCATTTTCACATCGTCACCCTCGAACGTGACTTTCCAATTTTCCAAACCACACCCTCATTGGGTTCCATGGTTGGGTATAATCCGAATACCTCATCTTTTTCGAATTTCCCGGTGCTTAGCTAATCCCTCGCCAACGGACCCAGCTCGACTAGCTTGTCCGAAGAGGTACTGCCTAGGTCCTGACGTCTCGGAGCAGGAGCAAGTTCGAACGGAGTAGTGTGAATGCTGGATATCGGTGTGGGTATGGTATAATTTCGAGCAGTGAGTGGCACAAGCTCGTTGATTAACTCTTTGTTTTGCTCGGTGACATCTTTGATTTCTTTACCAAGTCCACTGATGGCATCGATGATATTTTGGTCCTGACGATTTTTCTCTTCGTAAATTCCACGATTCTCGGATTTCCAACCCTTAAACCGTTTTGCCAGGTAGCTACGCAGCTTCAGGTTGTCGTCTCAAGTTTGCGTTTCATTTTTTTTGTATGTAGTTATTTATAATAAGTCAAGACGTTTCTTGTAACGTTGCAACGTTTAGAAAATTATTAATTTTGTTTCTGTATTTTCCGTTATTGGGTTTCCTCGTCATGTCTATTGTGACAAACCCGAAATCATCTTGGTTCCAGCATGAAGAGCAACATCTGGAAAACTGATTGTAGTTTATGTCCCCACCTACATAATCATCGTAAGCGTGTTT
The DNA here is from genome assembly GCF_977018435.1 of Lepisma saccharinum. NCBI lineage: Eukaryota > Metazoa > Arthropoda > Insecta > Zygentoma > Lepismatidae > Lepisma > Lepisma saccharinum. The sequence continues at coordinate 77,314,092 of NC_139232.1, forward strand.
TAAATTGGTGTAGTCTTGACGAAAGAAACAAATAAAATTAGCATTGTCTCGGAGTAGCTGCTTGGGGATTTTGGAAAAAGTCTGAGCAAGATAGAAGCAGTCCATGCCTCTATGCCGACCATGAGTAAAAAAATTGCGAATTTCGCTCTGATTCTCCAGGATCACATCGTCAAAAACCACCACCGAATTTTCGAGACAGCAGTCTAGTGGTATCACTTCAGAAGCAAATATAGCTATGCCTAGTCGCTCGTACAGTTTCGACAGCTGGCGATACTTCGGTTGCTCCAAACTTTTGGAGAAAACATACAGGTGCCTGTTCTTCCAGTTTAACCAGTTGGGTGCAAGAAGAAAATTATCAATAAGTAACGTTGTTTTTCCACATCCAGAAGGTCCAACAATGAGGCAGCGAATGTTGTCGGGTAGAAGCTCGCCATTTTTCGTATCCTGACGTTCCGATGGAAAATCTGGCAGTCGCCGTACCACATCCCAAGCACCCGTTACACAATCACCTTGTTTGCGTCTATCCAACTTTTTTCCTCGAGTCCCAGCCATTTCACCAACAGTTTGTCACCTTTTCTACGTAATACTTTTTCAATAAGATACGTGTCGGGGTATTTTGTTTTAGAAAGTTCCTCTTCGTAAGATCTTTCAGAATTTCGTCGCGATTATCTTTTATTACATACGTGTAACGGTTTCCGGGTAAGACTCGAACTACGGTGAAAAGTTCTGTACTCCAATTTTTAGTAAAGCCTTTTTCAAACGCACGCTTAAATTTACTGATTCTCACCCGATCTCCAATTTTGTATTTCGGTTTCTTGCTTGTAAATTTGTACTTTGGGCAATAAACCATAGAAATTAAACGTCGCTCGTCAGATTTGTTGACGTCAGCTGGTTTCATGTTTTTCGTGCGATGCAAACTGTGATTATAGATGTTAACAAGTTCCGGAAGCATGTCGAGCCACTTGTAATTCCCCTGAAGCGTGAATTGTTTCCACATGCGTGTTTTGAGAGTTCGGTTGAAACGTTCCACTATGCTGGCATTGATGTGACTAAAGGTGGAGTAATGTTGAATATTTTGTTTTTGAATAAATTGCTGAAAGACAGAGTTGTTGAATTTTTTCCGTTGTCTGTTTGAAGAAATCGAGGTCGCCTGCCACTTTTATCGAAAATAGTTTTGAATGCTTCCACTACACAGGTTCCTGTTTTTGCCTTGAGGGGTAAAGCCCACGCAAATTTTGAAAATGTGTCTATAACGGTAAGAAGATACTTGTACCCCTTGTTGATTTTATGTAAATTTTTTAAGTTGCCACTGCTTATTTCCACAAGGTCAGCTTGCCACCGGTCGTCTATGCCTTTGGTCACTACCGGCAGTCGTTTGTAGTTTCGCCTTGCTGGTTTGTGCAGTTCGTTCACAATAGCCTGCCTAGATATTGCGCGAAAATAAAAATATAGCTTAGGTGGGATTTCTGGCCGCAGACAATGCCGGGTTTTCTATGTACAGCTTGTCACCTATTTCTATGTCGATAATTTGAGTGGCATTTTCGGCATAGACAGTCTTGCGAGTCTCGGGGTGGGTGAAATCGACCAACTCCACTCCTCTTATTTTAGGGTCGTCACTGATGTTCGTCACGGTCATGGCTGGGTAGTGGGTCGCGTGAGGCAAAGACCAGTATGAAACCTTGAAGAACTGAAGTGTGCCAGCGATGAAAAACTGGTGATAGGCTTTGGCAGGAGTCAGCATGTAGAGTTTGGCACCCGGATGGAAAAACGAGGAAAATTCCCTGTTTGGAATGCTGTACACTTCGATGACAACAGTGGATTTGAGATTGTCGATGCTGGCGTTCAGAGTGTTTACATTGGTTCGAACCTCGCTCTCCACATCCTCCAATCTACCGTTTATTGATTCCAGATGCTCCTCGATAGCACGGACAACAGTGTCGGAATTGGGCTTGATCTTCACATCGACAATTAGCCTCTTGAATTTTTCGTTTAACTCATGTAGTTGCGTACTGAAATTGGTTATGGCCGATTCCTGGCTCGCCTCGATGCTGCCAATTTGCTCTTTCACATTGGCGATAACCTGCTGTAGACTTTCCACGAGTGTCAACTTGGAGCTCTGGGTTGCGAGGTCGTGGACCTGGGTTCTAATTTCCGCAAACAAGCCATGTAGCTCGCTGATGTTCTGGTTGGTGGGTAAGGTTGCAACAGACTCCCGAAGCAATTCAATTTCGGTTTGGATGTTTTTGATGTCGTCGGATTTGAGTATTCGGTTGAGAGTCCTTTTCACGCTTTTCAGTTCCTGCGAGGTAGGCAGGATGGCCACCGTGTTTTGGAGCGACTCCAAAGCTTTTTTCATCGCATCCAACTGTGAGGCAGCAGCAGCAGAGCGTATGCCTTCTTGTAATTGTGTTATGTCGTCCTGGGTGGGGGTGGATTGTTGCAAAGTTTCCAACTTAGCCTGTATGTCGTCGATCAAGTGATGAAAATGCGACAACTCTGATTCGGTGTTTAGATTTTCCAACTTGGTGATCTGCTGTTGGACGCTGGCCAGAGTATCCCTGATGTCAGGCAGTTTGGATTCCAGTGCTTCGTGTACGTTTTCCAGATCATTTTTGATGACAGCAAGAGCTTCCTCAATATGGGCTATGGTACCTTGCAGCTTCCCGAAATCCTCGTAGGTCTCAAGTTGGAGTTTGATGTTGGCCACTCTACGGGCAATAGCATTCAGCTCGCTGGACGAAGGTAGATTGTCGATGAAGTCCTCTAGCGTTTGGAGTTTAGTTTTGACATCGTTGATGGCTGCATGCAAAGCGTCTGTTTGAAGCTCAGCCTTGATGCTTTCCAACGTAGGAATTTCGAACGATTGAAACTGTTCGTGCAATTTGGCAATACTGGCATTCACGCGATCGTAGTCATTTTGAGTTTTTATACTCTGCATAATGTTTTGCAGTTCAGTCTGGATGGTGCTCGTTTGGTCCTGCAAGTGTCGCTTCAGCTGTTCCACATCGGAGGTCTGCGCTTGCTGCAGCTTCAAAAATTCGTTCTGTAGCTTGCCTATGCTCAACGCGAAGTTGTCGAAGTTGTTTATTGACGCGAGGTCGGTGTACTTTTGCAGCAGCGATTTCAGCTCGGCGTCAATTTTGAGTACGGGGTCCAGGCACTGAGACTGTAGACTAGCTATTTCTGACTGGAGGCTGGAGTTGATCGTGGACTGCAGGGCCTGCAGGTCGCTTCGCAACTTCTTGACCCTGACGTCGAGCATGAGCTCGTCGCCGTGGTCGTCGCGTTTCGTGTGGCCAAAAATATCGTTAGGCATTGTTGCTATGGTTATTTATTATAGGGTAGGTGATTCGCATCTCCACAAAAAGAGGGATGAGTTTGTCGTAGTCGTCCAAGAGCTCCGCTTACAGGCGATCGCCAGTAGACACATCGTACGGTGTAGTCGCATCCATCCTATCATGCTTCATGCGATAGATGTTCTTGCCAGAGGAAACCTTGACCTCCCCTTTGTTCTCAGGGTTCATGTTAAACTGCAGTAATAATTCAAGTTGTTGTTGAATACATAGATAGTTTTGCCCACATCCTCGTCGTACTGGTCAAAATGCTATTCAAGTGTATAATTAACAGACCGTTAAGTTTAGATAGCATGGAAGGCAGGAGTTCGTTGAAGCTCGACGACGACGACTTAGGCTGGACGGGCACTTCCATAGCTTGCTTCCTGAAGCCAAACAGATTCATAGGCATTGTTATTTTATAGAAACATTTCTAGCTGTAAGGTTAAAATTGGCCAGTGAGGAATTCCATCTTTATTGTTCAGCTACTGAAAAACCAGGAAGTACATTGTAAAACTTCCGCTGTCCAAGGCCTACCTATTGTTCATTCTGTCAATATTGTTAGCGCACAGGGGAACGAAATTGTAGTTTCTAGATGTCCACAGAAAAATAATTTTTCAAATAGATAACAGAAAGAGCACAGTCGCTTTCGATACCAAAAACTAATTGCTACAATACAATAAGTATATTTACAATTAATAGCAAAATATTAATATTTATTTTTCTTTATTAACAATATCTATGAATTTGTTTCGAACAAAAAAAACATGTTATAGAAATATTTCCAGCCGTAAGTTCAAAATTTGGCCCCCTTCTTCTTCCCCCCAAATCGCATTACATACATACATGTGGAGGACAGAGGTATGCATGTTTCCGTCCGTGGCGTTACAAGAGAGAGAAGAACCTGCCTCCCAATATTGCTTAAGAGGTTTGGTTAGCATGCAATAGATCAGTATGCTAGAAAATACAGAGGAGGAGGAGGAGGAGAAGGGGGGCATTAACACTGCACCACCACCACTATTACCAATCAACATATATTAGATCGTAGTCATTTGTCACCAACACACCATCTTACTGCATACGAAGGCTACAAAATATTACAGCATAGATCGCTGTCAACTCCTATTTGTAGGTTAGCCTCGCCTGTGAAATATCATATGGCCAAATTAAAAAAATCAAAAGGTTTGTGAAGCGACTAGTCAGTGTTGCCAACTCCTATTTGTAGGTTAGCGTCGCCTGTAAAATATCATATGGTGAAATTTTCTTAGGGTGGGTTGGCAACACTTTGGCTCACTTGGTGACGCAGAAATGGGTTGATTAAACTACTTGCATAGATACCTGTTTGTTCCCCATCCCATGTTGAAACCGAAATCCTCAAAAATATTGTCGATTTTTCCGAAGACACTACCTTTTCACCTGTGAATTCTATGTTATTCTTTTCAAAACCGGAAGTGCAGTCCCCGCCAGCTCAAAGGAAGCATAGAAATGTACACATCCGGTGAATAGCGCCCATAACCCCTCACTTCCAAAAACCCGGGGTAGGCAACTGTAATCATCCTTTATGTATTTTTTTTAAAATTTCTCTTCGTCACTTTCCTATGAACAAGGGTTGGTTGTAAGAGCAGCCCAAGGGGTCGGAACACGCCTGCTTTAATAAAGACGATTATTATTATTATTATTATGATTATTTAAAAACAAATAGTGTAACTATTGCACCCTTCTGCAAATAATAATTTCCATTTAATGGTGATTTTATGGGGAAAAAAGGTTCTATGTAATAATAACCTGGCTGCAGACCTGTACCCAGGATTTTTTAAGGGGGGATGGGACAGACCAATAGGTGGATTTTATAAATGGTCTCTGGAGAGCCACAGCATGTCTATTAATGCTATAAACATATGACCCATATATATGGGAGAGGGTGCGTATAAAATATTACTCATTTCGATGCTACGAATCCTTAAAGAACGACATTTCTAACCTGTATGTTAGTATGTATGCAACCACTTGACAATTATTAACAGTCGACACTGACATTTATTTCTATCAGAGAGCGAAAAAAACGTAGTGTGTGTGATACGGATACACTAATGGAATCCTGTGGATTGTAAATATCTCTTACAAAATTTGCGATTTTTATTATGCAAACAAGCTTACAATAAGCAAAATATGTATGTGCATGTTAGAGTAGCGGCTCCTGCCTATTCGCACATTCGCACGTGCACACCCAAATAAATCTGTAATGCAAAACATTATTATTATACTTATTCATTGAACTCTGTCTCCTTCGAAACATCAAGTGTTCACACGCCGCTTCACCAATAGAGGTGGTGGAGAAGCCTGCGTACAAGTACGTTTAAAACACCACTTAGGCTAGGCAGACTGTGTAGCACAATATTTGCCCAAGACGAAGCAGTGAGAACTCTGTTGCCTAAGCACATACAGAGTTTGTCAAAAATTTTGGTTAGGCGAGTTTTTCTTCATAGTATTATGCCAGTGTTGTCTACCATATTAATTGCTCCTAGTTTGATTCCCGGGAGGGGATATCCTGTCTGTATTAAAATTGTTCTCAGACAGCAGTGTATTAATGTTGTGGCCTAGTAAATTAAGAAAGTTCTGGGTTCGATTCTCGGCAACTGGACTTAGGAGTTTGTGTATTAAAATTGTTCTGTGACCCTCATTCTTCACATCATATAGAAAAGTCTTCTCTGCGATAAAATAACACTACACAAAGTGTAGTCTGGCAGGGGCTCATGGAATTCACACACAATCTTGATATTAGTTCTATCATTGATCACCACTTGTTTTCTTTTCGATGTGTTGATGACAAACGTAGGTCTGTGCGTCTTGAATTCGTTGGGATTGTAGTATACATCTATGTTTCCCTCAGTCACTCTCTTGTATGCAGTGTATGCTTGATATAATTTGAGATAATCATACTGTGGGGCCTCCCCCATGGCGCAGTGGTAGCGTCATTGCCTTGTAATCGAGGGGTCCCGGGTTCGATACCGGGTGGAGGCACAAGTGGTTCGGATCCCACTTTAAACTGTAGGTCCAGTCCCGATTAGCCTTACTGTGCATAAAGTGGACTTAAAACATCAACTCAAATCAAATCATCCTGTGCTATGTCGAGATTATAATTCTCGCGAGGGAAAAATTCATTGCGCTCATTTTTGAGATGGGCATTTTTGATCTTGCAATTGTCGAATTTGCTTTAATCTTTTTCCTGGTTGTTCTCTCTGCCGGTCTGGAACAGCACAATTACGAAATCAGGCATATCATACTGTATACTACTGAATTGATTAGTGGCATCAAATTCGTAATGCCCACCAGAGGCTGGTTTCTGGACACACTGGTAGGTATAAAATTGGATGGGCACATATGGATTTTTCAGAATATTCGCTTTGTATTTGAGGGCATAATTAGTCTCGTATTCCACTACTGGTATTCTCAGCTCCATGGTCTTGATGATACACTTGGCTGCTTCGGGAGGCTGTTGGGGAGTGCTGTGCCGTCGGGGTTCAGGGTACTGTATCGCATCAGAGTGTTGTTGTCATTGGCGGCTCTGCGAAAAGTAATCCTCAAACCCTCCTTCCATATGATGTCTTTGTAGTCGGAGAAGAAACGCAGCAACAGGCGCATGGAAAACAGTACTGTGTGGTTCTTTGTCACGATTTTGGTTTCCGCTACGAATCCCCCGCCTGGTAATAGGTCGCATCTCTTTTGGAAGATTTCAGTGTTCCTATGGCAGTAGAAGTGACAATCCGGCTCGCGTGACCGGTCGGCCAGAGTTGACTGGTAGAGGAGAAATTCGTTCTCTGTAATAATATGTACGGGAGCAATAAATCCACTGGCTGGGCTCTCTCTTAATAATATCTACACGGACTCAACTAGTTGCATGGGTGAATCGTAATAATACCTACGTGGAAAGTGTCGAGAGCAACAGCAGCAGTCATACAAGTACGTTTAAAACACCACTTAGGCTAGACAGACTGTGTAGCACAATATTTGCCCAAGACGAAGCAGTGAGAACTCTGTTGCCTAAGCACATACAGAGTTTGTCAAAATTGTTGGCTTAGGCGAGTTTTTCTTCATAGTATTATGCCAGTGTTATCTAGCAAATTAAGGGCTCCTAGTTTGATTCCCGGGAAAGGATACCCTGTCTGTATTAAAATTGTTCTCAGACAGCAGTGTATTAATGTTGTGGCCTAGTAAATTAAGAGAGTTCTGGGTTCGATTCTCGGCAACTGGACTTACGAGTTTGTGTATTAAAATTTATTGCGCCCATTTTTGAGATGGGCATTTTTGATCTTGCAATTGTCGAATTTGCTTTAATATTTTTCCTGATTGTTCTCTCTCTAATAGTAGGATGAGCACAGGATTATTACACTTATAAATTAGCTAAATCCACCAGAAGATATGAAAATATAGCTTAATTTTAATCAAAAATAGGCCCTGATATTAATCATCCTAGTACTAGGATTACGCAGAATTTCCCATCGTCAACCTAGTCAAGGTCACCCCCTTGGACCTCGTAGTATGATGAGCAAGGATTAGGCCAATTGTTACACTTATAGATTACCTAAATCCACCAGAAGATATGAAAATATAGCTTAATTTTAATCAAAAATAGGCCCTGATATTAATCATCCTATACGACGCACGCTTTTAGAAGCGATATCGGGTGGGGCCACGCAGAGGGTGTGCGTGGCGATCAACCAATGGCAGGAGTGCAACGTTGTACAGTTAGGAGACTGCGGCGCGGAAGTTAAAAGCCGTGTTCTGTATTTTTCTTGCGCGCAAGAAGTTTTCATAAAACTCGCTATTTTAAGGTTCATCATAAGATGGAGAAAGACATTTTGAACCTGACTGTCCCAGTCCCATGAATTTCCGTCGCCTACAGCCGGAGTTATCGTTCCTTGAAGAAACAAGGGAAACATTACCTTTCATTTCCTTCCGCCTGTTTTTTTTCGTTGCCACTGTGTTGACGCAGCTGAGTTGTTGTGTCTAGGGAAAACTGTGGGTGTTAAATTCGCCTCGATATAAACAATGACCCTTCATTGTTCTGGGCGTTCTCGAACATTGAAAGTCTGGGTCAGTTTGAGTTCAGCGTTTTCGTAGCAAGGCCGGTGTAAAATTATTCGCTTATCGTTCACTCGTGCGCCACAAAGAACAGTTTGTGAAAAGATTAAATACAGCCCTTTCTTGCGATAGTGTGTGTGTTCCGTGTATTCTTTTTATTTTAAATAATGTCACTCTCAAAACCTAGCACCAGTAGTACAGGCACCAAGGGTGCAAAATCTAATCATTAACTTCAAGGAGAGTGACTCGGGAATGAGTGAAACGAGTGACACGGAGACCGAGGAAGACGACGAGAGCGGTGATGAATAAAGACCTTGAAGCTTCTTTCAGGTATGGGTTTCTCGTATATGCTACAGTGATATGATATTATAATCCTGTGTAGAAATATTCACTATATTATTTCACTGTACTCATATATACTGTGCATTCATTATCAAAATAATGGACACATCGCGAATTTGCTGTCCTTCCCTTGCGCTAGCAGTTAGTTTGGCAATAGCGCAGTAGCACTGGCTGGGTATTGGCTGAACTCATGTTCCTTCTAAAAGCGTGCGCCGTATAGTAGTAGGATTACGCAGAATTTCCCATCGTCAACCTAGTCAAGGTCACCCCCTTGGACCTCGTAGTATGATGAGCAAGGATTAGGCCAATCGTTACACTTATAGATTATCTAAATCCACCAGAAGATATGAAAATATAGCTTAATTTTAATCAAAAATAGGCCCTGATATTAATTATCCTAGTACTAGGATTACGCAGAATTCCCCCTCTCCTCTATTCATATTCAGTTCTGAAATTACGATTCCAAGAATTAAAAAAAGAAAAAAAAAGATAATTATGCTTCTACTATTATAGAGGGGGAACGCGCCATTGGCCTAGGTGGATGGACACCCCTGGTGGCTGTACCCCCCCCCCATTTACTTTCGGGATATGCCCCTGGATCACAGCACTGTATTTAGTTCAAGCCAATTGCAAGCAGAAAATACGAAAAGTTGCAGTAAAATAAATTCCGATTGACAGAATCTCGTAAATAATATTGTATTTAATATCTTGAGTGTTTTGAAAAATTAACATTATCTGTTAAAAGTACTTCAGACAATTTTTACCGCAAAAAATGTAGCAACTATTCCGCTGTGAACTGAATTCTCTATTCACATTACATACATTAACCCTAAGCCATTGACGCAGTGGTAGCGTCGTCGCCTTGTAATCAAGGGGTCCCGGGTTCGATACCCGGTGGAGGCACAAGTGGTTCGGATCCCACTTTAAACTGTAGGTCCAGTCCCGATTAGCCTTACTGTGCATAAATTGGACTTACAACAACATTTCTATCAATTCTACCCTAAGCCATTGACTGGCACAATCGACATCAATTGCAGAAAAACCCTGATGTTAGACTGTTGGAGAAAGTAAACAATTATTTTTAACCTTCTGCTCAGTGGTGGCGAAAAGGGGCCACAGACATAGCATTGCGGGTGGAGATCTTACTGCCCCCTTATATGGCTGGTTTTGTATTGCAGTCATTGAGGAACCTTTACTTCATAATATAAAGAGTATAGAAAATTCCCCTCTATGCAAATTAATGTGAAAAATTAGTGACACTGTAATCGAATAAACCATTAAATAATCAAGGGGTTCGTCGAGTTTCAAACAACTGTTCTTGCCTCAAAAAATTTCAGACAATTTTAAAAATATACACAATATTCTCCAGAATGTCCTACATTATCAGTGCAATGTTTGTAGCGATACAAGAGTCTTCTTCCATTATAGCAAGTAGTGTCCGAACCGAGACGATAAAAGTCGGGACATGAATTAAAAAGAATGGACTGTCTGGACTAAATCGGGACGTCTGATAGCCTTGCATCAATGGTTATAAAACCAAAATTGCCAAATATTGCAGACTGCAGACTTCTGAAGCCTGTCTTTATCCAGAAACAACCCATTCATTTGTGCAAAGACAAAATCGAAATTCTTGAAAAATCATCAACGTTATTTTCTTAAGTTTTTATAGGTTCAAATTAAAAATTTTCATAGCTCGGGGGGAGGGGAGGAGGCATGGCCCCAATGCCCAACCCTTGAGTACGAGCCTGCCTGGCTGTGAAGTATGTTTGAGTTTGATTTTTATGCGAAGAAAGGCTAATCGGGACTGGGCATACAGTTGAAAGTGGAATCCAAACTAGTATCTAAGCCGGGTATCGAACCCGGGATTACTTGATCACATGGTGACGAGGTTACGACTTCACCATCGAAGATCGAGAGGTATGTTCGAGAATAAAATAATATATAATTGCAGGGGGTGCTCGTTGCTATGTGAAGTACGTATGCATTACGTCATCTGGGAGGATCGGGTTTGACGGTGCTCGTTGCTATGTGCAGTAAGTTTGGTGCGGGGTATATTTAGCTACTAACACGTCGCAAAAATCGGAACAAACAGGTTATTGATTTTGTAGCGTTCGATTTATTTTTATTGTATTTATGTACTTGTAGACTGCAATCATGTCTAATTGTGCTGTAGCAAGCTATGATAACTATAACCAGAAAACTAAAGGAACTGACATAAAATATCATAGATTTCCAGTCGATAATTGCGTAGCTAAGTAAACAGTGGATTCATGCTTGTAGACGAAATGTAAAAAATGGAAGTGTGCAGTGCCAATTATTGTGAAGAAGACTATGTAAAAGGTAAAGGTAAAGTGTTCCCCTGTGCATAGCACCACGCCATGAAGGCGTATAGGGGGTGTGGGGGTAACGCCCCACACTTTCTTGATCCGGTCGTGAGTGGGGGTGATGTGATCAGCATCACGCCCCTGACCGCCTTTACCCCCCAGGGTTTCCCCCAGGTTCCCATGTTATTCGACGCTGGGTGGGCGCCGGGGCCGCTTTCACCGTTAGAAAAGTTCCCGGATTTGAACCGGCCGGGGATCGAACCCGGGACCTTGAGCATGGTAGTCAGACGCGTTACCGACTGAGCCACCGCGGCCACGAAGAAGACTATGTGCGAGATCTAAAAGCAGAATTTCTGTATTTTCCACCAAAGAACGTGCTGAAGCCAACTGCAGTGCCATCGCTAAAATTACACCCAATTTAAGAAATTTAACTACTTTAGTACCAAAAAATCGAGGAAGACGTGCTCTAAACAAGCTAAAGACTATGCTGCCAGAAAAGAGAAAAATATATAGACGAAGGTATATACACAAACTGCAAGCAATGTTTCGTAGTTGGAAAACATATTCGATCGTTTACAAAGGAGAAACACACGTCTGCATTCAGAAGGAAATAAATTAAAGATTCCAAACAACCTCTATCAACCTGTTTTAACTAAATAAAGAAGTTCAAAATCTAAAACGTAACCTAACCGACAGTACCACAAGAAAAGTCATCAATATCTTGAAAATGTGTTCAACTAGTGCTAAGTACGTAGTGAGCCCAACTGATTTGTTATGTACATTTTATGTAAGTCGGATTTATAATTACTAACAAATTCATTTATTTAACAGAAACCGATGTTGATTGTGATTTGTATGTTCACATTATTGTGAAAAACGTTGTCGAAAATTTGCATTTCGAAGATCGCGTACTAACTTCCACGCTATTGGAAATTAAATTCACTTAGTACATCTTCAATTCGAGTTACACAGAGTTGTATGCACGATGGTAAATATTGCATGAGTGAATATTACACCCATCATTGAAAGTTTTGCAACTTTGTTCAATTTTGGTATTTCATAAATACATTGTAAATAATTTTGTACCCTTGTACTCAATATAAACCAATGGATGTTACATTATTTCTTTGTAGTACGTACATTTCTGTCAAAAAGAGCAAGATCTAAGATTAGTGTAATGCAAGTTACTTCGTTAATGTACAAATGTGTGTCGCATATCAGCCTTGGAGTATATTTTCCGGTTATACACACATGGAAATGGAAATGAAAAATCTGCGGACAAAGTCCTTTAACGAATAATAATTCGTACACTTGCACAGTCAATCATTGTGAGTTCATGTAACTTTTCTCCTTTATTGTTTAATTAAACTAAGAACTAAGATATTTTCATCGATATTCTCAAAGCGTTTCGTTTACTGGGTGATCATAAATCTATTTTTTATAGGCTTGAATTTAGTAGGTTAAGACATTTAAGTTTGATTTTCCTAGCACTCATCAATTATTTAGAGTAGGTTAAGTTAGTTAAATTAGTACTTGTACACTTTGGCTCGTCTTCTGCACGCGTTTGTATGTAAAGTTCTTAATACGAAACAATACTTTTCAGAACTATGACAACGATTACTTGCAGCCAAATTTGAACCAGAGAAATTTAAAATATTTGCAAATTACAAACTGGAATTGCATTTTCAAACTCTGAAACTACTATCTTACAAACTATTTCGTCATTCTTCCTCCACATAAAACTTTCCAAATAAATTTTGCACGTGGAACTTTGATCCGTAAATTATTGTACAGTAAATAAATATATGAAGAAGGTTGGGGATTCTTTCGAATTCAGAGTAAGTTTCAAATGCAGATTAAAATTTTATCTAGGTTGTATATTGCTTCTTTCACTTGATAATTTGAGAAATAAAGTTACATTATGGAGAACGGTAAAGATTGAATTTTAAGTATATCAGTATTATTTTAATACTTTCTGATGTTATGTAAAATTTGAAATGTTCTTGGAAATGATTGCAAGGTTCTGAATGAATAAGAAGGAACGATTCAGTCAGAAAACTAACTATTAGGCTTTTGTACTGCGTTGTGTTAAATGTTGTAAATAGATTATACCGGACTACTATCGGATTAAAAATTACGGATATTCAAATTTGGACTCAAATTAAAAGTTAACCAGTAGAACCACATAAAAACGAGTTACATAAAAAATCAGCTTATTCAATTCTGTGTCAATCTATAGTTACCACTTTTTTCGATTATGCAATCTATTTTTATCGTCGTGAGAACAAAATAAGATATTTTTTTAGTTTGGCAAAGTATCGCTCTCTTTGAAATTCTACAAATAAAGAACGGGTGTTTTATTTATTTATTATCCAAACTCTAATATCCATAATTTATAATCCGATAATACTCCTGTGACGTTCTGAGGCCCGTAGTACCTCGGAGGCCTCTGTCGAGCTCCGTCAGGGAGTTGTTAGAACAGCGCACTACGACGCCAATCGGGTAAGATATTGATTTGTCCTTAATGAGAAAATTGAGAATTTAGTAAATGTGATAGTATATGTGGAAAGAAAGCTTGATTTGCTTTATTTTACTTCGCTTCTTGTGCCACTTTTGGCTAATTTGCGAAGATCGGGATGAGTGATGAAATTATGAAATTGATGAATGAACACTCAGAAACATCAATTCCCAGGCCAGGATTCGAACCCGGACCCCTGGCGTTGAAGCGCGATGTGCTAACCACTACGCCACGGAGGCCGGCGTGTGGAAACAAGGGAAGAGAACGACGGGGGGGGGGGGACTACCGCTTATGGGTTCTCCTTTCATATTTAAAAAGAAGACAGAATAGCAAAAATAAGCCAAATCTGTCAATCAATTATTTCTTTGTAAATCTTTCACTATGCAATTCTTCTTTAGCATGCAACGTTTTTTATTAAAATCATAATACGATTTATGGAATGATGAAATCTGAAATGCTAATGAGAACACGGATAATATATCGATCAGGTTTCAGAAACATGATTTTTTACAATATGTTTGCATGTGCAATTTTCCCTCTTTTAAAAGTAGCATGTTTTAATTATGTTACTAATCATTAAAGGAATACCTCAATACCATCCCGAAGTATGATAAATAATATTTACCCCTCAAAGTAATGAAACACTTTTCCTCTCTGAAACTCGCATAGAAATGATAGCGGCCGTTTGCTTCGGCCAAGCCCCGAACGAACATAACCGAAGGGGCACCGAGCATATCCGATCCTCCCACATGACGTCACGCGCTTAAATTAAATTTTGTATTTAGCCTACTTTTACGTCGCTTTTCCGTTCACTTTGTTTAACCGCAACGATGAGAACGCATGGTTATGTATCATCTCTAACATCACATTTCTTCCCACTTTTGGCTAATCGCTACAATGAAGATGAATAACTACAAGCAGTATTCGAAGTCGGGGTGCAGGAGTACACCCCCCCCCCCACACACACACACTACCACCAACTGCACAATCTAAGTATCACCCAACCTGCCATGATAAGAGACGAACTTTTTCTTCTGTCCCATCTCATTTCAAAAACATTCACTTGTCCCATCTCATTTCGAAAACATTCACTTGTCCCATCTCATTTCATGAGACGAGACGGAACATGCCTCGTCTCGTGAGCAACACTAACATTAACAATAGAAGCATCCCCCTAGCTGTCCCCAAAGTCTCGAGCAAACATCCTCCCATGTAACAATTTCCAGTTCAATGAAATGTCACTCACAAGGAAACAGTCATGCCCAGGTCGAGAGTCAAACCTGGAATATGAGACTTCCTCAGATAAATCATGAATTTTGTGTATAATAATTACAACGCCAGTTCACTCCTGGTAATTCTGAATCTGCAGTTTGGTTTGCATATATAAGCAGGATAATCTTTAGTTTTCGAGGGCTGTACCGTCAAAGCGAGGAGTCAAAAAAAAAAATAAAAAAAAATATTAAGAAAGGTTTTTTTGTATTTATAATGATAAGCCTTTGCATACGTTGTTAATTCTATATTTTTCTAGACTTGAGACGAGAACGAGAATTGCCCTCCCAAACCGAGACGGATGTTTATAAATTGAGACGAGACTGTCAATGAGACATTTACAAATAAACACGAGTTTACAACTCTCAACGAGAACGAGACCAAGGCTGCAATGTCTCGTCTCGATAGGATCCTTAGTGGTGAAGTTGTGAACCAACCAATTAATGCATTCGGGGTAACGAGATGAGGCGGCTTTTTTCGCAGTACAAAATTCAAAATAAATATATCGTACTATTTCAGTATGGGATATTGTTATACACATGGGCGTATATATAGTTCACGGGGGGGAGGGATGGATCAACTTTTGGTATGATTAGGGTTGCTTTATTTCGTAAGTGAAATTCCAGTACACTGCTGGCCGGAAACTTGTTGGGGAGCATGGGGGGACGGGATGTTGGACCCGACAAAGTTGTGTGTTTGTAGTCACGCTACTTAGTATTGATACTTTTCTGTTCATCTTGCGTCACTACGTTTTTAAGAACCAAATTTCCTTAATATGATTCGAGGGGGAAAAATAACTGATTTGACAGTCTCAATATAGTTTCTTATCGCAGAAATTCCGAAACTATCAGGAAATTGCAGATATTGGTCTGCAGTCCCATCTGGTGTGTGGAATTACGAAATTTCCTTCCCATCCGTATCCCGTCCTATACGTCTCTAATTTAAGAGAATGAAATAAGTCCGAAGGATTTTTTTATGAACAAGCGGATAGAACAAGGAAACTGGTAATTTTAGTGAACCAAAAAAAGAGGGGGGTTGGACCCGTTGAATCCCCCTTAAATACGCCCATGGTTATACACATTATTTTCTTGTAATAATTATACATAAACTAAGTATAGATATGTACTGTGCAACTAATGTAATCGTCTCAGTGTATTTTCTCTAATCTGCACAAAAATATTTGATCATAATTTGCGCAACAGAAATGGAACACAAACTGAAATTGCTTTATGGAAAAGAAAGTTAAATAGGCTTTATAAATAAAGTAAAGAATGTGAAAATTCCTATTTTGCACTACATAGGTTACGGTAAATATCGATAAATATAAGTTTAAAAAATATTTTTGAGTGTCTGGTCAGCAACCAATTTTATAAGCAATATTTTTCGCATGGCCTGAGAACACACGCAACTGAACCCTTCCATTTACCTTGCACGTGAGCAGCACGGATATTTTATAAAAGAATGATCATTACAAAGCATGGCTTTCCTTTCTCCTATCGCTCCTTTTTCCAGTATATAAATCGGTACAGATTTGTAAAACTGCTGCACGTGTTCGCTCACCGCGGGCTACCCATCCGGAACTGGACGCTCGAAGCAGACGACAAACGAGCTCTCCCTAAGGAGTGACGTAGTAACATGGCGGCGGCGTGTTTTCAGCGCAACGCTAACCTCGCAACTTTGGAAGTCTCGTTTCTGCCTTAAACTGGACGCAGAAAAACGCGAGAACTTGCAGGGGTCATTTTTCCAGGGTGTAGTTTTTAAAATTGTTGTAAAAAAAATTGAGTGGAAATGTCCATTTGATGGGTTTCGGGTTTTATAAGAGCTGCACACATGGAAGGACAAGTCACGTTAGTGGTGTTGAGGCTCGAATCAGTGATACATATTCGAGAGCTGTCTGCGTCCAGTTGGCAGCCCACAATTTGAATCTCACGTTGTCGAGTGGATTGTCCATCCCGTGCATGTGTAACAGCTTCGCAAACACAAAGATGTTTTGATGCCTGATGAGAAGAAATGTACAAACACACATACTGAGAGGGTTCCGGCTCACAATGTTAATGCATGGAAACAGAGGAGTCGAGTGGTAAAAAATGTTCCGATTTCACGTTCTGATTAAAATGACAGCCTTACAGTGGCGACGATTTAAGGGATAGTTACTCCCCATTTTTTAGCCTCAACATTATGGCCTCTTAATGTTAAGCCTTGTCTACCAAGATAAAGTAAACTTTCCTTGCATGCAGCTCTACGCCCCCCCCCCCCCAACCTGTTTTAGAACCCAATTGCCACCACTGGTCTTAAACATACAATTGTGAGGTTCTTACTATACCCCTTAAAAAAATTGTGTTGAGCCCCCCCCCCCCCCCCCCGCTTTCCGAAAGGAATTCCTGGATACGTGCCTGGTGTGCGATCTTTTCCGTGTTGAATTCCACTCAGCTGTCGCTTGGGGGTGGGAAAGTGAGGGTGGCAGTGGCGGTTTGGCTGTGATCCCTTTTCACTTGTACTGGCACGTCGGCTTAGGGTGTTGGTAAACGATGAGTGTGTCTGTGCGGGTTGGCGGTACCAATGGCTCGTGCCTTTGGATTTGGGGTTTCCTGGAGTTTGGCACAGAACGTGGCGGTTGTCCGCTTGATCACGTCATCTAGCGGTAGGGTGACCAGACATACTGATTTTCGCAGGACAGTCCTTTTTTTCAGGGTCATGTCCTGCTGTCTGCGACGCTACTCCAAAAGACAAATATGTCCTACTTTTCAACAGCGTCCTGCGAAATGTCCTGCAAAATTCCAAGACGAATTGGTTGCCTCTGTGAAACTGTTAGTTCCTTATAAATTAATAGTATTGTGTTTGCATAGAAAAACTTGTAGATCTAAAAATTTCACGCTCGCGGTTTTATTCTTACTGTAAGGCTTATATTTATGGCTTAGTATCATATATTGCATGCAGTCTGTTCATGATATGTAAGGTACCGATTGGTGACTAAAGGTATATGCAGGAGCGTTTTGAAAATTGAAAGTAGACCAATTCTTGGGATTTCCATGTTTGATGCATTGATGAAATGATTACTACAGCTGCAGCAAGAGACAAATATATTCTCACTATTGATTAATATTTTATTTTTATTTCACAATGTATGGATGTTTTTTGGTAAGAAAGTAAGGAAACAGGAAAGAAAAGTTAGATAGGACATAAGGTTAATCTGTTAAATTAAAAAGATAAACAAAAGGAGGAACGAAAAGAGAGAAATGAAATACGAAATAAAAGAAGAGAAGACCTCCGTGACGGAATGGTTGAATGTCAAGGGTCTTCAGATTGAATCCCAGCTTGGGCATGGATGTTTTTGTGAGTGTCCATTCATGAATTTAATCATATCACTTACATTCACTGTTGCAATTAGCCAAAAGTGACAGAAAAGCGACGTTAAATAACAAAAATCAAATCAAGAAGAAAGCAGATGAAAGAGAATTGTGTAATATTTCAGGAGACATGTAAGCAGCATGACCTTTCCTTTGCCAAAGAAGGGGAAGGGGTTTCCTTCACCCTGTGCTCTTTTAGTTATAGCTGTACCCCCGTCCCCCACCTTCCCGTACGTGTGCATGGATGACCTGCTTTTCTGTTCAAATAATCTGGTCACCCTATCTAGCGGTGGAATGTCGAGGTCCTCGTGGAGTTGGACGTTTGTTGTATACCGCCCGTGTCCGCTGATGATACGTAGGACTCTGTTCTGCAGTAGCGTACCCAGGATTTCATCAAGGGGGGGGGGTTATTTCGAAAACTTTCTACAAATTCACATTACCATTGTTTTATTATACTCTTGCTTATAATTAATTAATTAGTTTAATTACTACTAATAATACTACTAATGCAGCTGTTGTTACTACTTATACCACTACTATTATTAAGTAGTAGAGATCTACATAAATATATGTATGAAAGCAATATAACAAAATTACATTTTTTTTGTTTCTTTGTTACGAAATAATTGTCTAGTTAACGGTTATTTGTATATGATAGGTGAGACATTTCAAGTGTGAAGAAAATCCATAAAAACAAGCAAATATATTAAATTTATTGAAATAATCAAAATATGAAACTCATTCAAGGAGCCGCGGTGGTCTAGTCTGACAACCTCGTGGGAGATCCAGGTTCGATTCCCGGAATTGGTTGGAATTTATCCAGCCTTGTCTCCGCACCCATCCTTATATCAATGGGTACCTGAGAGCAACCCTGGGAGATAAAGGCTGCCGGAGCATGGTGCTGATCACATCCCCTGCAAAATGGCCGAGATCGAGAATGTGCGGGGCCCACCACACCACTACGTGTGCCTTCATGGCACGGTGCTATATGTACGGGGAAATTTACATTACCTTTACCTATGGAACTCACACAGGATGATGATGAAGCGCAAGAATACATTCCACTGAGTCTATGTTTTCGTTCAAAAGTAAGTTTATAGATATTCCAACACATTTATCACTTCTAGGTGATTCACAAAGCACTTCTCCAACATTATTTAATGATGTGGATGTAGACTCAGCATCACATGAGAGTTCACAAGGGTATGTGAAATCAGTACCGGGAAGAACGTTTACAATAAGGTCGGCACACTGCGACGAAGCAAGGAATTTTCACAATTCTCGCGAGAGAAAATTGCAAAATTGAACTTTACGGCCGCTTAGATTGTGTTTGGAATGTTATGTTTTTCTCCATGCTGCATGGGAATAATAATTCAAATTATTATTAGTAGTAGTAGACTATTATTATTATTATTATTACTGTCGCAAATCTTTGACAATAATAAATTAGCCATTTTTAATTTTTTCTACAGCCTTTTCCATATTATTTCAAAAGCTCAAGGGGGGTTTAAACCCGGTAACCCCCCTCCCTTGCGTACGCCACTGCTGTTCTGTATGACTTGGAGTCTGCGGAGGGTCGTCTTGGGTAGGTGTTGCCAGGCAGAGCAGGGCAGGCGTAGAGCAGAGCTGGTCGGATGATTGCCTTGGACAGTTGAAGCAGGTTGAAGTCTGGTTTTCAGCCGCAGTCCTGGCGATCGTAGCATCCGGTAAAGTGCTCCCACGCGTCTGTTTCCTTGGTTGACGATTTTGGCTATGTGGTCTCTGAGATAGAGCCCTCTGTCTAGCAGCATGCCGAGATATGTTATGGTTTGTTTGCTTGTCCTTGTAGTCTGAGATGGTATTCGCGCGGACGGCGTCTACGAGAGAACACGATGTCGGTGCTCGTCGGGATTCACTCGCCCTCTCCATTGTTTTGCCCAGTGATCGTATTGTTGTAGTTGTTCTTGCATGCTTGGCTGCGGGAAAGTATGCGGTGTCGTCTGCGAAAGTGGCTGAGAGGCAACCAAACGATGTTGGTACATCCGCTGTAAACAGGGCGTACAGCAACGGCAGTCAGACAAGCCATATTTATACTAACTCCCTCGTCGCATGGGGGAGGGCTGAAAGCTCAACTTCTATTGGCCTACTCTTAAATTTTACGAACCATGGAAGAAACCAAGAATACAGACTCTTCACAAATTACAATAACTAACTCTAATTAGGATCTGGCCAGATCAAACAAAAATACTCATTCACACATAATTATGAAGTAATAGTACACTTAGTTAATTACTTATAATTATACACAAAACACATAAAAACAAATACTGTTTGTAATAGGCCAATATCTGGAATTACGGAAGATTTTTGCTTTTGAAAGATATTTATTAACTTCGTAAAGATAAGTATAGTTCTCTAAATTACATATAGCTTACCACAATTTTTGTTATAATTCTGTTTCTCATTCATACATTTCAAGGGAATGCAACCATGCCACCCGCCAATTAATCGGAGAAAATTTCTATATGAACATTACAACCTGGAATATAAGAAAATCTGCAGAGTCAATCAAAGAAATGCTCTCGGGAAATGAGAATGTGTGAGTTGTGGGCGTGTATAGCTAGCTATATAGATATATCTCCTACAAATTTATTTGAATTAGCTCTACTGCGTGCGGGCCTTACTATGAAAAGTAAATAAGCAAATATTATCAGAAAAGAAAATTGAGTATGAATTATTTGTACTTTATTTCCTTTTAAAAAAATGACGTGATAATCTTGCCATTACACTAATCTTGTGTGTGCCGATAACATTAGCGTTAAGATAAGGCGTTAAGCTTCTATTCCATACAATTATCAAGCTCGTGAGGTTATGAGAGCTTATAAATGCTGCAACAACCTGGATTTTCGTTGCAAGCCTTTTTCAAGGAACGATTAGGGGCAACTGTTCCCATAATAGCCGCCTCGAAAAACACAATACCTAAGCGTGTGCTCAGTGGGGGGCGGGGGGGAAGGGGGCAAGGGGGGACAGTTGGCCCCATCATCCTTCACTAAGAAATTTAGTGTAGAGGAATCTTATCGACGTTATTAAAAAATATTATACTCTTAAAGATAATGGCGTATTTTTAAGCCGATGAAATTCCAAGCAACTATTTGGGTGAGGTGCATTATTTCCTATATAATTGGATTGATTTGGTATTTTAAGTCTGCTTTATGCACAGTAAGGCTAATCGGGACAGGACCTACAGTTTAAGGTGGGATCCGAACCACTTTGTGCCGCCACCGGGTATCGAACCCAGGACCCCTTGATTACAAGGCACAACACTACCACTGCGCCATCGGGGAGGCTCCTTATGTAATTCGAATAATCCGACTTCGTTCTCTAGCAAATTTCTTAATATTAACACTCCACATGCTTTATTCGTTAGCTGTGTGGCTGCAGAATAAATTGCTCATACATTAGAAATGAATAAATTATGTATGTGTAGCTGTTTCGAATCTGCTGTAAGAAATTTTGTTTGTATGTAAATTAGTCTATGAACCACAGAGACCAATTTAAGCAGTGTTACATTTGACTTTTTTTGTAATAATCCAATACATATAAATATAGCTTCATCGAAAAGCCATGGTATTTTCCAAATAATTTTAAAATTTCTTATCAGTAGCAATATATATGCTTGCCATGCGGACGGTGTGACTGTTATAAAATCATTCCTGAAATATTTGATAGCAAAACAGCCAGTGGCGCAGGAAGGGGGATACAGGGGTACATTGTACCCCCCAAATTTTGGAAGGAGGGTACTGTACCCCCTAAATTCGTAAATTCTATTGTATCCTCTTCGATAATTTGACGGACGCAAGGTGCTACTGTTGAAGGAACATATTTTCAAGTCGCTCAATTAAAATATTTATATTGTTTATAACTTAAAGCATTATTATTCTTACCACAGAAATTAAAACCATTGTAAACTTATTCTACTATATTGTGCTTGCTACTAGTTAGTTCTTTGACCTGTGATCTTGGAAACCTCTTTAAGGAGATGATTTTTTAAAAAAATGTGTGTGGAACAGTGGAATCTGATAAAGTTTACTCTAAAAAAATCACACTCCAGAAAAATTCTCTTTTGCGTAAGGGGCGTACACGTTTCTAAAGAACGGGTCGCGTCGATTCGAAGATAAGATACAAATCTTCATCAGGAAGGTATATGAATTTTTCAAATGGAATTTCTCGAAACTAAGTACTTACACAAACGAGACGAGAAACGACAGACCAACCTGGGGGGTACAATGTACTCTTGTACCTCACTCATAATTTTCATAACTTTGTAAGAGGGTGTTCGGAAAACTATACTTAAACCTATACATTAAGATTTTTTTAAAACAATAGAGATGGTACAGTGTAAATCTTATATACGGCCTCACTGAGGCCTTACCTTTTACAAAAAAAAATACAAAAAAAAACGATATTGAATTGGAAACACTGCATCGTCAATGCCGAAACTCTATGCAAGGTAAAGAAGAGCTGCACAGCTGTCACTCGTGAACACCACACAGAAGAGCAATGTTAACCATGAGTCATCAAGGAATTAGCACAACGTTTCTTTCTGTGGTCATTCGGCCTCAGAAGAAATATTTTTTGTCCATTTTGAGCTCTCAAGAAATCAGATTCTGAGCTGGCGATTTATTTCCTTCATTAATGAAAATAGGTTGTTATTTTTTTCGTTTTTTTTCTCTCTCTTTTGTTATTGTGGTTATAATTAGCTCTAATACAAATATAAATAAAAAAGGAACAAAGAAGGTCGTTTCTTTCGGCACGTGGCAGGCATGTGGTAACTTTGCTATTTTTACGACTATATTATATCCCTTTTGTTTAATTTCAACGATAAACACGAATGTTGGAGCGACCAGAAAAAATGAACGAACACAATAAGCTCTTAAATATTACCCAAGCTTCGAACATAGACGCCGGCCCCAGTGGCCGAGTGGTTATCACATCGCTCTACGACGCCAGGGGTCCCGCGTTCGAATACTGGCCTGGGCATGGATTTGTGAGTGTCCATTCATCAATTTCATCATATCGTCACTCATCCCCATATTTGCAACTTAGACAAAAGTGGTACAAAAAGCGAAGTAAAATAAACAAATCAATCAATCGAACATAGGGTCTCCGGTTTCATAGAGCAGTATGCAAAGCACTCGGTCATGAAGACCCTCAAATTGAAATAATACTTGCAACAAAAAACATGATATTAGAGTATTTTAAGAGTTTAAGAAGATCAACCTACAACAATTTCACCTGTATTGTGTGATATATGATTCTGCCCTAATAATTGAACGTGCTGTTGCCATAATAGTTACACATTTTCGTCTTGCAATACACAACCTCGACTCGGCACGATATGTGCATTTTCTTGCCCCTTTCCTTTATTTTTTTTTCTATTTAGGATATAATACGTTGCCTGTTTGCCTCTTGGATAATCCGTGGCGATGAGGATGAATGACCAATTGATAACATTGATGTGATGATGCAAATATACATCCATGCCTTAATCATGGTTCGAACTTGAGATCTCTGTCTTCGAAGCACGTTACAATCTGCCACGTGTGACTTTTCATCTCCAGTCATCACTAATTTCAAGAGGTAGAAAACGACGATACTCAATACTCAAGCTAATTGTATAAACAAAGACACAAAATATTTCTATGTCTAAGTTATAAGAAAATGAGGAAAAGTCAGTTTTACTCGTTCGTTTTAACTTTTACAGTAAGACATTACACGGAATGGACATATAGTATGGTATTCTACAAAAATAGCGCCAATAAATAATGCGTGTGCGCATCATACGTATATACATATTTTGTTTGAACTGAGCAATGTTGTGATCTCGCCACTGAAGTTCTCAATTTCGAATCCCGGGAGGGAGGATCTTTATCAGTATTGGTTCATCAATTGCATCTAATCATCACTCATCCTCATAGTCGTGACTAGCCAAAAACAGAAAAGCGACGCTAAATGCCAAAAATACAAACACAATACAGTGCATAGAGTCAGGATTTGCGCATTTTGTATTTCTATTTGTTTCCTTCTACATTAAGTCACTTTTCTCTCATTTGCCTAATTCCAACAACCAGGATGAAGCATGATAAGATAAATTTACTGTGGAACTGTCACAAAGTAACACGTATGCTCAAGTCGGAACTCAAATTCGGATTCCTGATGGCAAGATTGCTAATGGACCGCTCAAAGCACTCGGCCACCGAGGAGCCAATGTGACTATTTGCAATGTTCTTGGCATTTTGTTCCGTTTGGATTCATCACAAAATGATGCCGCAGGCATTGAAAGAGGTTAATCAATCAGAACGTTGACATATTCCATTCACAATTGACCAAAACTAGGTCAATAAAATGTAAACGTTTTCATCTCACCGCTAAAATTAAACCACAAGCAATGACAGCACCAGAGAAAAATGAGTGAAGAGGCAGAGATTTCGTGGATATTTTCTAAGGGCAGAAACATGTAGTAGACACCTAAATAACACATAGAAATGCACATTTATGCTAAAATAGCATTTATGTATCCAGCTTTTCTTGTTTTTAAGGGATTGCTTGCTCTTTACTCCTGATGCCTTGACTCACCACAGGCTCGTGATCTACCTGTCCTATGCAAGGATTACTTGCAAGTAAGTTGTGAAATCCAGACCCTATTCAACGGGTTATAGCGATGCTGGCAAACGAGAGGCATCACTACACAGAGCTCGCTCTGTGTATTTGTGAAGTCTTCACGAACAGTGCCGGTTGTGCTGCGTAGTTACTGCGAGAAAATGCCGTATACTTCTGACGTAACCCGTGGCCGTATTATTGGAATGCACGAATGTGGACTAACAGTTGCACAAATCGCCTCATCCCTTGGACAAGACAAGAAATGCGTGAGATGCTGGATTCGGCGTTTTCAAGAGGAAGGGGAAGAAGATTTGAAGACTCGAAAAACATCAGGACGCCCAAAAGTTATTACAGCCGAGCAAGAAGCCGCTATGCTGGAGCTTGTTAGAAACAATCCGTTTACTCCTGCTACAACAGTCGCTCGCCAACTCCATCTCTCGTGCTCTGCTCTAACAGTGAGAAGACGGTTACATTCCTTGGGAACCCATCACAGAGTTCAGAGTTCCAGCTAGGAAAGAAGAGCTGAAAGAAGTCCATCTCGACAGTCGGCTTGGATTCGCACTACAATATTTGCCCATGCCCAATGATTTTTGGAATACCGTGATATGGACGGATGAAAAGGTATTTTCCTCTGACGTAGATGGGCGACTTTATCTGTGGCGGCCACAGAAGATGTGGCACGATCCACGTTACGTTCTCACTCACAGGAGCAGTGGAAGGGTGTCGGTGGCATTTTGGGCGTGGATGAGTGCAGCGGGTGCGGGAGAAATAGTGCAAATCTCATCCCACATGAATTCCGAGGAATACGTCGATGTTCTTTAAGAATGCATGCTACCAACTGTGCGTACTGTATATTCCCGCGAGGACATGCCAGTGATTAACTTTGCGCACAACAACAGTACCATCCACACATCAAAGTTAACACGAAGTTGGCTTTCGGATCATCCTGACATCCATCCTATCAGAGGCGAAGATATAGTACAAGCAATGCAAGCACTGCTTGCATAATTCGAATATCATTTAATGTACTTAATGTTCTAACCGTATTTAGTTTCCATCGCACTCGATTTCGCGAAAAAATGCGGCCGCAAACTCCCCCAGCAGCTCTGTAGCAAGCACCAGCCTCAATGCTTGCAGCCGTTCTGCGGGAAAATAAGGCCTCCGAAGGAGTCACATGGCGAAGCGTGAATTCTGGTGGAACCCGTCCACAAAGCTTCTACAAAAAGCTGTGCTTTCCGAGCTTGCGTGATTCCCGAAAATAGCCGAGTTCAACCGAAAGCAGAAGGATTCATCTATGGGTACGTTGCCAGCAAAAACTTGTAACGAATATTTGTCTTCATGAACACGTAAACAAGATCGCAAATATAATAATAATTGTTAGTCATAAAATAACTAAAAGAAGTTATTATCACTGTTCTAAATTCCATATATATCATATTATATTACAAATTATTTTAGATTTCGCGAAATGTAAAACGCGTAAAAATAGTTGACATTGGGAGTTGGGGCAGTGGAATTTCTGCACCCCCGTGAAGAGTTTTCTCAGGGAGGGAGGGAAGATTGGACGGACCTTGGAAAGCGCGTGGGATAGTGTGAGTGTTTGTTGCTTCGTGTTTTGTGCTGTGAATTTATCGGAATGAACGCGTATTTAGGAACGGTTGATGTGAAGTGCGGGTGTATTATTGAGCAATTGAAAATTGCTTCGTTTAGCTCGAGAGAGATAAGTGTTAAAATGAAAATCGTGGAAGGGGGTCGACCAACACCAAGAGTTTGAAATTTATTGTGGTGAGTACATCGTCTATGCATGTGTTTCTTTTGCTTTGAAATGAATTTTTTATTGTTTGTGTTTAACTTTTTATTTAGTGTTTAAGTTACTCCAATGCGGTTTTTAGG
Organism: Lepisma saccharinum; assembly: GCF_977018435.1. Taxonomy (NCBI): domain Eukaryota; kingdom Metazoa; phylum Arthropoda; class Insecta; order Zygentoma; family Lepismatidae; genus Lepisma; species Lepisma saccharinum. Next base: position 77,340,838 of record NC_139232.1, read on the forward strand.
GTGCCCAAAAATACTAAATTACATCATGCAGCGTAAAATAAACAAATGATTCCCATTTTTTTTTATCTAAATCGGTTTGGTCACCGTTTGACCATATTAAATAATAATGAACAAATAAAGGTACTAATAAGTAAGTAAGAAATTCCGTCTCCCTTTAGTCGTATGCGGAAAGTTCGCATATGCAAAACGTTTAATATCATATGAATAACGTTACCTGGATTTTTTTTAAAAAGTAAATGTGACGTTTGCGGATCATATGGTTTTTTTTAGTACAGTCACTTTATTACGATATTTTGACAAATCCAGCGACTGGGTAAATGAGGCTATAAACCTTGAATCTTTCCCCTCGGCATGTCGTTGTACTACATGTTTTGTTGTACTGAAACATTGCTTGCCTCCTTCGTAAGACTACGCTTCGCTACTGCATCCTATTGACTGGCCAGATAAATCATCAGACTTGAACGCGATAGAAAATATTTGGGCAATCATAGTTCGAGAGTGGGAACCTGCATGCGAACACACAAACAAACAATTAGCTACACATGTCCATGATATATACACCGTGCTAAAAATGTAAACATAAACATTGATGAGGTCTTGCCCGGTCCCCCCGGAACTTCCGGTTTAGGCCAGTCCCCGTTGTTGCCAGTGCAGATTCACCAGCATACGAAGTACGAAATGAGCACTTGTTTTCATCAGTTATGCGACGATAGTCAAGAAAGGTATTTGTTAAACTTCTACTATGAAGGAGTAGACGTGTAGAATCCGTCGGATGATCAACTGCAGAGCAGATTATTAAAATATGACGTGTCTTTGTGGCCGCCATTTGTATAGCACACTACGTACTACAGAATCTACGTACATACAAGTATCTCATGTACACGCACGACGAACGTTTAAATATATTGAATTATTTTGTAAATTGAAAAGTGAGAGAAAGATAATTCTATAAAACAAGTGATATTATTATATTATAAAGTATGCTTAAGTGAATTTTTGCCAACAAATCTGCAGAAGTAATGACACATAACAAATGCTAGCAAATATATGTGCTTTCAACGTCGCCTTTCCGCCTGAGCGATTTAGGAAAAACCTAAGATATGGCATGCCACTTTCACTTGCACGAATTTACTTCAAGCAACAAGGGAGTTTTCAGATTGAAGCGACAAGCGATATCGGGGTTTCGCACAGAAGCATTCGATCTAAAGCAAACCATTCACAAGTCACGCTTGCGCAAATAACAGGCCGGGGCAACACAATGCACGGTATTGATAAAGCGGCCCAGTCCGAGCGACAAGCGACACCTCCAATTTGTCGTTCGGAAGGTATTGGTTTTTAATATTGATTTTTAAGAGACACGTATCGCTGCAGTCTGAAAGCTTCCTTACGTGTCGCTTGGACTGGACTGTTGTTTTCTCAGTACCATACATCGTGTTGCCTCGCTCTGTTGTACTCGTATGCAAGATGAATTGTTTCCTTTAGAGTAAAGGGGCTGTTGCTTGTCGCTTCGGTGCGTAATCTCCGTGCCACTTAAAATAAAGTGAATCCTCAGTGATCAATAAAATGTTTCGAACCGAAACGACACGACAACCTGCACGTGTCCCTCAGATACCCAATGGCATGTATTGTGCCGCCTGAGACTTGATTTCCCATGAGCGGTAAATGCTTATTTATAGACTAAATGGGCCTGTGTCGCTTGTCACTTCGGTACGAACCACTGCTGTTGCGTGTCGCTTCGGTTTGAAACCTCACTAAGAGGCGTGCTTTTCACCACAACACAATACGTAGATAAACGATCAACATGTTTGTAACAAAATGCAAGTCGTAAAAATCCTTTCCGGGTACCAGTCCTTTCTCGTTCTGCTTGTATCAACAGGTTTCGTCTCTCTATGTCCTTCAGAAACCTACGAAGTGATACTTGACTCAATAAATTTGTTCCCGATCGAACTGTGCAACCATATGCTACACAGCTGACACCCTATTTCCTTGTAAAAGAATCACCACTTTGCCCTTTCGTATTAACGTCCATAGCATCCTATGCGTAACCGGATGTTCGAGGGGGACCAGACGAGTGAGCATGCTCCGCGGTAGCTCCGCCTTTAACACCGTCTATAACGCAACATCCAACATCACCTGTCAAAGACTGGTGAATTCCATGCCAAGACGACTTCATGGAGTCATCGAGAATAATGGTTGGTGGACTCATTATTAAGAATAAATCAGTATGCGAGGGTTCTTATCCTGACATTTTATATCGATTGGAACGTGACGAATTTTTAATGTTTCTCGGAGGAAAGAAAAAGATTTATTTTGTAAATTTCCATTGTGAACTACTTTCCGTGGCAAAAACACAGGAAAGCTTAATTTATTTGTAAAGTTTTGTTTGTGAAGTTTTGTTAAGTTTTGTAAAGTTCGAAAACAATGTTTCATTTTGTATGTTTTGTGAATCATTTTGCTCCTTAAAGAGACGGGGAAAACTTTAAAATTTGTATTAACACTTGTGTTTGGAGATGAACGTTCTATTCGGAATCTTTTTAATTTAACTACTGTTAGCTAAGAGAGAAAACGTTCTTTGAAAACAACATTTTATTTTGCATATATTAATTATGATCTACTTCCCCTTTATACACACAAGAAAACTGTATTTTCTTACGTTTTCTTGTCTTTTTGGGGGGGGGGGGGTTGTTTTGAGCAAGAAATTTTCCTTTTGATCATTTTAACATTGAATCTGTTTAGGAATTTTAGCTTTGCTGGCGACATATTTCGAACAGATAATCTCGTTTCATTTGTTTGAGTTGGTGTTTTAAGTCCACTTTATGCACAGTAAGGCTAATTGGAACTGGACCTACATTTTAAAGTGGGATCCGAAATACTATGTGCCTCCACCAGGACCCCTGGATTACAAGGCAACGGCCCTTGCACTGCACCATCGGGGAGGTCTCTCGTTTATCAGCACGGTTAATTCGATGTTAGCGTCATATCGAATTAACCTGTCTGATAAATCCGAGAACACCTGTTCAAATCTATCTCTTTCTCCATTAAACACAGGAAATGTTATGATTATTACATTATGGTTTGTTTAGAAAATCTAATCTTATACATATTTTTAAAGAGGGGTTTCTTTCCTATTGCCAGTCGATTATCAAACACCACGATATATAATCCTTGCGATCCTTACAAGCTTTTATCCCATATTCACTATGGTTCTGCCAATGAGTGAGAAAGGATTAGACCCATCCCCTGGAAAGTGAGTATTATGCGAATATTACGTATTTCATAAATACGTAGTTTTCATTTTAATAGAACTGCATTGAATTAATTATTACAAGACATGCACATACACTCACACAGAGCACGGGTATCGCCACCCATCCCAACAGGAAAATCATTTCCATGACCTTAAACATTTGTTACATTTGTTGAGAAAACATTGATGCTGTGCGAGAACTGATAATGCAAGATCGTTATGTGACATATCGTGAAATTGAGGCATCCCTGGGCATTAGTATGACTAGCATACATAAGATATTGCATGAACATTTAGCCGTGAAGAAGATTTGTTCTCATTGGATCCCGCATAATTTGACAATCGCTCAAAAAAGGCTCGTGTCGATTGGTGCAAACAAAAACACACCTACCAATAAGCTCTGAAATAAGATTATGGATATAGGTAATTGTTAAGAAAGACAGTTAGCAACTCTGCTCTCAGTGGAACTCTCGCATTGGTGCGCTGACGGCAGGTTTCTGCAGAGCTGAAGGCCAGAGCTCAAGCTAAACCGAATTGCCTAAACTATCTTCATGGGTGTAACTTGTGAAGTATGCTTTGGGTTAAGAGAATCACAAAGTTTTCCATCCTATGAAAATAGTGCCCACGATTATTTGCTAAATACATTTGAAAAATCACAATTATTACTATTTATTTGTTTGTTCCTCAAGTGCCAGGAGGTTCACAAAATATATTTAACTTGTAAATTTTTATTAATCTATAAATTTGGGAGGGGGCAAATGCTTCCCTTTGCCCCTGCCAGGTTATGCCTATGCTTACCTTCACACATAGTGAACAGAAATTTTGAAGATTATACCTTAAAACATATTGTACTTCAGGCTTTGTGCTAAATACATAAACATTTTTAATAAGATTAACGTTTAATGTCACTTGATGCAAATGATTTTTTTATCACCCTGTCTCTGAACTGCCCATCCCAATTTTTCCATCAGGCATTAGTACCCACTCTGAGCTACCTACATATAAAATTGGGTGGAGATTGAAGGGGGGCATTGCACGAAATTCGCTCTTGAAGTTAGTCATTTATTTTTCTAAAAAAATACATGATTATTGATACTCATCTGAAACCTTATTTAAATGAAAGCTTATACTATTTTGAACAAAAGACAACAAACTTGAAGTTCCTACGGCAAACCTGAAGGAAGATACTATCATTTATAACCTAATGCGTGTTATTCAAAGCAGAGCTGTAAGTGGTGTACACAGTGAATTTAAGAAGGAAGTAACTTTTGAACCCCTTGACCAATCAAAAAAAAAATGTCATTTTTGTAATCAGCAACAAAAGTTCTATAAGTATACCAAATTTCATCAAAATCGGGGATGGTGGATGGCATGGCCTGGATGAATTGACATGGAATGACCCCATTAGAACATAACATCCACAACTTTTGAGCACATTGTATGAAGATGCTGTCCACCATTGCCTTCCGAAATATCGCTCTGCACATTGTTATACAGCATCTTTTGAGTACATATGCACCTTAGGTTACTTGCTGGCTCATAGCAATCCGACTATCATTTCTACCTTGTAAATCATTCTGAACTAAGACATGTAATATATACATGCAGAATAAACTCATCTACCATATTATACTTAAAACGACTCAAACCATCAATATTCTATAAATTCTACATTGAATAAACTACACATTGAATACATCTATCACTACACAACGCTTGGTCCTAACGAGGTGTAACATTTGCTCTGGAAAACAAAGACAAAAAATAATGTTAACTATCCTTCCTTGGAGACAAGGCTGAGTGAGAATCTAGTGGGTGACAGCACGATATGATGAGAGATGTAGTTATTATTACTATTATTATTTATTAGCTCAGCACTGGATACATCTCCAAATTATGTTGAACATACTATACCATGCATAGAAAAAAAAAGAAAATATAAAATGAACATCTATATACACAATATTTACACTAATTTATGCACTTCACTTACTGATGTATTTTTTATCTTCAGTGCAATAAATAAATATCTGAATATGTCAAATTCTATGTTGCAGAGAAAGGATCTCTCTGGCCATGACAGCTCTGGAAGTAATGGAAAAATGTGATGGTATCTGCTTCCCAAGTATCCACACCTTCTCGCTGTGAGTGTTGCTACAGTTGAAAGAAACATTTCTACTCTCCGAAGTCTTAAAACTTGGATCCCACATGGTTGAACAGAAGCTCTCTTTAGATATAATACCAAGTGTTGACAATATAATACAGAGGTTTTCAAAGGGCAAGAAAAGGGGATCAGACTTTCTTCTCTAGATGTAAGAATATTTAATATGTCACTTCTTGCTTTATGTTAATAAAAAAGACGACTTTAACTTTGTTATTAATTGTGATAATGTTAAAGAAATTAAAAGAACTCTCTGACCTCAATCCCCTTCTCCCTACCGAAACTCGACCATGGGTCAAGGCTGCCATATTTCTCTTTTGCAACTCAGGACACAGACCGAATAAACCCCGGTCGGTAGCTACGGAGGAGTACTTCAATGGATGATATTCAGTAAAAAACTTCCCCCACAATTCATTGCGCGAAAGCACGCCTGCTGCCATGATTCCGGCAAACGTTTCGGAGCATGTTGGAAACCCGTTTGCTAAGTATTGCAATCACAACTCTTGTGGCAGTGATTCAAGGTACAAATATAACGATTATATGCTAAATGTAGTCTTTCATATTTTTCTAAGACTAGTAACAATGACCAGAGTATCTAAAAATATGCTATTTGCCACAAAACAACGTTACATAAAGCTATAACATACGCAAAAAATACAGGATTATGGAGCCTGGGTCTCATGGAATCAAACGTGCATATCCGATAATATAGTAGCTAATGCTATCCCCTTGTAATCGAAGGATCCAAAATTCGATTCCCGGTGGAGTGGAATTGAAAAAAAAATTTAAAATATTTTTTTAAAAAAGTGAATTAAAGTCAAACTTGGTCTCGTGAAAATAATTATTTATAGAAATGTTCCGAAGTACAAAATTGTGTACTATATTTTTTTAAGGCCGTAACGTAGCATTATCACTTTTCGTATGTATATTCAGACAGCCATAGAAGATATGCTGAAAAGGATATATGCATACTGAGAACTCATTCACTGATTGATAAGCAGCATTTCATTTTTTTGTGAACGTTATTATAGATCGTACAGCAACCACGTGCATTGCAAAGAATGCGGATGTAAAGAGTAGCATAAGTCATATAATGCTAGCCATAAACACAGTATTTGCCTTAAAATACGATTCATATTTCACCCAGGATTGGAAAAATCACATCATCTTAACCAACGACGAAACTGTCTGAATGTTTGATGTTGTCTCAAATTAATACATAAACAATGGCATACACACAACACACACACACACACACCTGCACACAATGTATTAATTCACCAAAAGGAAACTACATTTGAAAATCTACAATAATACAAATAAAAATGTTAAACATCAGGTCATTTTCATGCATGCAGCATATGCTTCACTTCACACTTGCTGTGGTTTGTCGGACTGAGCCGGACCACGTGCGGATTTGGGCAGATTTCCCATCATGCTCTGCGCCGCTGAAGTCACATTGAATATCATCCATTGTCTTTTTTCTTGCTCGTGACGTATCCTGGGAACAAATCTTTTCAAATCTCACATACGAGAAGTGTGTAATGCTCTGCATAAATGAAGATTAATGAATGAAAAAGTTCATTCTGTGCTAATTGTTCGTAACGAACATTGAAATCGAAGTTAAAATTTGACAAATTTTCCTTCACATGAGTAATTTGCTTGGTATTTGACACTGAAAATTGTGAATATTTGTAGTGATGCATTTTGTGGGAACGTTTCGTATTTCACAGCATGTACGGATTAATCAATCACAGACAGAACAGAAATGCACAATGCCTGATGCGTCGTGCACTCTACTCCATAAAAAATCCACACTTTTCTTGTTTCTAACATCAGACAATTATCTCATACGAAATGAAGGACCACGCTTTTGCATTGTAGCATGCATTTCTACATGTCTGTGAACTTACCTACAAGATGTGAAAGAACAGTGTTGCAATATGCACGTATAAAGAACAATGAGCACAGATACTCGAAACAACTGTGAGACACAGAAAAGTAGCAAAGAGTTCCTTCACATACTTCATGTTCATAGAAAGAACTAATATTTTCAATAGACCTGATACATTTTTACAGATTCAGCATGAAATTAACGTTGCTGGATTATAAACATGCTGAAATGGATTATAGGGAGAATTACAGACGTTCAAATTAGTTTTGAGAGAAACTGTTCCTCTTTTGTGTCAGGTGACGCACACTTAAAAAAATTATTGTTCTTCCCCTGTCCGATCTGTTACTCAAATTTTTGCAGATATATATCTTGTAACATATTAGATTTCAATGTATTCTTAGCTCTTGAAGAAGATTACTGTACGTGTAAAATATTGAAATGTTACTAAATTAAATAATTTAAGGCTTATACGAAATGAAAGTTCTTATTTTGGTGTAATATTATTTGTTTATCTGTTACATTAACAGTTGTGCATTCAAGAGGTATTCAAAATGATAATTTACAAAAACTGCATAATTCTATTTATTTATTTTATTCTTCTGCATGACTTGCTTCGAAGCTAATATACAGTAGTTGTTTTTAATACGTTAATACAAATGGATGTCTTGTATTTGAATGAAAAGTTTTGATGGCTTAGATGTGTTATTACCTTTGAATCAAGGTGTCCTGATTTCGATTCAAAGGATTATATCCTAATTTGTGCTGTAGTTCGAATACCGATTAAACTATCGAAGAAAAAGGTGAGATTAAAAGGGGAAGAAGTTGTTATTCAAAAATTATGGAATCAATTGGGAAGTGACTAGGTTAATTTATATACTTCATTAAAAATGTATTCAATGTACAATAATCTTGTTAATATTTTGCGAATAAACTCATCATACAAAATGCCCCTCCCCCCAAAAAAACACTAATAAAACTTCTTTGTTGTGGTCAGCCAATGGTCCAGCTTAGCCTTAAGTGCTTCTCTAAATTAAATTATCACCCATTCCCCCCTCCCCCATTAACCTAAAGTTATTGACTTTGTCAAAATGTGTCTGGAAAACTTTGCTTATTGGCCGATGGAGAGTTTGTTGAAATTAGAGATGGTGAGGAGATGAGATAAATCTCTGTTTTATCTCAGTCCCGTCTCAAATTTTTGAGACTAGTTGCGGTGATATTTTAGAACTTGAGACAAAAATGAGACCGAACCTTTCGAGAGTTCTTGAGAAGGGAACAGGATATCTCTCTCTTTCCCCCCTCTCTATCGCCAAGGCCCTTTGAGGGTACTCACGTCATGTGTTATTGAATATTATTATTTATATTACTAGGATCTTTACGCTTGCAAGCACAAATTCACTGGTCACAAGGGAGACGAATCCTTTGGAATATTACTGTTCGAAATGTTTGTTGTTTGTATCTTTGGACCTCAACGGCAGAAACTAGTAGTATTATAACGTAACCATATTAACAAAACAGCTTAGTATATTTATAAGCACAATACAACTTTTCTCATGTGTAAAACCTGCTCATGAATCGTTGATATGGAATATGCTGCTTGAATACTGTAAAAAAATCACATGAACTTTCCTAATTCAGATGAATGACAATTTTGATAGTCTTCTATGTCGAAAGAAATAAATTAAACACTCTTTTATGACAACAGACAATAAGTAAAAACATTAGTAATGTATTTTTCCTCAGTTGAAAGATTGAGTTCTAAGACATCTTTGTTTTTTGAGAAATGATGAGGTTTTAATTTCACAATTACGTAATGTTATAATTTGACACGATTCAATAAATATTGATCATTTTAAAAATGGATTGTACTTACTAATCATGATAAAAATTATTCATAAATTATCACAATTATTTCTACCAGTTTTCACTAAAATAGACACATATTTAAATTTTTCGAATTAAGTGAATCATACGATGTTTCATGAAAATATCACATTATGCGATACAATTAAAGTGACGAAGATAATGAGAATCAGCAAAATACAAATAAAAAAAAAACGTTGCTTCTGGATTCGATCTTACAACCTTGAGATTGTGAAGCAAAAACGATACCGCTGGACTAATTTGTCTCTACAAGATAAGTCAGTTATGAATCGAATATATACTTTCTACTGTTTTTAGGTTTGAATTAGGAATCAAAATACACTGCTTTATCAACTTATAATTGCCTTTCAGTTTAAAAACTTGCCTTTGCACGTTATTTTGTTTAACGTGCGGCACTAATTGTGTACGAGAGTGGCACAAAACATTCATTCTGCAGATCTGAAATGCTGAAGCATGGCCTCGGATTGCACATTAGATAGCTTGCATTTAAATCTGAAAATTAACAATTTCAAGCACCTTGAAGTTAAAACCTCTAAAGATTTTTAGTAATTACGAAGCATAAATGAACTGTCAAATCAAGATATAAGCATTTCTGTGCTCCATTTCAAGTTTTCACTTTGTGCTCTTTTTTGACATGTGGATAATGCAACACTTTTATGTGAACTTTCGGGGGTTAGATTCACTTGATCCCATGATTCGTCATCAGATCACATGCATTTTGAGTAAACAAGCTTACGACCTAACCTTTTATACTTCTAATAACCTTGGACCGAATGGGAATGTCAAAAACCAGTTATTTATACACTAACACTGAAGAATATAGGAGCTACCCATCAGATGTTTACAAATTTGATGACTTTTGTAGCACCTGGTAATAAAACTCTGGACAGTGCCCCCAAAGGATGCAATCATTTACTTATGCAGGAACCTTAACAGTAAAGTCTCTTAAGGATATTACACACCAAAGAGTAAAGTGGCACGTAACACAGAACGTGGGATTTTTTACAAGCAGTAAGTGGCAAAACACTTTCCTCTAGTCTGGAATAATCATTTGCTGTACATGCATGACAAATAGACCAACGTGAGACAATGCACAATATAGATATAAATAAGTCATATATATATATATATATATATATATATATATATATATATATATATATATATATATATATATATATATATATATATATATATATATATAAAAGTCATATAATAATATAGATACAATCAAGTAACAGGTAGCTTGTGTAAATCTGTTACATCACTCCAGTGTCAAAGGTATTTATTTCTTGAGGTTAGTGTTCAGGTGACATGTCGCATGTTAGTTTGGTGTGAAATCTTCCTAGTCTTCACATAAAAAGAAAAGAATGTTGATACACAAAGTATTGCAGATGTATACTTACAATTAATACTTAATTAATTACTTGCATTCAGTCATATTGTAACATGTCCATCAAAACTTTCATAGCAAGGCAATGGAAAATTTGGTATTGAAACATAGGTAAGATTTCTTTGAATATTATTTCAAGTTTTACCTCAAATGTGTACCTATTTTGTATAGTTTTGGTTTTGCAATACAGCATGTTTCAAAAAGAATATACGTATTTCGCATGCATATATTTATTAAACTTTAAGACATACGAAGATGAAACTTGACACACATACTTACGAACCTCTCAAGTTCAGATTACAAATGTTCAATATGTCCTCCAGCAGTGACACGAACAATATCACATCGATACTCAAATTCCTCCCATACTCGGGCAAGCATGTCCTTCGTCACTGATGTTACGGCAGTACGGATCCAGTTCTTCAACTCTTCCAGGTTCTGTGGGAGTGGTGGTACATAAACATTGTCTTTAATGAAACCCCAAAGGAAGAAGTCACAGGGTGTCAAATCCGGTGACCGTGGAGCCCAGCTGATACATGCTAAATCGCCAGCTCCTTGACGACCAATCCAACGGTTCGGTAGAGTTTCATTCAGATAATCACGCACTTGGCGACTCCAGTGAGGGGGTGCCCCGTCTTTTGAAAAATGAAGTTGTCTTCGTGCAGCCTCGGAAACAACCAGTTTTGTAACGTAGAGAGATACTGCTGACCGTTAACCGTGTTTCCATCAAAGAAGAATGGGCCGTAAACAGATGATCGGGATATCGTGCAAAACACATTCACTTTGGGCGAATCTCGTACATGTTCAATGAATGCATGTGGGTTCTGTAGGCCCCAAATGCGAACATTATGTTTGTTTACCTGACCACTGACATGAAACGCAGCTTCATCACTAAACACGATGCATTGTGCGAAAGTGTTGTCATTGTCAATAGAATCAAGAATCTCGTTACAAAATGCCACACGTTTGCGTTTGTCATCAGGATGCAGAGCTTGTAACAGCTGTACCTTGTACGGCTTCATAACCAGCCGACGTCTCAAAACATGCCAAATTGTTGTTGTAGGAAGTTGTAACTCCCGACTGGCACGACGAGTTGATTTTGAAGGGCTACGTTGGAAAGCAGTTTGAATTCGTGCAACATTTTCTTCTGGAACACGAGGGTGACCAGGACTCTTTCCTTCACATACACATCCTGTATCTACAAACTGTCGATACCATCTACGAATGTTCCACCCATTCGGAGGATCAATTTGGTACCTCAACCTGAAACGTCTTTGCACTGTAATCACGGAATTGCACTTCGCAAACTCGAGAACACAAAATGATTTCTGCTGCAGAGTAGCCATTTCAAACAACCGACGGTTACCAAGCAAAACAGAACACAACTGACATCTAGCGGCTATTATATAAACTAGACTATGTATTCGTTTCTCTAATAGCCGAGCCGGGGCACAGCGATCGATAGTTTGGACAAAATAATACTTTGTAATACGTATATTCTTTTTGAAACACGCTGTACATTTAACACTTGTATGATTTTTAACTGGTCTACTAAAGCAATGAGCATTCAAGAATAAATATTACATGATTAGTTTCTAGTGGCATGATCAGGTGGGGTGGAAAGGGTTGTAACTACCTTTAAGTCAGTTCTGAGATAAAAATATGATGCATGAAGATTCAGTGAAATGTAGAACAGACCATAAAAAAAACTATCTCTGAAATTTTATTTACTCCACTGATAGGCTCAACACACATATACTACAGAAACTCATGATAGCATTTACAGAAGGCTGATCGGGCTATATCCAACCAATTTGGCAATGCTGCTGCCACATGTGTAGTTGCCCCAGAACCTTGAAACCAGTATCTGTCTGAGCTTGCAGTTGCCTGAGTGTCATGTTCATGCTAGTGAAATGCCGCAGAAAATTAACCGTTATTGGGAAGGGTATATCATATCTCTTTTCCACACACATTTTTCGTACAACTGAATAATGAAAGTGTCGGGAAAATGGCTTAACCATTGGAGTGACCACAGAAAGATATCGTGGCCAGGCAAACATAAATGGTGGTCATGCAACAAAAGGGGCCCATTCGAGGTTGCCAGCAAAAGTGTTACCTGAGGTGCTTCGTGGAGTTTGGCGAATTGCAATCCAGGAGAATTCACCACCCCAACGTGACATGTCCCAGAGGTTCAATGGGGTGCAGTCCACTGTCAGCAACGTATATACACAAAATGATATGGTAATGAGGGGAAGTTGGAGATACATAAAGGTGAATGCTGCCTGCTTCCAGGAATTCATTATGGCCCCAATCTATCGGACAGACATCCCTTGTTTGTACGGAGCCAACAAGAACCAGGTGCGGATCCACATGGACAAAGCATCCAGCCGCACTGCTAGATCATCCCTCCGGTTTTATCAGGACATGATGCATGAAACAGGAATCCATGTTATTCCCTTCCATTACATTCCTGTCAAAAGCCCTGATGCCACTCCAATGGATTTCGGTGCATTTGGACGGCTAAAACAACGTCTACAACATCGCCGTCCCCGTACCCTCACTGGCCTATGGAAAGCCTGTGAGGAGGAATGGGATGAAATTCTTATGCATGTGCTCCAACGTAGTTCGTTGCAGTGGAAATTGCGAAGTTGGGCGATAGTCTATAATGCTGGTGGTCCCATATAACACAACCGTTGGTGGCAGCATGGCTTTTCATAGGGTACGTACACTTCACATATCGGTCGGATATAACCCGATCAACCTCTGTATAACTTGCCTTTCAGATGAGTGAGTATTCATACCGTGCGTAATGCGAGAAAAATGTACAGAGAAGAAAAAAAATGATTCAATCACCCAGTCGGCAGCTAGGTTTTTGGGTCCAGTAACACTGCCATCAGCTTGTTGAATTTCTAGTTTTTCTTTTGCTTTGCTGCAATTTCTTTTTTGTGGTTTTGTAAATCATGAAAAATATATCCCTATTAGAGTACTGCATGGGACCACTATCACTCGCTCAAACTCTTTCGAGTCTCCAACCCTCGAGCATACCACTCAGTGGAATGATTGACAACATCCCATATTTGAGAGCCTAATAAGCAGCACTGTCAATCTAAAACTCATACATGGAAGGAAACCACTCTATGCAATTACAATTCTAAATCATAATTCTGTATATTATTACGAAAGACTCAAATACAACACATATGGAAGTGTGCAATATCTACAGACTGAAATGTAAAAAGGATACACATGCTGACCGACCAGCCTAAGCAATTACAAATATCATTATCACAGTGCAACAAGGATGTGTACATCATTGTACACTTACTGAAAACGATAATCATATGCTGCGAAATAATAAATGCAGTTATAACCTTCAATCGAACATCATTTTAATGTGACAATAATCGTAGAAACATAAAATGTCAGCCTAGGCAATTTCAGCCCATAATCATCTATTTCATTTTCACATATCTTGGTAAGATATACAAAACTGCATTTTAACATGGTGATGATGACTATGTTCACTTTATTTTTTAATTTCACTGTCTTTTACTTCACGATTCATATTTGTCACTACCATAGACAAATGACAGAAATACTGTACTAATAGGGTTCGAGTGTATTTAGCTTGTTCGAGCGGAAAACATATAAATTCTGTATGACATCTAGTGTTGCCTGTGTGAACTATTTGCCGCTTGAGCGAAAAACTCTCATTGCAGTACTCTAATCCCCATAGTCATTATCATTAGCTCTCGGTAGTCAACCTACTAGAAATATTATGATGCAAGAAATATTTACTTGTGTACAATCTTATTTTTAAAAAAAACATACTTTGTGATGAAGGAAAACTGAAGAAAAAATTAATTTGAAAACAACTCAGATATTTATTTAGAAATTTTATCACAATGATACACATACAACGTTATTAGTGCTCTCACACAAGGAAGATTGATTTTGATGAAATTCAAAGTTCATGCTCCCAGCAACCTTAGAATGTTAGAAAATCATGCGCTTTTGTCTCCAGCAGCATCTCCATGGACTGCACATCTGTACACCACATGTCCAAACGCTGGATCATGGTAGATATCTGAAAATAAATCAACAGACAGACTTTTGCTATGTGCTGGAATACAAATTTTGTTCATTCGTGAAAGCATCCATTCTATGAAAATAACAGCATATTCACAAAATGAGACTTCAATTATAAATTTTGCATTATATACATTCATAACCAGATGTGCAAGTGGGACAGAAATGTACATTTTGAAAATTACCTGAAAATTGGCATTTTCTAAAATAAGTTGCATATTTTTAAAAATGTAGGTACACGTATTACAAATCATGAATAATTTAAAGCAAAAATATGGTACATTGATAAGGTATAGTTCCAATTAAAAATTAAATCTAATAGTTTTAAAATGTATAAATATTCAGAACTACTTTAAATTGTTTCAATTTTCAAGCATTACATTATTACTGGTGGGACTTGGCATCCCAATTGATTTGATCATTGCAAGTGCAAAGTATTTTTTTAGATATTAAATATGGTCTTATTTTTCCCTTGGATTACAATTTATGCATGAATTTTGTTGCATAAAGAATGTGCTCTATATCCTCCTCTAAGCAAGTATGTCAACAGAAGCACCTCTTGGCCCTAAACATGAGTTTTCAGGAAACTGCTTAATTTCTTAATCTTAATTACTAGTTTCTAAAAAAAACAATAGCAACACATCATCCTCACAGCAGTTTTCATGAATATCAGTATGTAACATCAGCATAGAAAAAGCAAATGAAAGCAGAATACTATTGGGGTTTTATGGGAAGTCTTCGCCCATGAGCGGCGCTAGTCACTTGTTTCTGTATTGTTAATACAGCCTCCAGATGGTGCTGAAATCGTACAACCATTCAGTTTCTGAGAAAGCAATTGCTGTGAAACTGTAAAAAGCCTGTGTTGGAGCTTTCTTTATTGGCGTTAACTGACCGTGTGGTGACTTTTTGGTTTGTGCAGTGACTGCATATTGTTTCATCAGTGTCATGTGACAGTGTTGTTGCTGTCTGGAAAGTGTCAATGAGCCGAAATGGTTAAAAAATGTGACATTTCACCTCACGTAAGCAAGGGAAAATTCCTGCTTTGCATACTAAAGGCTAATCCCTGAGAAAAATTGGTGGAATACTAAAACTTCATCATTCAACAGCAGGCAGAGTTATTAAGAAACAGAATGAACATCACAAATCATCTCTCCGACAACATGGCAGAAGGAAGAAAACATCAACTAGGGCAGATAAACAAAATAAAAACAGCAGCATTGAAGAATCAAGGACTGAGTTCCCACCAAATTGCATCTGTTCCGTGAATGGACCTTGGAAATGATCTCATACCAACGTGTCTTGATTGTGAGAATTGGGTATTACCTAGAAAAAAAATGCATAAGAAGCCGCAGCTGACACAGGCCCACAGGACAGCATGACATAAATTTGGGAGCCGATATGCAAGCTGGACTGAGGATTACTGGAAACATGTGACTTAGAAATTTAAAATTCTAGGAAACGATGCAGGAGTGAAGTTATGGTTAAGAAGAGGAACTTCAAAATGATTGTATTACTGAGAGACAGAAATCATCTGGTTGAGTAATGGTATGGGTTTGCTTTACAGCTAAAGGTGTCTGAAGGATCGAGATATGTGAAGGATCAGTTGATTCTCCAAAATATCTGCACACTCTACAGCACAAAGTACTGGTAACAGCCAGAGATCACTTTTTTGGGTCAAATATGGACTACAACATTTACCAGCATGACAATGCTTCATGCAATCGATCCTGAATGGTTAATCAGTGGTTCACAGATATGGATATTCTGAGACTTTGTTGGTCACCTAACTTCCCTAATATGAATCCTATTGAAATTCTGTGGGTCATTATGAGTAAAAACTGTGCAACAAGACATTTTCTAGTAGGTTGGAACTCATAGCACAGATCGTCAGGGTTTGGTTACATGTTGAACTTTGCCGTAATCTTGTTGTAAGCATGCCTCGACGATTGGCTGCCTTGAAGAAAGCCAGAGGAGGAAGGGCTACCAAATACTAGTGACCTGTTTTGTACCTGTTGGTAAACCTAGTGTTTCTTTACCATGTGTATTACGATCAAATTGCTCCTGAGATTTTCAGTTGATGTTTATTTGCAATTTTAAAATTACACCATATAATTGTATTATTGTAAGCCACATGCATAATTACATATATATGCATATAAATTGAATACCATGTGTTTATTTGTTTCAAATTGTGGTGTAAATGAGGAGATTGTAATGGTCATTCACAATATTAATTTTACTGTAATCAAAAATTTGTGTCAACCTTCATTCTGGGTAATATGTCAGTTGACACCCATGTGTGAGCCAGTGTCGCTATTTTTTCTTTACAAACTGTATAAACCAGCAACAATGCTACAGGTTTAACTTCTCTTTGGTTGCAATCAAGAACACAAGAGACCCATGAGGTCAAATGGACTGAAAAATGCATGGAAATGGCTCCATTTTAGCAACTTGCATAAGCCAGAAGTTCCCAGCAAATTGACACACATGTATTCAAAGAAAAAAGACTTATGTGGCACTGGTTAATAAATACTCTTGCGTATTACACACACATAAGCAACCGAACAGGCAGGGACAATAAAGGGTGGGATAAAGCAGACATACATATATCTGTAGTATTACCATTACAATACAAGGTGTATAACCTTGTGAATTACTAAATTTGTAAAAGTTTGTGAAACATTATTCTACGAGAAAATAATGATTATAAATAAAACAAAAAATTGATTTCTGGAAATCAATGTTTTTTTTTCTTCCTTTTTAAACTACGAGTATGAGCTAATGCATACCTGATCTTTATTTAGAACTCTTGGCTGAACCCATGTCATAAGAACAGTACTCGCTACTTGATCGATGGCTCCCTTCACAAGACCCTGGGCTAATGCCTTCATCACTAGCAGCTCTATCTCATTTATAGGCAACTGGGTCTCCTTTGCTATCTCCTGAAAGGTTAATTGCCTGCTGGTTGCTGGCCTTTTGAATGTCATCTGGAAAGGGAGAAATCTCATTTGTGCAGTTGTAATGAATAGGGAAGAACTGATACCACTTCAACAATTATTTGTATTCTCCTCATCACACTTTGGTGCACACATTTAGGCTTATTGCTACAATAAGGATTAGACAAAATTTATTTTGCTAAATTATGGTTCTTACATGCAGATAAACACACTTTATTAAATACTGAAAGCTAAATTAGTTATATGAAGAATTTACTGGCAACTACTTCATGGAATTTTGAGGCTCAACAAGAGATTGACCGTGGGTCTTTGGCTTTCTGTGCCAATACTCTACCACCAAGCTGCCATGCCAGCCTCGATCTTCACTCCAAATTTCACAACTTAAATCTTTCTATGTCCATTCTAGGTACTTGCAGCGTCAAGTTGTTGGTGGTGAGTTGACACATGGGGCAACTATAGTGACCACAAGGAAAAGAACCTTCGGCCAAAAGCCTGTGATACTTCTACATCGGTTCAACTTGGGCCATAAAGAAGCATGCTCCACTGTGATGCCCTCTCTCCATGTGGGAGTACGATGCACATGAGTTATGAGTCTGTGAAGGCTCTTTTACCTGTGGTTCCACTATAGTGTCACCTTCCTACAACTATTTCAAACTGGATTAGCTGTTAAATACAGGATATCATTACAGACAGACTGAAAAAAAATGCATATTGCATCAAGTTGGAAATTCACAGTTCTCTCAATTAATTAAATTTCACATTTGTTAGTTATATGGTTTTGAATATTATTCAACATTAATTGCTAGAGGTCACTTAAATCAACTGTCATCCCTCACAACCAGAAAGATGAGCTGAGGAAGTTCATTTATGTTGTGTTGTGCTATTATTTTGCAGGTCTATTGGTCTGACAAATATTGCTGCTGTAGTTCTGGTAATTTCTGAGATACAAAGAGTGGGTAAGGACTGGCAGATGGATACACATTTATCAGATATAGGTCCTTTTTTATAGTTTTGGTTATTTGGTACCCTAAAACAGCATTCTTAAAAGATACTGATAAAAATCACACCAGGAAATACAAAAGCATCAGCATATAGTTTTCTATGACTACTTTCAATTCACAATTAAAATTCATGAACTGTGGAAATCCAATATTACATTCCTAGATTTTGCATTTTTCTGTACGATACACTTTATTAACACATTTCATATTTTCAGTCCTTCCCCCAAGTTTTTGGATCACAAAGAAGTAGAAGTACTTTTGGAATATTACATTCCCATTGTTGGGATAGAATCCAATCCTTTTTGAGTTTTAGTGAGTGTTTGAATCATCTCTGCATCCTTCTTTTGCTGTACATGGTATCTTCTCACATTTGATGCAAAACAATGGGGATTAAATTTAGATTTTTTACAACTAATCACCTAAAAAATATAATTCATGCACAGGAAAACCTCGTTAATACGATATTGGTTAATACGAAGTACCCTTTAATCCAAACTTCTTCCCATTCCCCAGCCGATAAGATAGGATATTTAATGTATTTCAGTATGGATAATTTTTAATACAAAGTTGTTTACAAGACCCTTCGGCAAAACTGGTTTCGCTTAATTTGAAGTAGACACCTGCATAAGTCGAGAAGAGAAGATCTAATATGGAGAGAGCTTGGATGTTATTTTAACTTCACCTTGACTTGTTTTCTTGTCTTAAGAGCTGCTGACAACTCAGTGAAAACCCGCTGGACTTGCATTCTTTGGTAATGTGCATGGCAGGAAAAGCTCTAAGCCCTAATCGCCTTGAAAATATTTACCAGTGCCATGAGAAATACGAGATAAGATCACTTGAATGTTCCAAAAAACAGGCGCGTGGCACTTGGAAGTCTCGCGCATCTGTCTAGCTCTCAACTTGAGTTTCAGGAGTTTTCCGTGAGTGAGCAACTCTTGGCCTGGTAGCTGGCAACTTCCGGTAACCACCTCCATTCAAAACGTGTTCTTTGTTCTCAGTAACATCTCATAAGAAAGGGTCACTGTTACAGATAATCAAAGCCACATAGGCCAACTTAAGATCGGCAAACTCCTTACTGCATAGTCATCCAGGTTCCAGCAAAAGTTTGTCTCGATCTTACATATGTCATAACTCCAGTTTCCTGCTTCATACATTTTCCCAACTGTGATGACATCATAAATTTTGCCAAAAACATGTCCTGTTGGCTCAGTGACTTGGGGGTGGGGTCGATGCAGTGTGTTTCAGCCCTGATTTTCTTGCTCATGTGTGCACACGGGCTGATTACAGGTGAGGGTGGAAGTGGAATCCTCCTCCTTTTCTTTGACGTCTAAAATTAAGCAACCATGCTCAATGGAGGAATGAACGCAGAGACAGATTAAAAAATAAAGAATAAAAAAACAGTATTTAAGGGGGAAAACTTTTGGTGGAGCTGGTGTTTGACCTCCATAATACTCCTAAATCCAACAATAAATCGCCGATTAACTTCAATCCTCTCCGTTTTGATATCAAAAAAGTTTCATAAAGCTTTTTTTGAGGTCATTTTATTCTGGTGGTCTAATGGGGACTAAATATACAGTTCAAAGGAGAATCCAAACCATTTTACACGTCGCTATTGAAAACTGAATCAACACTGTCCTTTGACATCTCAACAAGTGATCTGACACAATAAAAGATCCTAACTACAATGTAAACAAATTGGTGGGGGAAGCACTTGGAGTTCCACTGCATTTTTTCATATCAGAGACCTGGTGCTAATGTTCTTTCCTTTTTATTTTTTACCCTACGCTAGCAGCAGTCTGAATTGAGTGATTAATTGAGCGTGGCACTGTTTAATGTGTCCTCGAATCCATATTCTGTGCAAAGAGATCACAAGTTGCATGTTTCCTTTTCAGGATGGATTACAATGCAAGTCAAGGAAGAGTTTGGACTGCTCATTGGAAAGGAAGAGGTGGGACTGTTTTTTTTGTCTGGTGCCAAGAAATGTTGTGTGTCGTCTCAAGAGATCTTATCTAAATCAGTTAATCCAGTAACGAACAATGGTCTAGTAGAACCACATAAAATCCAACATTCATTCTGCCCGATTATCGCCATGCTGGCGCCAGTGTGACTGTTGTCGAGATTCTTCGAGTTTCACTTTTAATAAACAAGAGATTGTTTTGCTTTCTGTAGGTCTCGGTACAAACGGGTTTCTCAGGAACTAGAATTGTAAGAATTTAGTGGAAGAGCAACAACTGTGGTCAATTAAAACAAAATACCATTTTTAAAATACGTTTTGGTGAAAACAATTTCATGCCCTTTTTTCCTTCCCATAATACGCATCCAGTGTATAACAGGATGATTGTATAACAGGGGTAATTGGTTTTACAGTCTCCTAGGAATCTCTTTGCCCATGAGCTGCGTGCCCTCATTATGTCACATATTTAGTCTAAAAAAATTGCATGGCGTACTTGAGTCAATAAAGTTTATATAAAACTTACAATATTATTATATAGTATACATATAAAGCTGATTGCTATTACCAAGTCTAACACATACATTATGGGGGTGATTTATACTCTTAATTTATTTCCGGTTATGGGGCAATTTATACTCTTAATTTACTTGCAGAGGAAATCACGCGGCACCTCAAAAAGTTTGGATAACTCGGTCGATTAATTCGAAGTTGACATTTTTTGGTCCCTTGAACTTCATATTAATGAGGTTTTCCTGCATATAAAATATGTTTAATACCTCCATCAAACAAAGGAGTGAGATCTTCTGACGCAGAGCCAATTCCTTATCTTTAAGATCTGGAACAGCTGTCCACTGGGCCCTCATGTTGTTGAACTCCTTTATGCTTCCGGAATTGAAAGCATACAAGAATTTAACCAGCCAGCCTCTTTCATCAGATGTCTTTAGGGTTTCTAAAATGGGATGGGCCAACTGGAAGATACAAAGAGCATACACATGACACAACATAGAAAATTCTTTTGTTACAGAAACTTTCACTGCAAATTGATTGTGGAACTAACAATTATAATAGTAAGGACAGAACAGAATAATAGGTACTTTAACATCAAATTTGCCAGTAATTTTACTTATCTGATGTTCCTCTAAATAGACTTTATAATTTACTGCAAAATTTTGCCACACTGTTACTTTTTTACATGAATATAAAGGTATAACTAAGCTGCTCGTCAAGTCAACCTTGCAGCAGGTTTTATGTATCAATCCGCGCGAGAACTGAGCTCAGAATCTTCCGTGCCAGTCTTTCCTCAACCGCAGAGCTGCTTACATCGCAGACACTGAGAAAATCCACAGTATTGCCAACCGCACAACACATCAAAACCCGCATGCATGTCAAGTGGAATGTATTTTTGCTTCTCTTTGTCTCCTGAAACATAAAATTTTAAAAGTACTTTCTGCGCATAGATTATTTAATAAATGTGTCATTACTTAATATAAATGCGAAATATCTTCGAAACATGAGAGCGTGTGTGTATATTTCGAGCACGCAAAAATAAAAATGAACAAAGATAAAAGTAAACAACGATAGGCCCTCTTGAATTTAATGACAATTTTTTTTTTTTTGGTTTAGAAAGAAATACATTTATGAAAAACGTGGTTGCTTCGTCCGCAATACATCCGTTCCTGTAAGACACACGCAATTCAAGTTATACCACCAAAAAAACATGATTTGTTATTGGTGATATATACAATCAGGTGCATTGTCTGTCGCTATTACTCTGGTTTCAATTTATGAATCACTTCACTAAACCAGGATTCAAATCTTGGTCTGTCCATTTCTTGCGGATAATCACCCTTCCCTTTCTTTGCGCGGAACAGTAAATATGCACCTTCAACAAAGCTTTCATTGCCGCCAGTGGGTGAAACAATAAGCCTCCCCCTTCCCCTCATCGTTGGTTTCTTCAGCCCTGGCGTGGTTTTGCATGCTGGTATCCTTCCATGTTTTATTCCCCCTTCCCCCACCCACCGAGTTGAAGGACGTCTCGTCCAAATAATAAACATGTTTCTTCTCACTGCGATATCTTTTAATACCGCGGAGATTCTTTTGTCGTCAAAAAACAAACAATCGTTTCCTCTTGCTAAACTCAAACAGCAAATCATTCAACACCCGTGATACAATTCGTGCGCACATTGACGGCAAATCACCTCACGCCCTGTTTTACTTTGATCTTGTTGCCGCAAGGAGGATTATGCATTCAAAACAACTTGCTTGTCTTTGAAGAAAATTTCCCTTCGGACGAAGTCCAAAATAACATTAGGGTAAAACCGCGCGCTGAACAGTAGATTCAGCCATTCTCGCTGCTCTACAATAAACATAGGGTTAAAAGAGTGGGATGTGCAACACTGGTATCGCCGATTGCACGCGTTCTGCAACGCATTCAGTCTCGCTCGACTCGCTCTAAAGTTTCAGTGTCTCTTCAACGCACTACACATTGCAGTTGGCGAATCTACGGTTCTAAGTTCGTCTGCACAGTGATTGCAACCAATTAAGTCCATACCTGCTAATGGATGTACTATTTTGTCTGTATATTACAAATTAAATAACTGTTTTCTTGCAAGTATGCAGTTGTGTCGGAATAGAACCCGTCTCAGTGGAACTATGTTCTTGCGCGCACGTTTGGAACTACATATGCGAAAACCTGCTGCAAGGTTGACTTGACGAGCAGCTTAGGCAAGCATAGTTTTGTAAAGTACATGATTGATTGATTGATTGATTTGATGTTTAAAGTCCATTTTATGCACAGTAAGGTTAATCGGGACTGGACCTACAGTTTAAAGTGGGATCCGAATCACTGTGTGCCTCCACCAGGTATCGAACCTGGGACCGCTTTGTAAAGTGCATGTCTAAATACGTCCATAGTTTCTTTTTCTTTCTGAGGCTAAGGATGTGCGATTGACCCTGATCTTGAAAAATCTCTAATTGCAACATAAGGGTGAATGATGCTTACAGGGTGGGAAATAACCTTTTGCTAGGGGTCTGCAGGAAAAAGTAACAACAATTAAGAAATTATGGTAATACCAAATGTTTACTACGACAATTGTGGGTACAAAAACACAATTAAAAGTTAGTTCACGACAAACCACCTTGCTTCAAGGCAAATGCTAAAACTAAGACCTTCTTCGGCGAAGTAGCATTGACTACTTCAGCAGTTCTGAATGGCCGGGTGCATCACCGGACCTGAATGCAGCGGAGCACTTTGGGGCTATTCTGAAGGATGCAGTTGAGTCCTTGATGATAGTGGAACGTGGACCGGACTGCTATTCCCGGCCAACACTCCTTGCTCATCTGGAACAAGTCCTCCGTGACATGGAATGGAATACGGACTGTTTGCGAATCTTCTGAGCTCCTACCCTGATCGTCTTAGTGCTGTGAGAGAAGCAAACGGTGGACATACTAACTTTTAATTTTGTTTTTGTAACCACAATTGTCGTAGTAAACATTTGGTATTACCATAATTTCTTAATTGTTGTTACTTTTTACTGTGGACCCCTAGCAAAAGGTTATTTCCCACCCTGTACATGAGTGCACATTCACAAAAGAACACCAATGCCAGAACTCAAATCAGGGAAGGTTTGTTGACTGCTGAATGTGCTTGACCACAAAGTCAGTTGACGTTAGTGTCAATAATGGTGTTAGCTACACAGTTAACAGATACACTATTGATCCTGATGCACTAGTTTTTTTTTATATATATATATTACAGGAATTGATCAATTTCTCAATATAATACACATTCATGTAATTTATGGGTTCTACAGAAAGGTGATGAAGTATCACCTGTGTTTGCTGCGATATTTTCAGAGCGCAATAGTGGTGGTCACTTTAGATAACGGAACAGACTAATTAGATTTTTGGACAAAGCAAGCACTTGTTTTAAACATATTATCTCAAAAGGTTTCCATTCCTACAAACATGAATGAAACATTATAATAATGTTTATGAAAGTTACATTGCAGCTATTTAAAATAAAGTCTTGGCATGAACAAAATTCATACACATTAAATTTTTGTGCCAATATGTGCATATATATATATACAGGATAAAAGGAAGGAGGGCCACAAGGGCTAAATAAAAAGTGAAAGAGGAGAGAGGAAACACTCAATAGACACAGAAAAACTTCAAACTTTCATGGTAGCTACCGCATCATCAGGAGTAGAAAAAAGACTTGTTAACTAAGCAACATAAACAGTGCGATAGCATGGGCTGCAGTGTTGCCAGGCCCAGAGAAAAAGTGTTCACAGTGCCCAATCCCTGAAACCTTTCCTCTGGCTCCGTTTCATCGATGATATCTTCATGATCTGGACACATGGAGAACAATCCCTGACTACCTAGACCAACTAAACCATTTCAGCTCCATCAAGTTCACCTGGACCCACTCCACCAATCAAATCGCCTTCCTATATGTGGGTGTGCACATGAAGGAAGGTCATTTGGGCCATGTGCGACAGGTGCAAGACCATACTTGAAGCAAGCATCCTCCGAGTATGGTCTTGGAGTGCGGTCTTCAAGTCGTGGACTGGAAGTGAAAGTCTTTTGAATTGCACTTCGACTGAAGCGCCAAATACGATCAGTAGATAAAACTGAGTACTCATTGTTTTCCCTGCATTTTAAACACTTATTTTTCACCATAGAAACAACATAGCATTTTCAAATGTTCGTACACATACATTTCCACACATTAGAAGAACTTTAACCAACAACTTGCTGGCCCATAACGTATATTTAACCTGTGTTGCTGGCTTTCTACCTCCGTGGTTTTACACAAATGAACAAAGAGTGCGAAAATCACGTGACTTAGTCGGCAACCATCTGTACTGCGAGCTGTGCACTTACGTGCTTCTGTTCTTGGCGCTTTCGAACTGTACTAGGTGATGTCACTTCCATCAAGACCATACTTCAAGTCTGTAGTTTGTACCTTTCGGACAGAGCCTTGGAAACCTCTATCCACATCAAACCTACCAACCATATGCAATACCTACACTTCTCCAGCTCCCATCCATTCCACACCAAGAAAGCCATACCATTCTCTCTGGCACTCAAAGGTCAACACCTCACCCTCCTCCTGACAGAACTACAACCTCCGCCTACACCAAGCCTTGATCAACCATGGATATCCTTCCACCCTGGTCACCAAACAAATATCTCGAGCTGCTTCATACACCTCCACCAAGAAACCTGTCACCAATCCCCCTATACTTGTCACCCATCACCCCCACCCAACAAAATCAGACACCCTCTACATTCCCTCCTTCCCATCCTACACAGTGATCCTGACACCAGAAATATCTTTCCCGACAAGCCCAGAGTTGTTTTCAAACACCCTCCCATCTCCAAAACATCCTGGTCCACCACAATCCACCAACTCATAATCAACTAGTCCCTGCCCAAGGTGCAAAACCTGCCCCATATTTGTCACTTCCCACACCCTCCAGATCCACATTGCCACTGGCAAATTCACCCTCTATCCCAAAAGAACCTGCTACAGCTTTAACCTCATTATATCCTCACCTGCAATATCTGTGGGAGCTTCTACCTAGGGGAAACATCCACAGCACTGAACCTCCGCATCAACAACCACCGCTCCTCCACCCAAAACAAGGATTTTGCTGTTGCCATTCACACCAACCACAATATTCCCTTCAATGACTGTTTCTAGGTAGCGATCATCCGCTCCTTGCCCCAATCAACCAACACCTCAGTACGCAAAAGTTGGAAGAGGGCCTACATATCAGCCATGAGTACAACCACATCCCCTGGCCTGAACAAGGCCACCCAGTAATGTCCACCCACACCCTCCCCTCACCTTCAACAACACCTTTCACCACTCACAGTTTTTTCAAGTGTGGCACTGTTAACACTTTTTCTCTGAACCTGGCAACCCTGCAGGCCATGCTGTCGCAGTGATGATGCAGAGCTACCACGAAAATTTGAAGTTTTTCTGCATCTGGTGAGTGTTTCCTCTCTCCCCTTTCACTTTTCCACTATATACGAGGGTGGATCATTAAGTATCACACAACATTTTTTCCCCACGTCGTTATTGTGGCTGGGACATTTATATTTTACATGCGTATAGTTTGAAGTTCTCGCTACAGACGTAATTTGTTTGATCAGGTATAACTCTTGCGACAGAAGCGTGAACTACTTATTGTCGTCAACGTCTGAAGAGCAAAGAGCTGTAATTCGTTTTTTGTGGGCGAAAGGACAAAACCCTAGTGAAATTCACAGGGAAATGTTGTGTGTGTATAGGGAAGACTGTTTGGACCTTAGCAACCATTGTGAATGCTGCAAGCTTTCAAAAAACATTGTTAAAGTTGCGTCGAGCCCTTCAAGAGAAACGCAACGCTGCAAATGTCATACTGTCCCATGACAATGCTTGCCTCCATGTTGAAGCTACTGTTCGTGCCAAAATCGAGAAATTTATTTTGGAGGTGTTCCAGCACCCACCATACAATCTGGGCTTTGTACCATCAGACTTCTATCTGTTTGATCTAATGAAGAAATTCCTACGTGTCAAATGCTTCAATTCCGATGACTGTATTCCCAAATGACGGAGTTCAATGAACAGGGTTTATTGAAACTAGTGTCACGATGGGTAAAATGTGTTGAAAGACTTGCTTCCTATGTCAAAAAGTAGCTAAAAAATGTTGTTTCATTGTGTATAATTTATGTTGTCTTACCTTTTAAACTTCCTTTTTAAAAAAATGTTGTGCAATACTTAATGATTTACCCTTGTGTATTAAGTCATTCCATGCCAAATCAACAAAAAAAAGTGTAATTTCTGACCAAACCATCTCGGATTTTTCTGAAATTCTACTATTTGGTAGTGTTCATGAAGATATGAAATCCTGAGAAATTGTAGCTTCCTGTGTGGAATAGTAATGGAGCTTTGGGGGCTTGAAAATACAAAAAATTGTCGATTTTTAGTCTGCTCTCGAGACTTTCATGGATAATTGCTCTTACCCTAATTGACGTAGAGAGCTGGTTGTAGTCATGTTTGAAAGGACATGAAATAAGCTTTCCAACGGTGTATCACATCACTATATTTAGAATAAAATATTTTCAAGGTCATCCACTTTGACCTTTGAAGATGCATATCTGCGATTTCCTTGGGACTGAAATATATTGTTAACACAAAGTTACGCAATAACATAACCAAATTTGAAGTTGGGACGATTATGGGATAATTAAAGAAAAACAATTTAATTAGTATACATGTATTTTTTCAGCTGGTCATGTCTAGTGGGAGTTTGCAACACTGCACTCCTGCATTGCAGACTTGAAATCTGCAATACTTCTGCAACTAGAAAGTGAAGAATGTGTGCAGGAGTCTTGTTTGAAACAAGTGTGGTAGAATGTTGAATAGATAGTGTGTTTAGTGTGACAGTTTTAATTTGAGCTGACTTTATCTAAGTAAGATACCTTGATCACCAGCTTCATGGTATCATCCCGATTAGAAAGCCTTGAAGATTTTGAGATCCGTGGAAACCTTGACAGTCCATATTATGTAATTAATAAGTATCACCTGGAAATTAACACCAAAGCAGGAACAAACAGTGGATATCCACAGACAGATCAACACTTGAAACATCAATGAAGCCTGCAAAATTCATAGAAATTCTAGTCGAAAAAATGTGCACCTGATCGGAAATTCTTTCATGCCAAAATGCTTAATTTCTCAAGCATTTAAAAGAAACTGTTCTTGATAGGCACTACATTGTACTTTGTGATTTTGCAGAAAATTACTCCTGTGTGTTGAAAGATGCCTTGCAAGGTTTTCACTGGAACAATGGTCAAGCAACAATACATCCATTCACTACTTATTATGGAAATCCCAGGACTTCGACAGTCATAACTGAAAATTTTGGTTGCCATATCAGATAGCATGATAAAGCATTAGTTAACTTACTCCAGAAAGTACTTATTACATTTTTGAAGGATAAATTTGGTTCTGACAAACCTGATCAAGATATTTTACTTTTCTGATGGAGCAGCAGCACACTACAAGAATCGCAAAAACTTCATCAATGTTGCCTACCATGAGGATGATTTTTCTATGTTGTGTGATCGATTTGCTAAAGTTAATTCCATTCCAGGAATCAAAAAGGTTCATGCAGTACTTCCTTTTACAAAAGATGTTATACATATGAAACTTTATTCTGCATGTGATGAATTTATAGAACATCGTTTCATAATATGTTCAAATGTCTTAGAATTCTCAGATATTACTGGATATTTTACTTGCATATATAATAACAACTGGTGGCTAGAGTGTGTTCATAAAGTGTCTGAAGACACCGGTGATTTACAAATTAACTTTCTTCAACCTCACGGACCATCAGGATCATTTTTATGTACCCATTTTGTTCAACTGGACATTTGTTGGGTCTCAACGAGCAATGTTCTAACAAAAGTAGATCCTTCCACTGTTACAAGAAGAATGTACACTTTAACAATGGACGAAAGCCAGCTTGCCATGCAAAGATTGAATGAATACTGAAGAACAACCTGTGAACTATGGTGCATGTAAGTTATTTCTCAGGAAACAAACATTCTTGTCCATTTTTCACTACTATAGATAATCATATTTTTCTTAAAAGTAATATCAACAGTGTTGCAAACTCCCACTAGAAATGACAGACTGAAAAAATACACTTATACTAATTAAATTGTTTTTCTTTAATTATCCCATAATCGTCCCAACTTCAAATTTGGTTATGTTATAGTGTAACGTTGAGTTAACAATATATTTCAGTTCCAAGGAAATCGCAGATATGCATCTTCAAAAGTTCAAGGTCCAAAGGTCAAAGTGGATGACCTTGAAAATATTTTATTCTAAATATAGTGATGTGAAACACCGTTGGAAAGCTTATTTCATGTCCTTTCAAACAAGACTACAACCAGCATTCTACGTCAATTATGGTAAGAGCAATTATCCATGAAAGTCTCAAGCACAGACTAAAAATCGACAATTTTTTGT
Source organism: Lepisma saccharinum (assembly GCF_977018435.1). Taxonomy (NCBI): domain Eukaryota; kingdom Metazoa; phylum Arthropoda; class Insecta; order Zygentoma; family Lepismatidae; genus Lepisma; species Lepisma saccharinum. The sequence continues at coordinate 77,370,446 of NC_139232.1, forward strand.
ATTTTCGAGCCCCCAAAACTTCATATCTTCATGAAGATTACCAAATAGTAAAGTTTCAGAAATTTCTGAGATGGTCGGGTTGTGAACTTTGTTGATTTGGCGTGGAATGACCCCATTCAGCTATTTCTTAACCATAGTGTGTTGCATATTATTTATAGCTATATAAATTTTCACACAAACCTCCATCAGGTAATTTGATATACTCACCAATTCACCAAAGTTGTAAACACCTTCACCAAGGAGAGCAGCAAGTCCTAAGCAGTAAGCATGATCCTGCTGAACTTTGTTGCTAAGCTCAGATATGTCAATACATCCCAGATATCTGCAACAGGAATTTATAAGTGTGTGTCTGACATATCATAACTACAGGAACATAAATCAACTACTTGAAAATTCCACATTTCATATTTATTGGCTGATGAGGTGAAATAGTTTTTCAAATGTAAGAAATTTGGTAATTTCTCATGAAGGTATGCCTTATATTCTTTTTTCCATTATAACCAAAATGTCTCAATTTTACAGAACTAAAGCAATGTGAAAATCTTAAGCATAGAAGGAAGGTAAAAAACACATGAAAAAATAACACAGTAAATTAATAATGCCGAATTTTGTCCTAAACTGAAAAAAATAACACTGGATTGCAGTAAAAAGAACATCAAAATTTAGAGAAAAATAAAATGAAAACTTTACATCTCTACTTATAACTTATATTTTAATGAAATCATAAAAAATAACAAGCAAGTGTTGAATTATTAGAGATTATAACTGTTTAAGGAAGTTTTTAGTCAAGAAGTCCTGGGTTCAAACTCAGTGGAGGCACATTGGTTCAGGTCCTACTTTAAACTGATGGTTGAGTTCCGATTAGCCTGTTTGAGCATAAAGTGAAGTTAATACACAAACTTTGTTGGTACAATGGTCAAAACTACCATAGAAAAACTTTTTATTTGTAGTGACCAAACTTTTTATTACTCAAAATCTCACTACAATTTCACACATGCTTTTCAAGAGTTATATGAAAATAAAATTTGAAAACCTGAAAAATACGTGAAATTCTGTCAAAACATTAAGTAATATTATGTTTAAGCAGGATAAGGATAATTTTTCAAGATTTAAATTTATTTCATGTGCATCCTGAAAAGGTGATACTCTAGAGGAAAACAGTTTTGTGAGAATGGGAGCAAAAAATGGAAATGCAAATACACTATACAGCCCCTAACAATACATGTAAATACGTCATTGCAGAACATTATTAAAAGTACTGCTGCTTTAGGTTCCACTTGCCTTTGGTGAAAGTGGTCTTCAGTTTCATTCACAGTGGGAGCTCACCATCATAAGGGCAATTAGGGCGGAAAGGGAGCTACATGATAAAGTAGCAAACTCTGATCTCAAAAGCCAGATAACAATGAGGTGACGGAACCGGCCCTTACAAAGCTGTGTTGCAGAGGAGTTCAGTTCTCCTTTATGATTTAAAAAAAAAAAAGGTAAAGTGCTCCCCTGTGCTTAGCACCACACCATGAAGGTGTATAGGGGGTGTGGGGGTAATGCCCCACACTTTCTTGATCCGGTCATGAGTGGGAGTGATGTGATCAGCATCACGCCCCTGACCGCCTTTACCCCCCAGTGAAACAACATTCAAAACACAATATCTGGTCACTAAATTACCGTAAGTCTAAAGTTAAAGTTTCTTACCTTAATGCAGTTCTGTAATACTCGGCAAAATCTCCTAACATTCTATATAAATCACTGGCCAACAGATAATATCTGCCATGAACTGGAGTGATTCCATCAACATCATCCAATAGTTTTTCCACTTCTTCAATTACTTTCTGGAATGAAACGAAATGAGTAAAAAACTGAGTATTATGCACATTAGCAACATCGAGAGGAAGTGGCAATATCAAATTTTCCCAGGAAAGAATTTGCCTACCCTGTAACAATAGGCTGGTGTTTGGCAGTGTTTAGTAGTTCACCTAATGGGTGGCAGTTATGGAGCTTAGAGTAAATCATGTGGTTTGTATGAGGACTAGAGGGAATTGAATGATGGTTTGCTCAGGATCACCAGATCCACAAGGGAAGTAAACTGTAGCTTTAATTATAATGTTTAATTCTGAAAGTTGGATAAGATTTCTTAGTCCTTGGCATTCTGAAAATGAGCCAGTACTTGTTGCAAATTTATTGGTAAACCATTTGTTGAATGTCCATACTTTGGGTTATGGAATGTGAAGTTCAAGTAGCAGATCTGTAGACAGAATTGTTTTAACGAGCCTCCATGTTATTGGAAATTGAAAGTAATGTTATTTTGCCATGTCTGTATGGACATTTATTCGAGACTTCCACTACATTTGTATGTTGCCTTCAACATGAGAAGTTGTATTGAATTCAAGCCCGTAGCCCCCCCTGGCACTTCCGAGAGCCCCCTTGACATTAAGTAAAACTATTTTGTATTCTAATTTGTTTGAGGTGAACAGTGAAAATGTAGACACAATATATTATTTTGTTCACAACTTCGTTCATTCATCTTGTTTATGAACAGCGGCAAGTGTTTAGAAGATTCTCTAGACTTTAGAAAGTTCTTTCATAGGGTGCCTTCTTTATCTGTACCTTCCCTGCCCCTGTTGCAGCCTCTCGCTTGACAGAAATCTGTGACTTTGATGTCATTATCCATATTCCTTCCGCATCTGCATCAAATGTGAACAGATTCCTAGTTTTAATGCTTTGGCCGGGGGTGGAATATACGGTAGGCACTATGATTGAAGTGAATATTGTACAACTTAACATGTATGATATATATAAGTGTATCATCAAAAATTGTATGGAGTATTAAGGGATGGTGTCAGGAGCAGTCATTAGCACTTCAAGAGATGTTTTAGAAGATATAAAAAAAAAAACTAGTATTTGTACATGATATTTCCAAATTTCATATTTTAAATTAACTTAATGACCCCCGACACAGATAATTTACCTTCATTTAATACTATTAAACTTTTGAAAAATGGACTTGGTACCTGATACCCTCTGAGCCCCCCTGGAGGTCGGTTCTAGCTACAGGCCTGATTGAATCTGCTTTAAGGTACTCATGGTCATACACCTGTAATCATGTACTCTTGCCAATAGGATGTCATAATCGATTCTGCAGCATTCCTAGCTGGTATTAAGGTAAAGTAAATGGCCAGGTTCTTAATGCCATGAAGTAAATTCTGTTTGCTTCCTTATAAAACTTTTCTGTTTTGTAAATATGTTTTACAAGTAAAACAAAAGACATTTGTTTTTGGAGTGTGCAAAACTGCATTTATAAAACAGGAAAATACCCAGGAGATGTACTATGTATAAATTTAAGCAAAAAAATGTAGGCTCAAGCAGGATTCAAACCCAAATCTATCAACTGAGCTCTTGAGCCAGCCCTGGTTTTGCGTGATTTTTTGCTTTCGCTGTTTTATGCATATGGAATTATCTCTGCCACAATGGGTAGAGCAAATGACATGGTATGCTACAGATCTGGGTTCGGTTCCTGGTGAAGACTGAATCTTTTTGCTTCAATTTCTATACAGAAAAACACTGACCTCATAATGATTATGTGATTTATGAATGTGACTCGGCATCTATTAAATTTTTTACAAATAAAACATCCTTTGTGTATTTTATTTTTTTAAAAAAATATTAAAAAATAATCTGAGGTGCAATAGGTCGTGAGGGGCAGGGCCTACCTACAGACTGTCAGCTTTACTCCCACGTGCCAAGGTGGGAGACCATCCAACCAGTTACAGGGTGATGTGTGGTCAGCATGACGAACTGCAAGTCACAGTCTTAGGTTTCCATGACTGGGTTATGCTACTCATTCTTCGCTCCCTAATTTCCTCATAATAGTGGATGGCCACCAGTCCCATACCTCGAACCCCAGAGTCAGAGCCCAAAGCATGATGCCTTAGGCTGCCCGGCCATGGTACAGGATGCTTATTTTATAAGTACAAAATTATACAAAGTTCAATTGGTACATTCACTGCAGGATCTGACCATGGATCGATTAGAAAACGCACATGTGTTTTCCTTTATCCAATTGAGATCTGATAATTGCATGTGGGAATTTCATATCGCTATTCAAGCTGTAGATATGTGTGTGCACATCTATTAAAATCTTAAAGCAAGCAATTTATAGTAACGGAATCTACTGTACTGCACAGGCATCTGATTTTCCTAATCAGACAGGATAAGATAGGAACATGCTGTTAATAACAGCGTCCATATAACAGGCACATCCAGAAAGTAAGTTTCAATATCGTTGGAACACTGCGCCTGTGGTTGGAGCACGATGCCCACATACAGATAGGATGAGGTGGTATGTGTCTGTAACGTTGTGAAGGGAGTCGATTTAAGAACAGCATTATGCAAGGGCCAAGTATCTCCTGGCTGTATTCACAGCGCAGAATTGTTATTTTGGCAAAATCCTGTTTCCCTACTGGCCTCTGCAGGGAGGAGGGATTCTAAGGTTGCAGATTGTTGCTGAAAGGATGGGGGGGGGGGGGGGGCAAGCGGTAGGCATAATTGGTTGTTTGACCGCAAGTTTCTTCGTAGGTAAAAGTGGCAACAGCAGGTCACTGCCATAAAGACGGGTCCGCACCAGGACTTGGCTTCGTTGATTGATTGATTGACTTGCTTTATTTTACTTCGCTTTTTGTGCCACTTTTGGCTAATTTGCAAAGATGGGGATGATTGATGACATGATGAAATTGATGAATGGACACTCACAAACATCCATGCCCAGGCCGGGACCCCTGGTGTTGTAGCACGATGTGCTCACCACTCTGCTATGGGGGCCAGCAAGAGTTAGCTTGGTTCAACTCTATGAGAAAGATGGCAGTTCTCATATACCGACTGCATGCTATAATAAGATTTCTGCACGCTCAGAAGTGGATGCTGGCAGAGATCTACTGGAAATTGTGAGAGGTGTAAGGACTGGCCATAAGTGACAGTATGGTCAGACGTTGGTGCAGACAATTCATGAAAGGCAGATCCATCATGCACAACCCCACACACCTGACCGTAAGTGGGCTCCATTGCATCACTTTTAAGTGGGAGCCCCAACCTCACGCGATACGACTTTCATCTCTTCCTTCAGCTGAAGCAGTTTCTTGCAGCACATACGTTATGACAGTAACGCTGCTATATAAGGGTCATTCCATGCCAAATCAACAAAAAAAAGTGTCATTTCTGACCCGACCATCTCGGTTTTCTGAAACTCTACTACTTGGTAGTCTTCATGAAGATATGAAATCCTGAGAAATTGTAGCTTCCTGTGTGGTGTAGTTATGGAGTTTTCGGGGCTTGAAAATACAAAGAAATGTCGAATTTTAGTCTGCGCAAGAGACTTTCATGGATAATTGCTCTTACCCTAATAGACGTAGAGAGCTGGTTGTAGTCTTGTTTGAAAGGACATGAAATAAGCTTTCCATCACTTTCACATCACTATATATAGAATAAAATCTTTTCAAGGTCACCATTTTGACCTTTGGACCTTGAACTTTTGAAGATGCATATTTATTTCCTTGGGATTGAAATATATTGTTAACACAAGGTTACGCAATAACATAACCAAATTTGAAGTTGGGACGATTATGGGATAATTAAAGAAAAACAATTTAATTAGTATACATGTATTTTTTCAGCCGGTCATTTCTAGTGGGAGTTTGCAACACTGCACTATTGCATTGCAGGCTTGCTAATGTGCAATACTTCTGCAACTAGAAAGTGAAGAATGTGTGCAGGAGTCTTATTTGAAACAAGTGTGGTAGAATGTTGAATAGATAGTGTGTTTAGTGTGACAGTTTTAATTTGAGCTGACTTTTTCTAAGTAAGATACCTTGATCACCAGCTTCATGGTATCATCCCGATTAGAAAGCCTTGAAGATTTTGAGATCCGTGGAAACCTTGACAGTCCATATTATGTAATTAATAAGTATCACCTGGAAATTAACACCAAAGCAGGAACAAACAGTGGATATCCACAGACAGATCAACACTTGAAACATCAATGAAGCCTGCAAAATTCATAGAAATTCTAGTCGAAAAAATGTGCACCTGATTGGAAATTCTTTCATGCCAAAATGCTTAATTTCTCAAGCATTTAAAAGAAACTGTTCTTGATAGGCACTACATTGTACTTTGTGATTTTGCAGAAAATTACTCCTGTGTGTTGAAAGATGCCTAGCAAGGTTTTCACTGGAACAATGGTCAAGCAACAATACATCCATTCACTATTTATTATGGAAATCCCAATACTTCGACAGTCATGACTGAAAATTTAGTTGCCATATCAGATAGCATGATAAAGCATTAGTTAACTTACTCCAGAAAGTACTTATTACATTTTAGAAGGATAAATTTGGTTCTGACAAACCTGGCCAACTTATTTTACTTTTCTGATGGAGCAGCAGCACGCTACAAAAATTGCAAAAACTTCATCAATGTTGCCTACCATGAGGATGATTTTTCTATGTTGTGTGACCGATTTGCTAAAGTTAATTCCATTCCAGGATTCCAAAAGGTTCATGCAGTTCTTCCTTTTACAAAAGATGTCATACATATGAAACGTTATTCTGCATGTGATGAATTTATAGAACATTGTTTCATAATATGTTCAAATGCCTTAGAATTTACAGATATTAATGGATATTTTACTTGTGTATATAATAACCAGTGGTCAGAAGTAGCGAGCTACTGTAGCTAGCTACAAAATTTGTAGCTGTAGCTGTAGCGACGCTACATTTTGAAAATTGTAGTTGTAGCAGTAGCGAAGCTACAAAATTCCTGTAGTTGTAGCGAAAATTTCGCTACAGCTACATTTTTTCTTGGCATTTTGAGGTGAATTTTGAACGTAGCAACAGCGTCAGAAAAAATCGACAATAACCCTTAATTTTGCAGGAGGTTCATAAAGACAGTCTATTACATGGAGATACACATAATCTCGATTGTAGATTATAGATATCTGCGTAATTTATTAATTAGTATCTGAAGAATTCAGGTATCCAGATAACTAACTGACATATATGAATATATTCCTGCTAACAGCTACGTTTTTTTAGCTGAATCGCTATTTTACCTTGTTTACCACTGGAAAAAAGTGCCTCATTTGCGTCACCCCCGGAACAAATCCTGTGGATATTCATGGTGTAAGACACACCAAAATGTCATTAATTGCTGTGTAAGACACAACTTGCAGTGCAAAAACGAGCAATGGAATATCCACTGCACTGACAAGGGAATAGTGCCAGCAATAAATGGCTCGGTACGTTAACAGCATTGATCATCGTCAGTATATAGGATCTCACCAGCAATAAATTATTGTTACAAGAATGATAGAGTTTCTGGGATTACAATTATTTTCGCGATAGTATTTGTTCACAAATTTTAAAATTACAATACGTTTAGAACACTCAGGTTTATACGACAGTTTCCTCAATAATTTTATCATATTGCAAAAAGTATGTACGAGTTATTGACTTTCCTGCAGAAACGACAATTTTCTTTAGTTAATATACATAGTTTTGATATTTATGTATTTCTCCTACTTTTGCGTCACTTTTCTGTAACTTTTGCTAATCATGACATCATCCTTCGCTGTTTCCTGCCTCTGGCTGGGTCGGCATAGAAGTCAAACTTCTCCATTTTTCCTGGTCTTTCACAACTCCTCTCTTTCCAAGGTGTTCCAATCTTGTCTCCTAACACTCTCCACTATCTGCTCTTTCCACCGACATCTTGGTCTCCCCCTTGGCCTTATTCAAACTCCTTGTGCATTGTAAGCTCTTACTGGTAATCTTTCTGCATCCATCCTCTTCATGTGTCCGAACCATCTCATCTGTGCCTGATCTATTCTGTCCTGAAGCTTCACTACACCCACTGTCTGTCGGATCTCCTCATTTCTTATTCTATCCCGTCTAGTCTTCCTCAAGAGACTCCCTAGAAATTTAATCTCCACTGCCTGCATCTTTTCTTTGTCTCTCTATGTCATTGTCCAAGTCTCTGCTCCATACGTAATTATTGGCATATAGTATGTTACATATTACCTTCTTGCATTTCATAGGTACATCCCTATTCCATATTATTCTTCGAACGCTTTGATATAGTCCACCACCATTCATTTGTCCTCTTCTGTTTACCTCCACATCTATTCTTCCACTTCTCTCAATCATGACAATGAGGATAAATGGTTTATTTAATTATTCTCTTACCTATAGTCGCTTTCTGCCACTTTCGGCTAATTGTGAGAACGAGGAAGAATGATGAATGATGAGCAGTGTGGGGAATGGAGGAGCAGGAGGACCTCATCCTCCCAACTTGGCATCTTTCCTAGTTTTTGTTTTGAGTCCATTTTATGCATAGATAAGCTGATCGAGACTGGATCCTAACCACTATGTGCCTCCGCTGGGTATCAAACCTGGGGACCTTTTGTAGTCAAAGGGCTCCAGGTACTTTTCATTCAAAATGCTGACTTCATATCAGTTTATAAAAAATTAAATATTTATTCGTAAGAAAAATATGTTGATGTGAACATAAATACGTAATCGTACCAAATTTTATTTGTGTATAGTTGTAATAATTTGGGTAACACCCTAATTGCAATATTCAATTATCAAATTTCAATTGATATGCCACTTGCATAGGTATGGTATTCTCAAAAACTATTGTAAAAATAAGTAACTGAAGTAACATTGCTATCAAAATTATTGAATGACTGGAATCATGATAATAAATAACAGAATCTATTTACCAGTAGTAGGGGATTTTTTTAATACCCATATTGTTGTTTTCATTTTTTTATGCAAAAGTAGCGCATAAAGTAGCGAGTAGCGAACAGGTGTAGCGTAGCGAGCTACTTTTTAGTAAATGTAGTTGTAGCTGTAGCGAAGCTACATTTTGGAAGAGTAGCTGGAGCTGTAGCGAAGCTACTTTTAAAATGTAGCATTCCGATCACTGATAATAACAACTGGTGGTTAGTGTGTGTTCATAAAGTGTCTGAAGACACCGGTGATTTACAAATTAACTTTCTTCAACCTCATGGACAATCAGGATTATTTTTATGTCCCCATTTGGTCCAACTGGACATTTGTTGGGTCCCAACGTGCAATGTTCTAACAAAAGTAAACGCTTGCCATGCAAAGACTGAATGAATGAATACTGAAGAACAACCTGTGAACTATGGTGCATGTAAGTTATTTCTTAGGAAACAAACATTCTTATCCATTTTTCACTACTGTAGATAATCATATTATTCTTAAATGTAAATAACAACAGTGTTGCAAACTACCACTAGAAATGACCGGCTGAAAAGAAATACACTTACTGATTAAATTGTTTTTCTTTAAATATCCCATAATCGTCCAAACTTCAAATTCAGTTATGTTATAGTGTAACCTTGTGTCAACAATATATTTCGGTCCCAAGGAAATTGCAGATATGCATCTTCAAAAGTTCAAGGTCCAAAGGTCAAAGTGGTGACCTTGAAAAGATTTTATTCTAAATATAGTGATGTGATACACCCTTGGAAAGCTTATTTCATGTCCTTTTAAACAAGACTACAATCAGCTCTCTACGTCTATTAGGGTAAGAGCAATTATCCATGAAAATCTCAGGGGCAGACTAAAAATCGACAATTTTTTGTATTTTCGAGCCTCCAAAACTCCATAACTACGCCACATAGGAAGCTACAATTTCTCAGGACTTCATACCTTCATGAAGACTACCAAATAGTAGAGTTTTAGAAAATTCTGAGATGATCTGGTTGTGGATTTCGTTGATTTGGCATGGAATGACCTATAGATGGTTCCAATTTTTGGAGGCAGACACATGACATGGGCATACAAAATTTAGTGTCACACTACAACAAATACCTGAAGAATGGTGGTGAATATGTCAAAAAGTAAGTTATGGGTCACTGTAATTAAGACAATAAAATGTCAATGATTACCAAAGTTTGTGTTTCAATTTATGGCTAATTGGAATGTACTTTCTGGACCACTCTCATATAAAGCTTCAGCCTGTTCAATTCAATAACAGTAGACGAAATGTGAAAAATCATTAGAGCTGGCAGAGGAACATTGATTACTGACGAAAATTATATGTTTTTAGGATTGAGAGCCTGGAAGTTTGTCCGACGAAATGTCATACTGCATCAGACAAAAAAATCGGATGCATAAGAGTGCCATGCATGCATTTTTATGCCATAGTGAGACATTTTGTCGCAATTCAATATTAGTCAGATTTAAGTAAGTCTTGAAGCTTTCCTTGCGAGGAATGACGAAATGATTCTCTCACCTGGTCAATAGCCCGAGGGAATCTTTTCATTAGTCACATTTATCCGACAAAATTCACATGCATCAATGGAGCCTAAATATTTGGTGGATCAAATGTCATTCCACGGCATATGACAAAAAATTCAGGTTGGATTAACGCCCTTATTCGTTTCAACGTTCCTTCATAATGTCCACACAATGCCGTACTATGGTGTTGGACATCTGTCGGACGGTGCCAGAGTGGTGCACCCTTCTGGTTGACAGGTCCAACCCCTTATAGCTCCCATAGACAAGCAAAAAATATGTCAATACATTTTAAATGTAACATTTAGAGGTTCATCAAATGTGTCTGCCTCACTGGAAATTTCTCCTCCCCCACCTCCTCACCTTCCATTACTTGTTTCTGGCACCATGGTTGTTTGTGTCCAATGCATAACAGAGACCTAAAAGTTTATGACAAAGGCTGGCAAAATGATTTCCCGTATAAGTGCAGCGCTTATTACTTCTTCAAAATCAAATGTCTGGAAGGTCCATTGCATCACATCACATCTACAGTTCAACAAAGAAACATTTGTCAATCAAGACCTCTCCAAATCCCTGACTTTTCCAGGTTTTCCAGGTGTCGCCACCCTGTAGAATGTGGGGTCATTTTCCAATGAAAATACCACCAACTGACAAGAAGGTAGCACCATCTAGAAGATGTAAGGTCTGCTACGATAGAGAACACCGAGGAGAATCCTGCTTTGAATGTAGCAAATGCAGGGTTGCCCTACATGTGGACAAGTATTTCATGTTGTACCATACAGAAAAAAACTATTCTTGAACATAAGTGTCTTCTGAACAGTGTTTTATGGTTTAACCGATATAACTGAACTATTCTTAAAACCCTGTGGATGTGGACATGTAACATTTTGTCACAATTTCCATGATAGCATGTGTATGTACAAATGGCAAAATAAAGTGAGAAATAATTGTATTCCGAGGTCAAAATTTCAAATTAAAAATTGTATTCCGATGGGTTAACAAGAACTTTAAACTTGCTGTAACAAAAGTTCTAAAGGTACATTTGGAGTAGTTGATGGCCTGAAGATATTTTATTATTTAATGCTCAGAATTTTACAAGTAAATACAGGGTGGTTCATAATTTCTTCTGAGGTTCCGAAAGTTTATAGTACAAGAACTGTAACACATACAGTAAAAAGGTACATATCAGAACATAAAGAATCTCTCCAAGTTTGGAACGTACCTTACAGGTTTCTCGATATATGCACCCCTGGTGACACGGCAGACATCAATCCTGAAATCATGTTCCTGGCACACACGTCCCAACATATCACTATCAATACCAGTGACTGCACGTGTGAACCTTTTTACAGTTGTGTCAAATCATGTGGCAAAGGGGGCACGAACACAAGATCTTTGATATAACCCCACGAAAAATCGCATGCAGATATGTTAGGTGAGTGGGGGCCATGGAAGAAGAGGAGAGTCATCTCGAGAAACATGTCAAATCCAATGACCAGGGAGTTCAGCATTGAGATAAGCACAGACGCCCTCTAATTATATGATGGGATCTATTCCAAGTGCAAACTTGGATAAAGTCTTTATGTACTGATATGCATCTTTCTTGCTGTATGTTATAATTCTTGTACTGTAAATGTTTGAAACCCTGAAGGGAATTATGAATCACCGTGTATAAAGTAACACGTATAATGCAAATATGTACATCTAATGCCGAATATAACAATACTGCTTTCCATTTACCAGAAGGAGGCTTCATTCGTACCTTTAAAATTTGTATCTCCACCTTACACCTTTCTATTGCCTCTTCTGACAAACGTTTAAACACACCCTGCAAACAAACATAAGCTATTCAATAAGTTTACCAGGAAATGTTATACGTTACATGATAATTGTGGAAAATACTACATAAATTAAATCTCGCAAAACAGGTGCTCAGTAACACATAAAAACACTTGCTTGGAGCTGTATTTTGGCTGGTTTGCCAATTTCAAGCTGGAGAACTATAAATCAGCTCATGTGATTAGGTTAGAACTGTATTGAGCAACTTGTATGCACTTGTAGAGGCCAATGAGCACTCTGTATGATGAGCTTCTACCTACATGCTGGTTTAACCTTTAACAAATGGGAGGGAAAACTAATTGTTGTAGAAATGAAATCATTTTTTCAGAATGATAAGATTCTAAGTGGAGGTAAAACTTATACATTTTTACCTCCCAATAATGAAAGTTAAAAAAAAGAATAAAATTAAAATTTTACACAAAAATTCATATTTGGTAAGACTATGCTCACCACGATAGATCAGTGTGAAGGAGGGGGTAGATACATCCATGGTGAGTGGGAGAGAGGAGTATAAAAAAAATGTATAAAAAACACACTATAGCCATCTTACGGGTAGATTTATACAAAACCTATTCTAGCGTCGACCCTATGGGTGCAGGATGCACCAAATTTGCAGCGAAGCACTGCAAAAGACCCCTACTGAAGATACGTAATCCCTGTCCCCCATAAAAAAATAATACTATATTTAAAGAACAAACATTCAGTGAGCAAAATGCGTATGAAGTGGGAAAAAAAATACATGTTGAAAATTTATATCATAGTATCTTATTAGAAACTAGAAGGTGTAACATACATTACACAGATGGCTTATTGAAATGAAGAGTGATCCAGTAGAAAGATGGAAAATGGTGAGATGGTTCATCATACTGCACATTTCAATTATTTCATATTTGTTGGCAAATTTAACCGCATAGAAATGGTTTATTAATGGTAAACTCAACCAGGGTTGCTACGATTTTTTGATTATGAAATTCCCTGACATTTCCAGGTTTTCCAGTCCAAAAATGAAATTTTTCCAGACATTTTTATCATCATGATTTTTGCTTTTGAACTTCATGTTTTTCAATTAAATATATAATCCATTAATTATTATGAATATTCACTTTCACAACTTTTTTTTAGCAAATTTAATTTTACACGCACACAAAAACACGTGAAAATCCGAAGAGTAAAATGTAAAATTACAATCGGCATCAAATGTATTGGGTGCTACAATCACGTGCATCTAGCCTTCGGGCTAAGGTAACAGAGGTACATTATTTCACCATAACAGATCTGCACAATATAAAACAACAGAAAAAGTTCATAAACCATACACAATTTTTAATTTCCTGTCCAATTTATGCTGTCGTACAAAATCCTACTTTTTGCTTACATTTATAAGTACACAGCATCCGGAGAAATTTTTGTTGCATATAGGAATTCTATAGGAAATGCCAACAAGATCTATAAAATAATAGACGATAACCTCATCTCTCCAAAAAGAACGTAAATTCCAGATGATCTGCAAAATTCCCTGTTTTCCAGGTTTCCCAGACACGTAGCAACCCTGTCAACACCTGGATTATATCCAACAGTTTTCTTAATTACATAAAACAAAAATATCAAATTATAAATAAATGCCTGATGAGGGAGCATGTGCTCTCTTGAAACCTTTCCAAAAAAGTGTTTAAATGCCTTAAGAACTGGCCCTCTACACACCAAAAAGAAAAGATGGGATGGAAGTCAGGCGAGTTTCCAATGGCATGTGGTGTGCAACGCTTTTACTGCCCTTACCTGTTGTTAACCTCATTTTATCCCTGACAATGCTGGCAGGAAGCATGTGAAACATCAGAATGTTGACAGTTTTATCTTTAAATGAGCTGTGTTTCCTTTTGGGTCCTTGCTCTCCAACAGGTTATACGAACAAAAAATATAATAATATCAATGTTTGTTTTTTATATTTGGACAGTTACGGAATTTCATGAACTCCTGGTAAACCATTCTCTACACGAGAATTTCAATTTTGCATTAGAATATAAATTGTTAAAATTTTTAAGATAATGAACTCTAAAATAACACTATCTTCAATGAAACCTACCTTTGTCTCTTCCTTGTCAGCCAAATTCTTGAGCATTATTTGTCCACCGAGAACTTTGCATAATGCTATGGCTTCACTGTTTCCTTTGACTTTCACTTCAGTCTTCTTCAAGAACTCCAAGGCATCTTTAGGATCACTAAATTGTGGGACAACACAGGCAACTATTTCCACTAAAGACAGAGGATTTATCCTATAAGAAAAAATATATGCATTAACACTACAAGTAATAAATACAGAGAACCTTAGTACTCACTTTGCCATGAAGCTATCTTTGATTGTCGACACGGACACAGGCAGGCAGATGACAACAGTGCACCTAGCGGAAACTGAAGAACTAAAAACAACAGAAGCACGCCAAGCAACAGTGCAAAAAATTCCGAGGATGGTGGCAGTGGCCAATGAAATTAATAGAACAATGGAGAACAGCTTTGCAGAAGAGTACTAAGGTTCTCTGTATTTATTTATGTACTACCACATCTCTCATTTTCCAAATATGAAATACAAGTATTGTGTGAGGCAAACATGAAATTAAAACTAATGAGGTATTCACAAGGGCCATTATAAAAATAGACAAATGTATCAAATCTGTAAATCTTTCAACAGTAATTTGTAAATAGTCTTAAGGTTCGAACTGATATTAACTGATAACTGCATTTTAAATCATTAAGTGATTTGTACTTGATTGTGAATTAAATAGTTGTTGTTTTGAGAGTTTATAATAATTTTCTAATTGATGTTGACAAATAGGCAATTGGCTGTTATTCTACATAAATTCTCAAATGTTAATCAGTAATTTCAATTATCAGGACTTAACAGAACACCATCCCTGGGTGGTCCCCAGTTTGTTAGTACATATCCATCCCTTACATGTTCTTCCAAAGGCAATATAAAACTGCCCCCAAAAAATACTTTAAATTACCAGGCCAAAGAAAGAAATGGATATAGCCTAAAGAGGCCTGTAATTTTCATTCACTTTTCCCAGACAAGCCGCTTATACACAATACAAGGTTATTTCTCTCAATAGGGTTAAAGCTGTACAAATAAGTCAGTAGGAGCAATCTCCTATTTGCATGAGATAAAAGGTTGTTCTGCTTCATTGGTTTGATAGTAGTGTTCTGGTAAAACTTGACAACCTCATCACTTGGGTTGATGTAGATACGGTAAAACAAATCCACATTCTGGGACAATATTATCCTGTATTGTTACATTTTTTCATTCCTTGCTACCTGGGAGGTTTCTCCAAGTCAATGAAGTAGACAGGAACGAGTTTAACACATTTACGATATTTTTGAAGTTCAGGAATGGAAACTAGTCACAGGATCAAAGTTATTGACAGTGAGAAAGTTGTTTTCTTTATATTTCATTTACAGTTTTCAAGGTAAGTTGTTTCTATTTTATTTTTGGTTTCTGTAAACAAGCTGTAGATGCGCAGATTAAAGAAAATGTTCCAATTTCTAATACTCAGGTACAGAAATTTTGTTGGTAATTACAAGTACTGACTGGGGGAAACATTCTAGTATAAATATAATCAATAATAAAAATCATAAAAATACAATATCTTCATGCTGAACTAAAAGAATCAAGATTAATACACTGGAAGAAAAGATAACTTGGTGACATATCATAGTGAAAGAAAGCAGTAAAAACCAGAGAAGAAAACCTGTTCATTAAATCACATTTAATACTGTTGGCATTTACTGGCTACCATAATGGGGCTACTTTGCCAGTAGAATTAGTTATTAACAGGTTAAATTATAAAAAGACATAACTTTAATTGAACTGAAAAAAATCTGTCATTGTAATCAAAAGTTGTCAAGCCAAAACGCAGTAATGAAAAAAGTACAAATTGAAGTCATGAACACAAACAATATTGACTTTACTGGCCACTAAAAGTAAAGCAAAAAAAAAAAAAAAAAAAAAAGGTGGTAACATAAAAAACCTACTTTTACTGTTATAACATTTTCCACCCATCAAAATTCCACATCAAATCTTACCTTAAAGAGAGAGAGAGTGAGAGAGAGAGAGAGAGAGAGAAATAAATCAATTCCTTGATAACTTTTTATTACCCTCCCTCGCTTAAAGATAATGTCCTGAACTTTGAAGATAAGAAGAAGTACAGTACACTACTTTGGTATGGACACAAAATTAGGATTTACACTATGTGCCATATATCTTACTTGTAGGAAGTATATAGTGAGCAGCATGTGTGTGCAAGCCACCTATTAAATGCGTACCTCTTTGATGATATTACTTACTTGCTTTCGAAAATCTGAATGAAGTTATTGTATAATTGAATGCGACTATCGCCTTTCTCCAATGATGGATGTTTTATAAATATTTCCAACCTCAAAGTTAGTTGGTGCCATAATCTGAAAAGAAAGGAGATTATATTATGAAATATTTTCATTAGTACATGCAAAAACAAGCAATTAACAATTCAGATGGAATGTGTGGTTTCAGCTTTGCAAAAGGCAGTAAAACATTTGGAAGCAAAATTAGATGCTTTCAAAACAAGTTTCGCATCATTTTCATGATTTTTTTAATACATTTATTTCAGGCACGTATCTAGAAATGTTTCCGGGGGGGGGGGGTCCAAACCAAGTGTCTAAGGAATAATAATAATGTTTAAATTAAAATAATTAAATTAAATCAAATTAATACTTAATTCCAGTATTATATTATTATTACACGAATAGGTAAAAAGCCTGTAAAGAATAGAGACCCCCCCTAAATACGTCCTTGATTTATTTCCATATGTCAATATACACTTCTCATAGTTAACAACTAATCTTTACAATTGTTTTGTAGTTGAGTTATTGTTCTAAGTCAATTTTATGCACAGATAGGCTAATTGGGACTGGACCTACAGTTTAAAGTAGGATCCGAACCACTATGGGCCCCACTGGGAACCCTGATTACTTATTAGCTAATTTACATTATTACTGCTTTACATACATTAAGAATTGTTCATGAAAATCTGAATTTACTTAGTAGGTACTGGAAATCGTGCCTAACATTTACGTGGTAGTCCAGTTTATAGGGTGCCTGACTACCATGACACATTTCATATACACATTTTTACAGCAATGTACCTGCATGGACTGGCTCTGTGATTGCCACAACCTCTATTAAATGAGTACCTGGGTGCAACACTGGGGGTAGAGCCATGGTGGTGTAGGGCATCTGAATGCCATGCGGGAGACCCGGGGAGGGTGATCTAAAGTCTGAATTCTTCCAGCCTTGTCTGACTCTGGGGGATAAAGGAGGCCGGAGCATAGTGCTGATCACATCACCTCCAAAATGGCCGAGATCGAGATTATGTGGGGTCCTATCCCCTAAATATGCCTTCACGGCACGGTACTATATGTATGGGGAACTTTAGCTTACCTTTACCTACCATATAACTGCAATTTTAAAATTAATCTAGCAACAGTGCAAAAATTTATAAGAACATGTATATTGTTTTGATTTAATGTACAGAAAACAGACAAACATTAAAAAAATACATACTGTACTTTTTCTTTTAGTATTGAATTTTAAAATGAAGGTGCCAGGTGAAACTTTTCAGTCACCATGGCCACCGGGCTCTCAGTATTTGTCTACCCCTGATTGCTATGATTTTTTGATAATTGAAATTCCCTGACATTTCCAGGTTTCCCAGTCGAAAAATATTTTTTTTGTAGACATGTTTATCAACCATGATCTTTGCTTTGGAACCTTGTATTTTTCAATTAAATATATAGGTTTATTAATTATGAAGTATATACACAGCTATTAGCTGAAATGTAGTAAATGGTCAACACAATACTATTTAATGAAAAGAAATAACCCGAAGTGACCCCAGTATATGTCAAATTCCTCCCTTCCCAGCAAATTTTTATCACTTTTTTTTAAAAAGCAATTTTTATTTTACATGCACAAACACACGTGAAAATTCAAAGAATAACGTAACATGAGTGTTGTAGGTTCATGTCACAAATATAACGGATGAAGATGAGAACACTGGGAAACATGTGCCACGGTGCATACTATAGAACACTTTATACACTCATGCAAATTCATCACATTTTCCTTAGATATAGCTTTTGTATATATTTTTTTACTACATAGGGCATCAAATATTGTTCAAAATGAAATGATGTATGGTTTAAAAATTGTAACCCTATTGAGATAATAAATAATAATAATAATAACAGTCGAATTCACACTATGTTAAAACCAGCACAGTATATTATGCATTATGTAAAATGTACTGCTGTACAAATCTGCAATATCTATTTGATTATCTTGGGTGATATTTGGTAACAACAGTTGAGATGAAATGCTTCCGTAGAATAGTTGGTAAGACAAGAAGAGATAGAGTACGTAATGAAAGAATCAGAGAAGAATTAAATCAGAAGCCAATAGAAAAAAAAACTAACTGACACAATGACAATTAAAATGGTTCGGACATGTGGTCAGAATGGACGAAGATAGAAAAGCAAAATAATTTATGGAAGCTAGAACAGAGGGAAGGAAAACAAGAGGTAGACCCCGGAAGACATTCGAAAAAGGAATAGAAGAAATAGGACAAAAGAAAGGAAAAGGAACAAGAGAATTGAAGAGGACTGCAAAGGAACAGGAGAGATGGAAGGAGTGGATAGAGGCAACCCGACACTATGAGGCAAAAGGGGAAAGAGGAAGAAGAAGAAGGGTGATATTTGGTATACTGACAACACTGGTAATGCTCTAGACACTGTTCAGACTTCTGTTTCTAAAGTATGCAACACTGATTTAAGTTTCTGGAGTCATTCAATAAGGTTTCAAATATATAACTGAAATGAGCAGACATATAAATTCATGTTCAAGACGTAAGAAAAATGAATTGCTTTCAGAGGTAGCAAGAGGACACATTACATGTTTTATTATGTTTGTGCTTCACATGGTTACATTCCTACCAAAGCAGAACTTTAACATCTTGCTTTATTTCAGTCTAAATTTTATTAAAAAAGGAGCTGGACTAAATATCACGAGAGTACCACAAGTTATAAATTTAAAATGCTTTGATTTTGGCAATGACTTCGTATTCTATCTTTGCATACAAGAAGTATTGGTGTCACTTACTAATAAAATATCACTGTAAAATTTCACAGGATTTAAATTTTTAATTTGATTTCACTGTAAAATTTCACAGGATTTAAATTTTTAATTTGATTTTCAATTCACAGTGTTTTTGAGGTCACAAAACATAACTTTGATTAAAAAAAAATATTACTGTTTATTAAATATTTCTTTAACAGGAAAGTTTTGATTTCATAGTAAACACTGTGCTGAATAAAAATACTCAAGTTCTATGGTATTCAGGTGGTATATTTCATGACATGAAACTGTCTCTGATAGTCCACTTTGTGAACAATAAAGCTAATCTGGACTGGACCTACAGTTTAAGGTAGAATTCGAACCATTATGTGCCTCCACCGTGCATCAAACACAGACCTTTTGATTACAAGGCAACAACGCTACCACTGTGCCGTCGGGGAGGACCATGCTCCGCATTAGAAGCTAATGGTATAAATATTGGCGGAGTAAAAAATCACTGCCAATTTTCCTGATATATTGATAATAGTAAATATTTATTTGTCCCATCCATAACATGTACAACACACAACTTATCTTACATCCAGAACTCAGTTCCCACCCATGGCACCAATTTGAATGACTGCTTCCAGATAGGAGTAATCTGTCACCTCCCTTGATCTACAACGATATTCACCTCCCAACAGCACCAGGAACAATCATAGGTGTCAGTCATGAATGCAAACATACATTCGAGAGTCAGCATCCTCACTGAATAACACTGGTGGTAACAGTTCCAAATGTTTAATGTTGCAAGTTTTATAAGGGGATTGGGAACTCTTTTAGAAAACTAGAAATGACAGTGAAAGCAAATTTGAAGCTTCGAGAAAATAGTATAGTATAGCTCACGTAAGCACCTGTACTTCTCAGTGGGTAGCAAATCTTCGTTTACTGTCGTCTTGGATACAGCTGTATTTTAACATGAGGCTCAAAGGGGTGGCATGCTTGCTTCACGAGATACCAAATGATCCACCTAATCCAATTAAAGCATATCCAAAGAATAAAACCCATTTGCACCCCCAAACATGATGCGGATTTAAGCAGCATTTGCATTTTGCCCAGTTTTTATTGGGAAAAAAAAATAAGAAGAAAAAACAGGCAAAACTGGGTTTTATTGTTGTTTTTTTTCAGGTTATGGTTTTCGGAGATACCTAGTTTCACGTTCTACCCATAAGGCTAGCCTTTGCTCCAGTTGGGGCATGAGATTCCATTATACTCAGGGTTTGGGTGTTAGGTGCATTTACTAAGAGTTACCAAATTTTTTGCCAGCGAGATACAGAGAAAACTCATATAAAGTTTTACATATAAAGTTTATTCAACACCACATTTAGACAAGAATGGAGCTTAGACCCATTACAGTAGGGTTATACAGTTATATATATGGAAATGTCCACTGTTACCGGGGTTTCACTTTTATCTCCCAGCGCCCAAGAGACGGGGTATTAACAGGCTATCCTATCTAAATTTCTCGCCGGTTAGGCTTCTCTCGCTAGAAAGCAGAGTGGGTACTCTCACTGTAAAGTGGAGTATGCTTCTCTCTCACCCGAAGGTGGTGTGTGTTCTCTTGCCCGTGGGAAGAGTCCAACTGAGCTGCTAGCCATGCTCACCTTTATAAAGGGTCAGCGATGCTAGCATAAGCGAGTAGAGGAAATAAAAACCATAAAAAGTGTATTCAACAATGAATATTAACTAGGCTACATACAAAAATTAAATCTCCAATACATTAGATTCTAAGGAAGCTTATTCATATAGAGGTGGATCCCGTACAATTTGTAACGAGACGTGTTCATTACACCTTCACTGATGCTATGCGTGGTCTTGCTCCAGAGATAGATTTTTAGCGGTTCTATTTTTTTTAGAGATAGGTTGCTGGCCTAGGTCAAACCCCCACTTACTTGGAGCTCCAGGGATTTTCTGATAGGGGTTTACTCCCCATAGAAGGATTGGCTTCACTATGCCTAGTGTTCCTTCTACCCTTTGGATTTCTGTTGGGGTAGCCTTCCCCTAGCCTTTGGAGATCCTACCTTTCCTGCAAGGTAGCAGGGGCAGTGCTTATTTAATGGCGGCACTTTCTTGCCATGTTGTAGTGCTGTTATTGGGTTCTTCTGGGGATGATCCTGCCAGGTAACATTCTCCCCAGACCCTGATAGCACTACTGCCTCGGTCCAAGACTGACTTCGCTTTATCCGCAGCTGACCACCATATCTGGTGGCCAGTCATTATCCGCCACCTGCGACCCACCCAGTAGCTGAGGCACTACTACAAACACATTTCTTATCTCATTTATTTCATATGCCATAGACCATTAAATAAACCAAAAATACTATGGAACATAATTTTTTCAATCCGCTTCAATACAGATTCTTCAATCTATCACAATTGTTCTCTCATTAGCTTTCTGGATGTTTCAAGCATAAATACCTCCTCTGTGTATTAGCATGCCAAATTTGTCTGGCTGATTTTGTTAAATACATCATCCAAAATATCAGGCTGGTATGAAAATGGCAATTCCTATGGTGAAAACATTAGTGATCCCCATTTTGGTCCCACAACACTCCCCCAAACATGCACTATATTTCAAAATATTTATTGTCAACCTATAGCTTAATTAATGCCCTAAAATTCTCAATTGTGAGAGCTTCTTTTCTTAATCTCCAGAAATGTAGTTTAGGCATTTGAAAGTGTCATCAGAATTTGGAAGCTACCAGCCTATGAAAAATCAATAAATATTATTTTTTAATAATCTAAAAAAAACACAAGGAAAAAACTAGGCTCGGCCCCGGGCCAACCCTGGTCTATATCCAAGACAACCAGGGCTAGATTGGCCCAAGTTCCTCTTGATTAATTGGGATTTCATCATGCCACGTTCGCAATTTTTACATGGTTCGATTTCAATTTACGTTGTTAAAACATACTGTGGAGTTTTAGAGATTACTTACTGCATGTTTCCTTGACACTGTTTTTTTCACTTCCATATAATCCTAAACTTGGCAAACCGCCATTTGCTTACCATCGTCTTGGTTACAAACTGCTCCTGTCTTCTTCACATGTGTGAGGTACATAGGGGTTTCCAGTATCAGTTCACGAATTCTAGCCATTCGACACGTCTGACTACCATGCTAAAGGTTCCGGGTTCGATCCCTGGCCGGTTCAAATCCGGGAACTTTTCTAACGTTGGAAGCGGCCCCGCCGCCTACCCAGCGTCGAATGACATGGGTGCCTGGAGAAACCCTGGGGGGTAAAGGCGGTCAGGGGCATGATGCTGATCACATCATCCCTACTCACGACCGGATCAAGAAAGTGTGGGGCATTACCCCCACACCCCCATTACCCCCACACCCCCTACCTCCATGGTTAACCTTACCGCACAACACTACGGCAAATTTGCGTTCAGACATCAGACGAGTATTGCCTATATGGGAATGCTGCTTTCATGCTTAGGTTTGGTTTCCATAGCATTTCCTTCATAATCCTATTTGCAAAATTACTATTCATTTGATACGTTCAGTTGTATTACCTCAGATGTCACTACTGATGTTCTCAAACACAAAACCCCTTCGAGCCTCCTGTGAACACACAAGAAGAGAAAAACAGCTACCTGTTTTATCCTGTGTTATGCATGAAGTTTGCAAAACTGGAATTTTTGAACAAGGTAATTCCAACATCTCATTTCACCTATACTTCGGACTTTATCGAAATGAAAACTGTGATAATTACTTTCAGTAAGGTTCCAAATTACATTCACATTCATTCCCAGTACTTTCCGATACTTCTATAAACAGAAAACATGCTTGTGTAAGTTGTTTTTTTTTCACCATCACAATAGTTACTTTTTTGGAATTCAAACATTGCTCATTACCTTAAGGAAGGTTCAAATTTTGTGTGACAATTACTGCCAACATTCTATGATAATTTGTCTTCCTTCCAGAAAATTTTGAAAAAATCATAAAACAATGGGAACTATTTCCAGGCAATATCCTGGTGCACCCTCCTATTGCCCTTCTGAAAAAACACATTTGGTGCCTTTCCCTCTCCCCCCTCCTCCACTGCTCACAATCAGCACCCATTGAGGAAAATTGTCACTGCCCTCTTGGTAATCCCAGTCCGGGTGGACGAATGGCTGTTTGCAAACAAACAAACATATGTAGGAGCACAAAGAAGGTACACATAATTCCCCAGAAAGCACGCACAGAGTAAGTAATCATTAATCACTAATAGGCTAGGATGAAGTAGGTATTATCTAACCTTGCTACTTTTTACATATTTTCCCCGATAAATAGCTATTTGCGAAACTCTAATCTGCGCTAATCGCAAGCTACAAATTTACTTCCACAATCACTTCAAGTATTTTACAAGGCTTCCATAGTGTTCCTTTAAAAAAATTGCGAAAATTATGGTACTTATCCGATAAGGCCCGAACACCTCTCACTAGTTTATTTCCTTAATTTTAGCATTGATACATACCTATTCTGCATGGCGGTAGATTCTTTAAGGTGAAGTTATGCCTTTTTCCATAAAATAGTGTCAACTCTTCATATTACACGTCATTATTTGTCTTCCTTGTTATGCTTGGGTTAACAGACAATATGGCGTGCACTCGTCATGGATCATCGCGTGTCGTGCTTGTGTTTTGTCGATTTGGAGTGGGTATGCAGTGTTTCAACCTTAACTGAAAAATACCTATATTCGTGTTCATTATGTCATCATAAACCATTGACGGATAGCCCCACGAACCATTCATGGATAGTGCCAAAAACCATTCACGATAGCCCCACGGACCATTTCCAGCAAGGATGGGTTAGGTTAGGTAAGCATAGTTAAAAAAAAAAGGAATGTTTGGAAACTTTGAAAACTTTCGACGCTCCTGCCATCTGCACGTACATAATGGAAACAGCGGCCTAATGTTACAGAAGATGCAAGTTCCTTACGTAACAACTGATTATTTATTGTTCTGCAGCATTCTATGGTGAAGTTTTTAGTTTCCGCGAAAGAAAATACCTCGAAGAACCTCGACAATGATACAAAAAGTGATTTCCGTAAGGGTACTTGTTTACTATCCTTCGGACATATTTATTTATTTCTACAGAAGAAACTACTTACCGTAATAAGTTCCTGTAGCATTGTTGAACATCGGGAAGGTGTTTTGTGTGATGTGGGAATGTTTCATAGCTGAAATTCATGTTGTTCGTTGAAAATTAATTCTCTGACGGAGAATAGCTAGCCCTACGAACCATTGGCGCGTGGATAGGTTAGTTCTGTTAGGTTAGGAAACATAGTTAAAATTTGGTGTCGTGTTAGTATCAGGATCTAGATATTGGAAATAATTGCGAACCATTGGCGCTAGCCCCACGAACCATTGGCACGTGGTTAGGTTAGTTCTGTTAGGTTAGGAAACATAGTTCAAATTTCATCAAAACAACGTTGATACACCTTCAGGAATGTTCCGCGAAGCAGATACGTGAGTACGAATGTCAAAAACTGACGAAACAAAAAAATTAGAGGTGTCCGAAGGATAGTAAATTTTTACCAAACTATGTTTATAATGACCCTTAATTTTAACTATGCTTGCCTAACCGGTACTACTTTACTATACCTGAGACACCTGGGAATCAGTTCTTTCGCACTTTTTTACATTGCTAACGTACTATTCTGCATTCCGGAACACTTATTTAGGTGAAATAATTTAATTTGTTAGGAAAGTAATGTATATTTCTTACATTTACGAGTACTTACTGTTCTTGTTTATTTCCACACACAACATGGCGATAGCTTACCGTCGATCGTTCCTTGAGCCAGAAAAACCATTGACGTTAGCCCAAAAATTCCCGATAGCCCCACAAACCATCACGGGGACGAGGTATGCCTACTAGGTTAGGTTAGGCCTGTTAGGTTTGGTTCCATTAGCACTCCTTTCGTTCAATTTAGCATATACGGACAATACGAGAGCGTATTGTGCTCTCATGCAGGAAGCAAATGGCGGCAGCAGCAATAGCGCGTCGGAAATAGATTTTCGTACAAAACCACATGCATTCGCATTAAAATGAATCAAAATTACATTCCCGAACATCAACAACGCTACAGAAAATGATTTGCGTAAGTAATTTCTCCTGTAAATTTGAAGAAATCTGTCTCAGGTATAGTAAAGTGTTACCGCCTAACCTTACCGTGAATGGTTCGTGGGGCAAACATGTTTTCCACCTTTACGCAAAATGCCATTTTCTCATATGCAAATCAACGCTCTCATTTATTGCACAACACTTGAGCAACGTTGGTAGCAAGACCGTAGTGCGGAGAGGAAGATGTCTTCATATCGTTTCCATGTTAGTGTATGGAGAATCACAGCGGTAATTGACAAGGTTATTTTGCAATTTCTGGACGTCACCGCCAATTTCCAACTGCAGATTCGTGATTACGAAGCCAATACTTCCGGTATTGTAAATTCAATTCGGTAACAGTTTCATGCATCGGAGACACATTTCTTCAATTTTACACAAGAAACTACTTACGGAAATGAGTTTCTCCAAGGTTTACAACCTCCGTCGATATATATTTTTCCTAAAACTTCATCCTACAATGCAGCAGAACAATAAATAATCACTTTTCATGTAATAATATTGCGCATTTTGTGAAAATCGACAACATCATGCCGTTGTATCCAAGATGTACCTGCAGATGGCTCTAGCGTCGGAAGTCACGCGATCTCGCTAGTGGAATCAGGGTTTCCAAACGCGCAATTTTTTTCGAGAAACGCGATTTTTTTTCTTCGAGAAACGCGCGGTTTTTTGTCGAGAAAGGAAAATGGTTTTTCGATGAATTTAGGGGTGAAATGGGTGCTAATGGAACCTAACCTAACAGGCCCAACCTAACCTTGTGTGAATGGTTCGTGGGGCTACCCGTGGATGGTTTTTGGGGCTACCGTCAATGGTTTTTGGGGCTAACGTGAATGGTTTGTGGGGCTATCCGTGGATAGTTTTTGGGGCTAACGTCAATGGTTTTTGGGGCTAACGTGAATGGTTTGTGGGGCTATCCGTGGATGGTTTTTGGGGCTAACGTCAATGGTTTGTGGGGCTACCCGTGCATGGTTTTTGATCCCCGGTTTTTTACAACTTTCATGCACAATAGAGTTGGAAACATTGATATTCGAAAACAAAAGAAGCGTTACAATTCGCAAAGCAAGCGATATCGCACCGTGACGTGCTTTCAGTAGCATTAAGGAAAATGGTTTATTTTAGCAGAAAAAGTGTTTGTTTTCGTGCAAAAAGCATATTGACACCTTCCACTATGTTCCGCAATACATAATTGGTAAGTACAAACCACGAGAAAGACAAAATATCAGATTTAAATGTGTCTCCGATGCATGAAACTGTTACCGTAAATTCATACCGAAACGGTTACCAAAACAAGACTAGACATTTTGCTAGGCTAGTTTTCAAATTCCCTGACTTTTCTCGATTTCCAGGTTTCTCGCCGCTCTGTATGTTGAAAATCTAGTGATGTTCCGATATTTCTCGTTTGAAAATTACTGCTTGACCCAAAGAAAACTACTGGAATATTTTGTTCAAAATAAAACCATTAAGTGTGGCTAATTACGAGTGCTAATAATATTGTAGAACCAATGAAGCATCTTTTCTGTTATGATAAACTATGTATGTATGTATGTTATGATCTGTATAGTTGTTTCTACATATTTTATATTTCACTCACTTCTTATTGTACAACTCCTCTAATTTTGCCCATTCTTCGGCTGCACTAGGATCCGCTTCGTTTTGTTTGGAGGAGAGATACTGGTGTACATCTTTAGTTCCAACCACCGCCATGTTTAACATGAAAGCTGAGATCTGAGATGACAGTAAATTTTAGATGTCATTTGTCTGTGTCTTCCTTTCAGCAATAGTGATAAATATTTATCCTCGTGCTGTTCGGGAAATCTTTTTAAAAACTTGAAATCCCAACGTTCGAGATGGGTAAATGTTCAAAATGCCAAAAGGTCGTGGAATCATTTTTCCAAAGCCGGAATCGCGACGGAGAATGTTTTCCCGATCCTGCTAGCTGCTACCAATCTTTTGGAACTCCGCACACGCCTAGTTTGGACCATCGAGATGGTTTGAAGTTTCAACTTCACGTTGATTGAACCTTGGACCATGTTCATGGAATAATTTTATGGATGAAAGAAAGCATGAAATGTTTGTTCCATACGCACATACTTACAGTGCATTTAAAATGTCCTTATTATTATTAAATATTATTAATATTTGTTATGGCATTTCGGGATTTCTCTAATTTCAACGTCGCGTGTCCTCGTAGACATGAAAATGTGCAAGAAGAAAATAAAAACTAACTGTGTTCTCGCAGTGTTGGACTAACTGATTAATCAATAGCTTCTATTTTCATTGATTCAATATAAAGCCAGTCTCAAACGGTGGTTAAGTAGGCCCCCACTTCCCTGCCCATCTCCGACTCGAAACTACCGTAAGTTTTTTTAAGTCTTCAGTTCGCCAAGGCAGCAAAAGGGGTCTCACACTCTGCACCAAGTACAAATGTAACAAGACGATATAGGTATATACACAAACATTACTCCCCTCCAGACTATTAGAAAGTTGTTCTGGAACACTCTAGCAGGTGGCTTTCTCTTGTAAACTGTACTTTCACCTAAAAGACTAAACATATTTTCTTCCATCTAGAATGTGGTTAGACTCTATATCTTTCTACTTCTCTCCTCTTTCTCTCTTGTTCTTTCCACTCTTTCTAACACTTTAGTCCATTCTTTGTTTATCTTCAGTCACACATTCAAGTTCATTGTGTCTTCTTCACCTTTCTCGGGACGGAATTTTTTTTCCCGATCCCGGTCCCGACTTTTCGAGATCCTGCACACCCCTAGATTAAGTTAACGGATAGGGCATAGTTCATAGTGTATAAATAATAAATATCATGCACTAAATATATATATATATATATTTCATAACTTTGGGAGTTTCTCTGCTTTCACCGATTCCAAATCCCTCCGTTGAATTACACATAAACGCAACTAGAAAAAAACAAAAAAAAAGCGTAGTGTAAGCATCTGAATTTTTGTATTATCGACCCGTGGCAGCTAAGGACGCACCAAATAACCTTTAGTTTAGTGCTTTTTGTGCATAAACAGAGACCCGTAACTAGAGGAGGGCAGGGGGCAACTGCCTTCTCTGAGAGCCTGCTTTGCATCCCCGTGAAAAATACAGAACACATTCCTAAATGGAATTCTCACTAATCTTTACAATTATATCATGTGTTACTCTAACAACATAACAAAGATTTTGTGATTTATTAGGGTGTATGGGATTCCGTATAATGTCGTATCTAGGTGGGGGGGATTCCATTCCAGATTCAGACTTCGGTAAATGATTTCGCAATTTTCAGTATCTAGAACAGTTGTGGCATTTTGAGTATTTTTGTATTAAAGGTGCCTAATGTGTTCGGATGTTTTTCTTGGATGTGTTGCTACGAACTTGGAACTGCTTAATGTTTTGTTTCCCAAGTCTACCTTTTGGTAATAGTGATTCATGTGGTAGAGAGAGGGAGTGGATATTTGATTTCTGTTACTTAGCGTTGCTTTTCTGTCACTTCTAGCTAATCACAACAATGAGTAATGACGTGAAATTGATAAAGAGACACTCATAAACAGTGCCGTAACCACAGGTGTGCAGATGGCATTGTCCCCCGCCCAGGACCTTGGACGGAAGTTCATTCTAGAGTCGTTTTCACGTTCAGAAGACACAGCGGCGCTTATGGAGAAACCGCACAGTGTTGCCAATACAGCGCTAGCTCATGTCGCCGGGAAATGATGACCTTCCTTCACAATGAAGGTGTTACATATTTTGTATATATATAATGATAATTATATGTAATTATTAATATTAATATTATACTGTGAACGTTACAGTTACCCTTTTTACTCTGATCCATTGCGATCACTACACACGCGAGTGTAATGCACGAATATGACACTTCAGAAATCACTTAAAAAAGTAAAAATCACTGAGAGCTCACACAATTGAAAACACTTTTTCGGGAGAGGGAAAAAGTCTAAACAGACCAAAGCAGATCTCTCACTCAAGTAAGGGGAACCTGGCACATGGGTTAAACTCAAGTTGCAACCCAAACAAACAAATGAGTTATGGCCCACGTGAACTGATAAGACGTGAATGACTCAAGCAAGGCATGTCATATTTCTATCTTGAAGCCCCATATTTTGTCACGTGTTAGAAAGCTTTTCAAAGGTTAATATGGTGTCTATGAATTTATGTGTACGTTGGAAATTGAAAGGTGATCTTCATTTCAGTATTAATGTCGACAGTAATGTAAACGAAAACAACGTGTATTTGCAACAGCACCAGGGTTGGCATGTTTAAAACACTTTGTTTTAAACGTTTAAAACACACGGCTTTGTTTTTTTACAAATGTTTTAAACGTTTAAAACAATGTGTTTTAAACATATTTTTTTTACAAGTGTTTAAAACACATTGAGTAACCTTATGTTCTGACGTCACGGGAGAAAGCTTTTTAATTTTAGGCTAAATGCCTATGTTGTTAGGTTAGGCAAGGTAGCAAAATTGTTGTGCGACAAGAAAGACCCGTGCTTTACTGTAGAAATCGAAACCTCTCAGTTCCTTGTTTCGTATCGTCCTGTAAGTTTGAGACCGGTGGAAGCTTGAAATGGAAACTAATATCTAAATACATAATGCGTGATTTTGATCATGACGATTTCTTTTTCTTTTACGATACGATTCATTGGTCTGTATAACTGAATGAAGCGCAGATGCTTACTTTGGTAACATAATTTTGTACTTTGAAAAAAATCATCTGGAGAATCTATTATGACACTGCAGGGTTTTTTTCTGCTATATAAACTGTTCAGGCAGCAGGAAATATTTCACCGTGATTTTTTTCAGGACGAGGATAGGAATTCTATAATATTTAGTTTCTTGAAATTTAGATGAATATAAATCCTAACCTACTTCAGTAGTGGCGGAAAAGGGGGGGCTATTACCAATAACTTTTGTCCCTGCAGTCACGGGCGCCGACTTGTCAAAATTATTGGGGGGGGCTCTGATCACTAAAATAAATTAATGAATGACTCACTCTCTCCTTTTTTTAAGTTTTGGCCTCAGTGTTCGGAATCTCATAAAAGCTAGGGATGTGCGGGACCCCGAAAAGTCAGGACCGGGATCGGGAAAAAAATTCCCGTTCCGATCCGGACTTCGGGAAATGATTTCCCGAATTTTCGGGATCCCGTGCAGTCGGGAAATACCGAATGCTCATTTGAAAATGTTATTTCTCGACGTTTTCTGCATTGTCAATTTCTGGAACTTACCGTAAATTGTTAGTTTTTAATCCAGGAATCACTTAAAGTGAAAATGACGTGTATAATTCGAGATTTTCAGAGCTTCGGGAAATTTTGAACTTTTCCAGACTCAGTAGGGAAATTGAAAATTTTTCCCGTCCCGATCCCGTCCCGCACACCCCTAATAAAAGCCCATGAATTCCTCAAAAATATCATTTTTTTATTCACAGTTCGAAAGCAGAATGTTAATTGTCCACGGATGGATATATCACAAGTTTCGTCAACCATAATAGCAAAATATTCCCGACTTTTATTATCTGCTACCACGGAGCGCAAAACAGATCTCCCTAATATATCAATGATCTCGTTCTGAATGTCATGCGAGAGCCATTTGTAGCCCGAACGTCCCATCCACTACCCTAGCTGATGCACATCGTCTTTTGAAACTCCTTTTTGGTAAAAATTTTAACAATACTCATAATTACATACTTAGTATATACTAGTAATAAATCATGCGTTTTGCTGTCTCTGGTCATAGCCTCCCCAAAGTTGATGGTTTAGCGGTTTCAGTCCCCCAAAGTTGATGGTCTAGAAAATTTTAAATGTGTATTAAAAGTTCAGTTCATGTGGCACAATTCAGAGTAAACTTTTCAAGAGAAGCAAAATAATACATTAGATCCTCTTAAGCAAAATTTATTTGGGTGGCTCTGCCCCCACATTGTCAATATTGGGGGGCTCGAACCCCCCCCCCCAGCCCCAGGGAGTCGGCACCTATGCCTGAAGTAGAGGTGTGCGGGATCCCGAAAAGTCGGGACCGGGATCGGGAAAGAAAATTTCCGTCCCGATCCCGACTTCCGGACTTTTTGGGATCCCAAGCAGTCTGGAAATTCCGAATGGTCATATTAAAACTTAGTCAATTCTAGACGTTCTCTGCTTTGTGGTTTTTTACCAGAAGTGCAAAAACAAGCACTTAAGATGGAAATTCCGGGTAGAATTCGAGATTTCAAGAGCTTTGGGAAATTTCGAATACATCCCGTCCCGAAAGTTTTCCGACTTTTTCGGGAAATTGAGAATTTTCCCCGTCCCGAATGTCGGTATTTAAAGAATTTCCCGTCCCGACCCAAAAAATTCTGTCTCGCCCATCCCTTCCCTGCAGTATGGTAAACCTTATCTCCAAAGGGAAATAAACTCTCCTTGTCGCCACTGTACAAATAAAAATGAGTATTTTTTCTCTTTGACGACTTTAACTATAATTTACTGGGAAAAGGTTGAATTTGTTTTGTTTAAAACATGTTTAAAACATGTTTTTTTAAACTCATGTTTAAAGCTATGTTTAAAACAAAAAAATATGTTTTAAACAAAAAAACAGTTTGTTTTGTTCTTTTTAAAAAAAACACAAATTTTGCCAACCCTGAACAGCACTAATGTTGCTCACAACAGCAGCATTGGAAATAATTGTCAATTATTAAATTTAAGTAATTTCAATTCTATTATAACAAACTGCATGAAGTTCATATTTTTACTGAATGGAAATAAAATAACAACTCGAAAACTTGGTGGTGATAGCCGGAATGCTGCGGTGAGTCGGCTCAAGATGACTAGACAACGTTTCCTTACTTCGCGCGCGGTTCGGGTTAAAAAGAAACTCCAAATGCATGGAAGTAATATTTCTGGGAACCTTTGAGTGGTTATAAAAAATAATTTCATTATTTTCTCCACAACTTTGTCGCTGGAAGTTTTTACTTGGAATTACAGAACAAAAAATGGCCAGCGACGACATTTTCTACTGCATGAATATAAAAAATCTCCACATACTTTATTTGAATATTTTTTAATGCGAATATGCTTTAAAGTATTGATAAATTCTGAGTACCACCGTCACCTATGACAATTAAAAAACAGTGTCAATTTTTTTAATAATGAATGCTTCAATTTTACGGCATGTTTCAACGTTAGGAATGAAAACAATGTAAAAATTGTGTTTTCACGGAAAATTTGCGTTTTTAATTTATCTAAAATTATGTAAGCAAGTTACCAGTTTTTTGTGTTCACCATCGTATTCTCTACAAAATTTCCTGCAAAACTGCAGGTACCGATTTTACTTAAGCTAAATTTGTAAGTCCAGAAATTTCACAACAGCGCGCTCGTATTTCCCATAAGAAAAGCATTGCCCATAAGAGCTTGTGTCTTCTGAACGTGAAAACGACTCTAGGGGAAGCAAACACTGAAGTAAAAAAACAAAAAACTAGGAGAATCTGAGAATAGCAGGACAATTGGATACCCATGATGGAATTAGTTTATTACGTGTTCCTTGCATTTTTCTTCCAGACGGTCAAGGGCACTTGCAAGGTGCACAGAGGGTCAATTGCCCCCTATCGATTTCAAAATTTATACAAATAAAAATACATTTCGTAAAATGTTTTTGCTCGCTTCGCTTGCAATGTCTGCTATTCTTATGGTCCAAATTCAGAGCCAGAGCTATGGGGCGGCGGGAGTCGGCCATGGGAGCCAAACGATCTATATGAAAAAGATGTTAAACAGAATACCATGGCGCTCCGTAAATTATTGGGCCCTATTAAAACAATTTCATTCTATGACACTTAATATGAAATATTAATGATGACACTGTAATCCAAGAAGTCATTGATCAATCAAAGGATTCCTATTTGTTTGTCAGGTGTCAAAACATGTATTTCAACTATAATATAATACAATTTACACACTATTTTGCAAAATGGTTAACGTAACCAGTAGGCAAACATTGTCTGTAGTGATGCAAGAGTCTCCCCTTTGAAGGAAATAGAGTCCGTGGTGGACTAAGGACCCATGTTTTAATGTTTTAGCAAGTATAAAAAAGTACTACAAATTTTTACACAATTGTAGATAATTTGTAACCATTATTATTTAATTAATTTGATTTTTCTTGCATAACACAACACAATGGTGTTGTTGGATTCTCGTTAGATTCCTTTGTGCGTAAAAATCTTGCATAATGGAAACTAGAGGGAAACATTATCAAGCACGATTTATAAAAGGCTCCGTTAATCAGTTGCAGAGAGGCCCAAAGCTGTTGGTAGTACATATTAATTCGCCTATTAACATTGTCGACCTGTAAATATCAAGTAGATACAGTCCCTATTAGCCTATTTATGTTAAACTTTATATTGTTTAGCAATCTGGAAAGGTCATCATTTAAATATTGCTATTTGATGTTGCTGGAAGTTTTTTTTTTGTTCGTTGTGTACCCTGCTATATCTGCCAATGCGACACAATATATTAAATATTTGCCCCCTCTACAAAGGATTCCTCGTTATGGGCCTGCATAAACATAACGCACTTTCCAGATTTCATCAGTGGACTGGCTGGTGCACCGCTGATGCACGCTTCAGGCTTTCCGCATTTCACCGGGGAGCACCAAAGTACAGCGCCAAAGCTTTCACCAGATTATATCATGACGTCATGATGCGGCTGGTGAATCAAAATGGCGTCGTCTGCACTGAAACTTCTTCCGATTCGTGATGTGTTCTGTAAGCAGAAGTACGGAATTGCACGCCGATTTTGTTGCACGGAGAACGAATAAAGTGGATGCAGACATAAACTGTGACATTTTAAATACTACTTCTCCTTCACTTGCACGCAATGAAATAAAATATGCCGATGCATCAAGACATATGTCCATATTCTACAAAAGAATACCAATTAAATTCGTACTGGACATGCAAAATAAGATGTCATTAAGTGAAAATATATAATATTCATGAAATACCTTCTCTGATTTACTCACTGATGGTGATTTTTTTCCTGATAAACGCAGATATGCGTGCGCATTCCGAATCTAACTTTCATTTCTTTCAGTATGAAGCTTTCCGAAATTCACCGAAATTGACGTTATTTTTGGTGCACCAGCCTGATGCACGCTGGTGAAATCTGGAAAGCGCGAATACTTTATTTTGCCGTTTGAGCTACCCTGCCGTTGCGCTTTCATGTATTAATTCCTAGTTTCAGGGGAATGTAATTTTTGGAAACTTGTGACTTGCTTACATAATCTTAATGCTTTGGTAAATACCTTTTTATTATCGATTTACAAAAGAAATTCTTACCTTCATTGGAAATAACGTTTGAATAGCCATCCCACCGCACTCCAATAAAATCTTAGGGCAAGCAAATGACGAACGAAATTATTTAGACACACAACAGGAGTGGTGTATCTAGCGGAAAAGTTTGGCAATGAACAGCCCTATTCTTTCCAATCAAAAGGAGAAACATGGGTGTGTGGGACAGACTTTTTGGGTCGGGACGGGAAATTGTTTAAATTCCGACATTCGGGACGGGAAATGTTCGAAATTTCACGAAGCTCTGCATATCTCGAATACTACACGTCATTTTCACTTGAAGTGATTGTTTTTGCATTTCTGGTACAGAAGCAAACTATTTCCGATAAGTCCCAAACATTTACTAAGCAGAAAACGTTGAGAATTAACGAGTTCTTAAAATGACCATTCGGTATTTCCCGACTACTCGGTATCCCGAAGAGTCGGGAATTCATTTTCCGAAGTCGGGCTCGGGGCGGAAATTTTTTTTCCCGATCCAGGTCCCGACTTTTCGGGATCCCGCACACCTTTAGTTTTTTCCCTGTTATTTCGAAATATGTGCGGCAGAGGGCAATACCATGCAATTAGTCCCCTGCTGTGACATGTTTACAGTCATAATTTTATGTTGCCTTTGCCTTTATCTTAAAACACACCACAGATTGGAGTTCTTCCTTGTCGCACAACAGTTTTGCTACCTTGTGTTCTGACGTCAGATGAGGAATGTTGACGTGCTTAGGTTAGGGCTGGTAAGCTATATTCCATTAGCATAAATACAATGAAAAATTATTATTTTTGCTTAGAGAACTAAACATAGCTGGCCTAACCTAATAACGTAGGCATTTATCCTAATATTAAAAAGACTTTTCCCGTGATGTCAGAACACAACGTTTTTCAAGTTTTGTGCGATAAGTAAGACCCACAGATTGGGAGGCCACCTCCGAACAAATTGCAAACTAACGTGAAAGAACGAAAGTTTTGTATAATCGTTTATTTTGCTGTTTATTATTTTCTTGAACTTGTGAGACCGTCTGTATGTGTGGTGTGAAGATTAGTGCTCGATTGTACTACTTTTGTATCGATATTGTGAATAAAACATGTATTAGTACAATAAGAAAGTTTTAAAACGTCAGATAAAACTTGCCATCCATTGACGAACGTGTAATCATATGGAGCATCTCGCGTCTTACGTTGACTAACTTTCGATATTGTTTATTATTATCTTGAAGAGAATGCACATGTGTAAAGTGTTGAAAGTTCAACGTTTATAATTAGTCTTATACGAAAATGCTGATCGAGAATCAAGAAGTTTTGAAGTCGTGGCTGACAACAAAATTGGAGCCTCTGTAAGTAGGGCATTTGGTATCCATGAAGAATACACTTATGGTAAAATTATAAATAACTTCATCATAGTACCGTGCAGTTCTAGTTGTGATTGGTAACTTCTCTAATCTGTGTGTGTTTTATTCGTATTAATACAAAACAAAATTATGGAATATGGTTTTGAATGTTGAACTGTGTGTGTGTGTGTGTGTATATATATATATATATATATATATATATATATATATATATATATATAATTCGTTTGCTCAATTAGAAATAGAAGAAAAATGTAGTAATGGTAATTGTTGTCTAAAATTACTTGTATGTAAGGGTTACCAGATTTTCAAACATGAAAAATAGGACATTTGTTTACCTACACAAAATGAATTAATTACAACTTGCCTTATTTTTAAAATGAAAAGTTAGTGCAAGCATTACTTAAAGATGCGATTTTTCACACTTGCCCTTTAGTTTTTTTAGTAGCTGAAATTAAACTTTATTTATTAGGATGTTGGAATTTTTGGTACTACTTTACTATACCGGAGACACCTATTAATGATTTATTTCGCAATTTTTTACATTGCTAACGTACCATTCTGAGTTGCAAAACATTTCTTTAGGTGAAATAATGGATTTCTAACGAAAATAATGTCTATTTCTTACATACGATAGCCCCACGAACCATCCCGGGGACGAGGTATGCCTACTACGTTAGGTTAGGCCTGTTAGGTTCGGTTCCATTAGCACTCCTTTTGTTAAATTTAGCATATACGGACAACATCGGAATTACAAATTCCACGGCATCTTCCACACCCGGCAACAACTTCACGACGCATCCTCGACACGGCATGTTGTAGCAGCAGCAATAGCGCGTGTATTGTGCTCTTGTGCAGAAAGCAAATGGTGTCAGCAGCAATAGCGCGTCGGAAATAGATTTTCGTAACAAACCACATGCATTTGCATTAAAATGGATCAAAACTACATTCCCGAACATCAACAACGCTACAGAAAATGATTTGCGTAAGTACTTTCTCCTGTAAATTTCAAGAAATCTGTCTCTGGTATAGTAAAGTGTTCCCGAATTTTTTTCCTACCAAATCTTCATTAGTCTAGTATTTTTGTGGTAACAGTTCGTTATATCTGAGAGACATTTCTTCATTTTTACAGAAGAAACTACGGTAAAACTGTCATATGCGGGAAATCTCTCTAACTCGTTCATTCTCTACTTTTTTACATTCGTACTTACCTATTCTGCATTGTGAAACATTGTTTAACAAGGGATTTCGCTTTTTTTAACGAAATTAGTTTTTATTGTCTACATATCGAGTAATTATTGTTCGATCTTTTCTCGCTTCCTGAACACGCAAAAGGGCAGGCAAATCTTGACTAGCGTTGTGTTTCAGATGGCAAAGCAGTGTTTCAACCTTCTTAACAGAAACATTCCCACATAGACCCCAAAACCATTCATGCATAGCCTCAAAAGCCATTTGGGATAGTATGACCATACATGAACAGCCCCAGAAACCATTCCCGCATAGCCCCAAAAACCATTCACGATAGCCCCACTCACCATCACGGTAAGGTTAGGTTGCTTTAGGTTGGGCAATATAGTGAAAAAACTGTGTGTTTGGAAATACTTACGGGGGATGACATCATCAGATGCTTGAAACATCCGGTTCAAGTACATGGATGGAAATGCAATCAACAGCTTTCGTGCATCGGATGGACATTATTATAGAAAAATACATGAATTGGCCAAATACATTGAAAAATGCGATAAAACACTTCTACAACCTTCCGAAATTACACAGAAACTCAATTTCGTAAGTACTTTATCCTGTAAATTTGAAGAAATCCAGTTCCCGTATATGACATTTTTACCGAAACTACTTACGGAAATGAGTTTCTCCAAGCTTTCCAACGTTCGTCGAGGTATTTTCTTTCATCGTGGAATATATTTGACCGGGAAATCATGTATTTTTCAAGAGAAATATCTCACCGACGCACAATTGGCATTCCTTTTGCTTCGTGAACTGCGTGCTGTGTACGTTTGATGACGTAATACCCTGTCAGTGTTTCCAACCCATTTTTTTCACTATGCTTGCCTAACCTAACCTTATCAGAAATGGTTCATGGGGCTAACCGTCAGCTACCGTGCAAAAAGGTTCGTGGAGCTATCCGTCAGCTACCCGTGCATAATGTAAAATTTTCACACGTGACTAACATGATAGTAGCTATTTTTCGGTGAAGAAGGTTGTAAACACTGCATAACCACAACGTGAGTCAAAATGTGCCTGCCATATTGTGTGTTACAGAAACGAAGAAAGGAATAAAAAAATCACTCTGTACGTGAAAAATTGTGTTTGTTTCCGTGCGAAAAGCATAATTGCACCTTGAACTATGTTCCGCAATACACAATTGGTAAGTACGAACCATGCGAAACACAAAATATCAGATTTTAATGTGTATCCGATATAACGAACTGTTACCATTTTTATTATTTTACAGTGCTTTTTTTGCCACCTTTGGTTAATCACAATATTGAGGATGACTGATTATTATATAAGATTGATGAAAGGACACTCACAAAGAACATCTAAATTTAAATCTCTTCGATACCTCACCTGTCTCTCTTGAGAAAGCAGTGCTTTTTTTTTTTTTTTTTTTTTTTGCACTGTAGAGTTAAAATATGGTAAGTACTTAATTACTTATACCGTTGTATTTAAGTTATACACAATTGAATGAAATTTTTGGAGATGCATGCCATGCAACAAGTAGGTATATGTAGTTGTAATATATTATACATGTTAGATGGTCATTTCATGAATGCAACAGCATAAAACTTTTGTTAGTTGCAACTGAGAACTATAGCACAATTTAAGAGGCAAGATCTGCCATGTGGTACTTTAATCAATGACAATATCATAGTACACATCTCATTTTATATTTGGAATTACTTCCTAATGCATTCATGCCAAGTAAATGTGTTCATAATTTCATTTTCATGGATTTGCATTGCTCAGTTATCCTCCCCAATTTTGCAGTGGTAATGTCGTCGCCTTGTAATCATTGGGTCTTGGGTTCGATATATGGTGGAGCCAGAAGTGGTTCGAATCCCACTTAAAACTGAAGGTCCAGTACCGGTTAGCCTTTCTGTGCACGAAATGGACTTAAAACAAAAACTCAAACCATTACTCAGTTAGATATGTGCTTCATAACCAAGGGAGTCAATCGTCTTTCTTGAGGAATTTTTTGTCGATTTTGTGGGATGTGGTATTTTTGTGGAGTTTTATGTCATTTTAGTGCATTTTAACTCCTCTTAAGCATTATTTTGCAAGCTTTTTCACATTTTTTTTTTTTTACGAGAGAAGGGCCATTTGTGTTTTTAAAGGCAATGTACTTTACTTTCTTCTTACCAGTATGACTTTTCTTCCAAAGGACTTACAAAATGTTCATGGGAAGTGAGAAAGAAAGTAAGCAAGAAAACATGGGTTTGGTATACTATATTTAATAGCTGATATTTTGTCAAGTAATTTTGCTACTAGAAACTAAAAGTTAAAATATACAAATCAGTAATTTTTGTAGTGGATGTGAAACTTTGTCATTTATATGAAAAGAGGAACATAAATTAAGAATATTTGAAAACAAAATCCTCAGGAAAATATTTGGACCTAAAAGTGATGAGGAGACAAGGTGAATGGAAAAGGTTACATAATGTAGAACTGCACAATTTGTATTCTTGTCCAGATATTATTAGAGTAATTAAATCAATACTTAAGTGGGCAGGCCATGTGGCACGAATGGGAGAGGAAAGATAAGTTTACAGTATTCTTGTTGGAAAATCTGATGATATGAGACCTGTAGGATGGCCAAGACAAGGATGGAGGGATAACGTTGAGATGGACCTAAAGGATATCGGTATGGATGGAAAAGATTGGATTGATCTTCCCCAGGATAGGGACATGTGGAAGGAAGGCTTGTGTTCATGCAACCATAATCCTTTGGGCTTAAGAAGGCTAGAGAGTTATTTAATTTTCCTACTGAAGAACTTCCAGGGGTCATAGAAGCTAGTGGCATGTTTTACTGTATGCATGCTTCTCTAATGTCTAATGAAGGATACAAGTTTCTCAAAATTCAAATCTTTGTTAAGAGGCAATCAGCAGCCACTTTGCTTTTGCAATCTACACATATGTTGTTAGTAGTGCATTGAAATGCAGCACTGGTAAGAGGATTTTGTATGTCATCAAAAGAGGACATTCTCAAAATTTTTACAGTATTATTGTATCTTTTATTGAGCATTTTATGTACATTTCAATCGTAGCCCTATTCATAACACTTAATATCCTGCCGGAGAATATCTTGCAAGTCGAGAAAGAGTTTTGACATTTGTTTTAAGTACATTTGGATGCACAGACAAGCTAATTGGGACTGGACCCACAGTTTAAAGTTGGAAACGAAATACATACAATGTGACTGGCGAGGGTATTGAACCTGGGGGTTCCTGTATGCATTGTAACGCTTAATTTCCATGGTTAGATGGTATAGCAGCTTAAGGCTGAATGTTGCTCATGCAGTAGGTAGATGTCTGGGCAATGATTTCCCCCTGATCACATTCGTTCAGGTTGACAATGTAGTGTCTTGCAATGACCTATATGTTATTCTAGGAAAAGAAAATACTTAATTAAGCTGTTTGTCCTCAGTTATACAACCTTGGTGACAATGAAGTTCGACCAGAAAGGAATACGTGATTAAATGCACAGAGGCATAGGCAGTGGAATGGGTGACCCGCAGAAATGACGCATGTGTGTAAGAGGAGGCGTGTGAGCAGTCAAGAATCGTGATCCCAGCATGTTGCACCCAAGGTCACGTAAAGAACGAAAACGGGGAACTATACGCGTGACATTGAACTTCGACCAGGCACCAGACCCATACGGAAAATTCCAGATAGTGGCGCATTCAACGGAAGCATGACGTCACGGACACAATAAGGGAGCCCGCGGTATATAAGCGCGTGCTGTGCACCGAGGAACCGCAGTGCATCATCACCATGGCCAGGGGCAAACCTATTGACAACACCATGAGGAGAAGAGTGGTGGAGTTGCAACGGGATGGACTCAGTGAATGGGAAATAGGGCGCC
The DNA here is from genome assembly GCF_977018435.1 of Lepisma saccharinum. Lineage (NCBI taxonomy): Eukaryota > Metazoa > Arthropoda > Insecta > Zygentoma > Lepismatidae > Lepisma > Lepisma saccharinum. The sequence continues at coordinate 77,411,659 of NC_139232.1, forward strand.
AACTGAACTTACCCAAGTCAACCGTCCACTGCATCATCAAACACCACCAAAATACAGGTACTACAGAGCCAGGTAAGGCCCCGGTCGAAAACGCCTGCTGAGCATGCATGACCTACGGATATTTAGGTGCTATATCCAGACCAACAATCATGTTTCTGTGGCCGAATTACGACTGTGGACTCGAGAGAGCTTTCACATTGAAGTGTCAACCAGAACCATCCGCCGTTACCTACAGCGATGCGGTTACCGAGTGTACAAGGCGAAACGTAAACCCTTCCTTTCCATGTTGAACAAAGAACAAAGGCAATCGACTACGGTGGGCACGAATGTACCGGGGATGGACATTTCGGCAGTGGAACAGGGTTTTGTGGACGGATGAATCCATTTTCAATGTTGTGTACGGGAAAATACGGAAAACAGTCATTTGTCGGAAGGAGGGACAGAATGAAGCAAAATGTTATGCATGTCGGGTACAGAAACCTGCGTCAGTGATGGTATGGGGATGCATGACGGCATCTGGGGTTGCCCCACTACACGTCTGTGAGGGCATTGTGAATGCACACGCCTATACACACATACTGGAGCGGCATCTTCCCACAGTGCGAAGGCACCTGTTCCACAGGCGGCGTCTCATCTTTCAACACGACAATGCCAGGCCTCATACAGCGCGGCTGACAAGAGAATGGTTGACTCGCCATCACGTGCGAACTCTGCCATGGCCACCATCGAGTCCCGACCTCTCGCCCATTGAGAATGTGTGGCATGTTCTTAAGCGACGTGTGCAACAGAGGGGACCCACGACAGTGGCTGCTCTTATCGCCTGCCTGTAGGTGGAATGGCACCGCATCGATGTGGAATACCTTGAACGACTCGTCCGCAGCATGCCCCGACGCATTGCCACAGTTATTCGCCGACGGGGTGGCGTCACACCATGGTAAACAGGATCCCCTCTAACAGTGGTTGAACTACAATGTCACGTGTAGATGGAAGAAAATGTTTTATTTCGTGTAGACATGCAGCGGAAATTTATGTTTTCCTTTGTTCCGTGTAGCCTGCTGAATAAAATATGTTCAGCATATACATGTGTTCTCCTTCTTTCACAACGCACTCCTATATTTGTGACTGGTCGAACTTCTTTGTCACTAAGGTTGTACTTCTACTTGTGTGCAATGTAGTTGAGCCACTGTTTATCTTGGCCTGCTCAGAATTAACTTTAACCATAGCTATAGATAATGTAATAATTATGCAATCAGAAAGAAAACTAAATGTTCAAAATTTTCTTTCCAGTTGTGATGCCGATCCAGCAGCACTTGCCAAATATGTTATTGCTTTGGTTAAAAAGGACAAACCAGAGTCAGAATTAAAGGATAGCATGATAGAGCAGCTGGACGTTTTCTTACAGCAAGGTAAGAGCATTACATGACTACGTTTTAGATTGTTTCATTATTGTGTGAAGACAATGAACCATGGTCTGTGCATTGCACCATGCAATGAGGACACTTAAGGGTAGTGTGGAGGTTGTGCTGCACACATTCTCGATTTTGACCATACTTGAGGTGATGTGGTCACCATTTAGTTTACTCCCCAGGTTTGGCTGCAGGTACTCATTGTTTTGAGGCTGGGTGAGTCCTAGGAATTCTTTACGCAGGCAAATTAGATCACCCACTATGGCAGTCAGTCAGGTTTTTCACATGGTAGTCAGACATACATCACTGTCAGTAGAAAGTGTATGTAATTATCACATTAGCTAGTTCAGAAATGTGGTGGTGATGAAATATTTGAAGAAAGTTTATAATTGTTTGTGCACTTTTATGTAAAATTTCATGTTTTGTGAAATTTGAGATTTTACACCACAACCCAAGTTCTGAAACTGAACTTTGATAGTTTGGTTCAGTTTTGCATCCAGTTTAGGTGCCAAGCTGAAAAGGCAGTAGCTAAATATGCGAATGAGAATTATGAAAAATTGTTACGTTGCAATATTTTGGAACCACACACTAAGAAGAATAAAGTAGTACACTTAGAATTTATTGAAAATTTTTCTTCACTTTCACATATGTGGATTTGTTACAGCTCAGAGTGGGCCAGTGCACTGGCGTACACGGAGGTGGTGCTGAAGGGGCTGCAGCCCACCCTCCAAATTTTCAGAAAATAAGAAATTCAAATGAAGGCAGTAATTAAGTCGGAAAAACTTACAATGACCCCCCAACCAATTTTGTGTTTGGATGACTTTTAAAATGAATGTTTAAAATGGTAATTGGAGCACATATCTCATGAAAATCAAACACCAACAAGGGGATATCACCGAAATTGATTTACGGTGATCCAAGCGAATATAGCATCTCACTGTACCCACATTCAAATTTAGCTGTAAATTTTGGTACAATTTCAATTGAATTCACATAACCCTTGAGTGACGTAGAAATGTGTTTTGGATTTTCTTTGTAGATATGAAAATCTTTAACTACTGATGCACACATGCTTTCGCTTCCATTAAAATTTACCTGACATGTCACCATAAAACACACGTTCTTAATCATCTAAATGATTGTGTGTATATTTATTAGGACTACATGCGAAAATAAACCAAACTTTTCAAACTGGCTATTCACATTGTCCACCAAAGATTGAGAAAAATTGCTTTTGAATGTATGGATTTCCTCTAAACTTCTGAACTACCATCCTCCTACACGGTGAATCAATCAGAGTAGCCATGTCAATTTCTTGCTTTGTTCTAAAAATTGAAGGAGTTTTGGTTTTGCATATACATTGATAGTATTTTCAGTAGTTGTAGAGAGTCTTAAATAATAGCAAATTCCATCATAAATAACTACTTTGTCAAATGTTTTACCAATCCTTCAAACATGAACCTCCAATCTCGACTTACTTTTGTAAGACAGAACGAAGGGATCCAGCATACGTCAAAAATGCAGACGAAAAAAAATACCGAATATATGGCATAGAGAGAAAGCCAGGGTAACCAACTTTTCAAAAACATTGGGTGGGCTCACACACTTGAATTATAAGTTTGCAAAAAATCACTTAAATTATTGGGCTCACTATACACTCGCTTCGTAAAGTACTCCTTTACCCTACCCCTCCCAAACCGAGCCTCGGCTAAATGAAAAACCACGGTTAAGGTCTCAAGATGGCCAATGCTGATTGGAGCAACAGACATGGGGTATTATTGCACCACTGTAAGGTGCACGTTCTTGAGGCGAGTATTCCTGGATATCGAGAGCAAATTAGCTTTTCTTCTTTTTTCCTTGCACCGGATGACGACCTGTAATAAGTTGCAAGTCAATATGCTTGCTTTACTTGAGAGCGTGGGCGATACCAATGCCCGCGCCGTGATATGTGATATGAAATTATCAGGTGTGTGAATGTGTCAGCGTGGTGTGTTGTGTGCGCATGAGGGGGGGGGGTGAGGTAGGGGGCAGAGAGACATGCACGCGTCCATCGAAATTTCAGACCCGCATGTCAAACTCTTGACCCACACTGCTGACATACGTGGAGGAGTGGTTAACAGAGCACACTACGTTGCCAAGGACACGGGTTCGATTCCCGGCCACCTGGGAATAGGTGTTCTTTAAGAGTGTCCCTTCATCAATTTCACCATATCGTCACTCATCATCTTCGTGGTTAGCCAATAGTGGCAGAAAAGCGACAGAAACAAACAAAAGCAATCAATCAATCAGTTTTATTCTCCACAGACTCTTTTCTCATACTTAGCACCAAAAAAGTCTCGACATGAACCCCTCCCGCTAATTCTTAAACGTAACTCAGGACTTCTAATGGCTGTTAATATATTTTTAAAAAGAGAAGAAGAAAGCACTAATGATTTCCCGATTATATTTGTTTCATGACGAAAAATTTGTAAAAAGTTTATCAAGCAACTAACATGTAGTCCTCTCCGATGTTGTAATTGTAATATCGTCCCTCGTAAACAAGGAGTTCGGTTTCAAAATGTGGAGGCACATAGTGATTCGAGTCCCACTTTAACCTGTAGGTCCAGTCCCGATTAGTCTGTCAGCATAAGAAGTAGACTTAAACAACATCCAAACAAATGAATTTAGCTGCTGTAGTTATTAAAATTGCAATTAAGAACATTTTAAAATTTCATATAAACAAAGTAACGCTCATAATGGAATACAATGCAACTCAACATAAAAAACTAATTTTGATTTAATTTCGTTATTTAGCGTAAAATAAACTAAATCAACCAGTCAATTCTTCTTATATTTCTGAAAAAAAAAAAGAGCCTAAAATTTCCAACAGTCCTCTTTGACCCTGCTACCTAAGGTGCTGTGCTTTGGACTCCGACTGTGGGACGGCATGGGTTGGAGTCTGCCTGGGTTCTCGCCCTGTGTATAGGACCGGTGGCAACCCACCATCGTGAAGAAATTGGGGAGCTACGAGTGAGTAGTGTAACATAAAAATCTCCTCTAACAGCTGAGGGTTCGACGTACCGACTCCACGTTACCCATTACCGGTTGAAGATATCCACACTTCTAGGTGGGATTGTGGGAGGGAGACTGGCAGTCAGGAGATAGACCAAGGCCCTTCCAAGGCTGTAGAGCCATGGGATATGTTAAAATTTCCAACATTTTTTTTGAATTCGTTTTCCATTTGATTGGTTACCTAGGTATATACGTATTTAAAATTTACAATGACACACAATACTACTATTTCTCCTGGATCAGGCTTTGAGATGTCTTCTATCTCTCCAGAAACTGGCATTTTTCTTATTTAACATTGCTTCTCTCTGCCACTCTTGCCCAGTCGCACAAATAAAAATAAACAATTGTTGGGTGAGATTTGTGAAAGGTCACTCCCAATGGTCACGCCTATGTCCAAGCTGAGACTCGAACCCGGAACCTTCGACGACGAGACTGTGAAGAGACAACTAAGGCAGCAAAGGTTTTTGTTAATTTATAGGTCGCTGTTCTATCTCCCATGTTAATCTCAACAAAGAGAAAGGATAAGTTGATGAAATGGCAATAGCAAAAACATTCATGACTGACCAGGGTTCGAACCTGGGACCTCTGGCTTCGCAACGCATTACGTTGTCCATTTGTTTTCAGATGTCTTTATTTGGCAATAATTCCCCTACATTAGTTGTAATAAACATATTTTTTGTAACAAGATCAACATGTCAAATGTTGTTTTTGAACTGACCAAACTCATCTAAGAGATTATGTGTGTGAGCGAATGCACACGCACACAAAAACACCAGAGACACACATTTGTCACTATCATATAGAAATCCTAACTCCCACAGATACACGTAGATTCATTACCGTGTTGCATTTGTAAAGCCGCACTTCTTTTCGTAGTATGGTGACATTACAGTGAAATGATAACTGTAGATAAGTTGCAATTAGTAGATCGCATGAAGTTTTTTCAGGTAACAAAAAAAATAGTGTTATATTTGATGTATTGTTGCCGGCACACATGAATAAAATCAGAACACATTTACGGGTGGGCACACGCAAACTGAAATTTATATATGTGAATATATCTGCAACAGCATCACTAATGTATTTATGTTTTTCGTTATATAGAGTCACTTTTCTACCACTTCTGGCTAACGCGACGATCAGGATAGATAATAATTAAATGAAATTGACGAAGGGAACTTCATAAAAAACATCCATGTACAGGCCGTGAATCGAACCCGGGAACTTCGGTGGCAAGATCGAAAATTAACTACGTAATGCCTTCAGCTGTCGAAGGGAAATTCACGCTTCTCAGTGAATATCAGAAAATCTAAACACCCCCCTCCCCCTTCCTCCTGTAGGTTGTGTGGATGGAGTTCATTCAAGGTCTTGTTTGAATCGTGTTCAAGCGATAAGCAGGTGGGCAGTGTGCATGGAAATGAAGCCTTGGACATGTTTTCTTGCCTTGCATAGCACGGCATTATCAGATTAGATGCGGTAGTTCTTTCTGCGCTGACTGTACATAGTCGCCGTAAATTGCGTAACAAAATTTTTGTATGTAGATATGGTGTGGTGGTAAACTTAATTGAATTCAATTAGAGAGAGGCAATGAAAAATGTTCCTGCGCCACTGAATGCCACCTATACCCAAGTTCAGCCCCCCCCCCCCCTCAAAAAAAATTGCGTACGCCAGTGGGATAGTGTAAGGATTAGTGTTCTTGAAATACTATTTGTTACTTTTCGTTTGCAAGAAAATTGTGATTTGGTTAACAATAACGCTCAGAGGAGATTTTCTTTTCCGGCACTCGCGGCGACACGTGTGCGTGTCTCCGCCATGGCTTCGCCCAGCAGCAGGGAACAACGCTCGGCAGGTAAGGGGACCCCGGTCCGGTACTTTCACCTCCTGTGCATGGCCTTGATCTGCGGGGACATACATGTGAATCCGGGGCCTGTGAAAACGGTGGCAAATTTCTCTGTGTATTACCAAAATACACAGAGCATTAAGAATAAGCTTGGCGACTGTGCAATTTTTGCTTGTGAACTCATGGCATATGACTGCCTAATTTTTACTGAAACGTGGTTGACAAAAAACGTTTGTGACAGTGAGCTGCCATTCGCAAGCCATTTCACCATATATCGGAACTATCGTGCGACTCGTGGTGGGGGCGTTATGATCTGTGTTAACTCAAAATGGCCAAGCAAAGTACGCCACGACTTAAAACGGAACTGTGAAATACTGTGGGTGGAAGTTTCAGTGACTGGTGCCAAGAAGCTTCTCCTTGGCTCTTACTATAGACCACATAAAAACAGTCCTTTGTTCCTCCTCGAAGAATGTCGAGATTCTTTGCTTGCGGCAGTTGCCCTGGGAGACGTTGCGCTTTTCGGCGACTTCAACCTCTCAATTGACTGGCAAGACCCTGTGAATGGAACAGCGAAGTGTACGAACGACACATGGTTTATTGAAACTTTCATCTATGGTTTAAACTTGAAACAACATAATTTGTTCAACACCAGGAAGGACAGCAACCTGGATTATGTTCTGTCCACCCTAAACGATATTGGTATCACGCCAGGTAAGAACCTCCTGACCTCCGACCACGACAGTTTGGATGTTTCTATTCTCATCCCCCCACCCCCTAGAAGAGGTCATCGCCCCTCCATCCAGAACAAACGCTACCTGTGGAACCGAGCGCCGTGGGAGGAGATAAGACTTTCCCTCGACTCCTTCCCCTGGTGCATCTTGGAAGACGGGACGGTCGACGAGGCAGCTGACCTATTTACAGGTGTCATTCAAGCAGCAGTGACGGACCACGTGCCTACAGGGAAAATATCTTCTCGTAGATTTCCGTGTTGGTTCGACTCCGAAGTGCGGGATGTACTGGCCAACAAGACACGAGCATGGCAACTTTGAAGGGCTTCCCGAGTGAACACACGCACAATACCTTTGCGGCTCTGCGACGACACTCAAAGTATCTCCTTCGAAAAAAAATATAAGGAACATATAGACAATATCACTGCAACAATCCCGGAAAACCCAAAAAACTTTTTTAATCTAATAAACTCAAGGAAAAATAACAGTAGGATTCCAGCTGAAATTACGCATGATAGTGAAAGTGCGATAGGGGACCGAAGGGCAGAACTCTTCAACGCTTATTTTCATGGTAACTTCTGCCCCCCGTCTTCCCTTGCAGCGTTGCCAAACGTAAGATCAGTCTGTTCCTCCTCCCTAACAACGCTTGTCGCTACACCTGATGAGGTGAAGGATCTATTGTCGTCTCTTTCAGTTCACCGTGCCCTAGGACCGGACGATATCAACACAATGTTCCTCAGGAAAACTGTGCAATCCCTGTGCTATCCCCTCTCCATTCTCTTGAACAGATGTTTTTCGGAAGGCATCTTTCCTCACGCTTGGAAACAAGCTAACATCACACCGATTCACAAAAGTGGTAACAAAAATTTTGTTTCATCTTACAGACCAATCTCCTTACTCTCTCCTCTGTCCATCATCTGTGAAAAAGTAATCAAAGACAGACTGTACAAATTTGTTTCTCCGTACTTAAGCTCTAAGCAACATGTTTTTCTTCCTGGTAGCTCCTGTCTTACAAACCTGTCTGTTTTACTCTCACATGCTATGGAATGCATTTCAAATAATTCACAATTAGATGTAATATACTTTGATCTGGCCAAAGCCTTTGATACTGTTAGTCATCGTCTTCTGATTCACAAATTATGCAATAGATTCAACATTCATGGCAAATTTCTCACCCTTCTCACAGACTACCTTAGCGATCGCCAACAACGTGTTGTTCTTCCTGGAACTGTTTCTAACTTTCTTCCTGTCCTCTCTGGAGTTCCACAGGGTAGTGTTCTAGGACCTCTCTTGTTCATATTATTCGTCGATGACCTTGCCGACCATCTCACAGCTCCCTCTAGCAATTACCTTCTTTTCGCAGATGACTGTAAAATTTTCAGGGAAATCTCCACTTCCGACGATACTCATCTTCTTCAGAATGACATAGCAACATTTACTTCCTTGTGCCTGACATGGGGCCTTACATTACATCCTGACAAGTGTACTACTCTCACTATCTGTCTCAAGAAGAATCTGTTAAAGTCATCTTACTCCATCTCTGGCAATAACATCAAAGCAGTATCCTCTCACAAGGACCTAGGCATTGTTTTCGACCAAAAGCTCACATTTGAGGAACATATTTTATGCACCACAAAAAAGGCCATGCGTCTCTTAGGTTTACTCTACCGTTTCACTGAAATTAGTGACATCTCAGCCCTCACTTTGTACTTGAAATCATTCATCTCCCCATTAATAGAATACTGCTCTCCCGTCTGGTCCATGGCATGTCCCACTCACCTCTCCAGATTCGATTCAGTCTTTAACTTCTTCCTAGCTATAGTCCGTCACAGGGTTCCCTCATTACACAATTTTTCATCTCCGCATCTCTTGTCTTTTCTAAACTTACAAACTGCTTATCAGCTACGTTTGCAGAATGATTTCAGTTACTTATACAAAATTGTGAATGGCAAAATCCGCTGCAACACACTCCTTGAGGAATTCCACTTTAGAGTACCTATGCGCACAACTCGCAATACAAGGTTATTTTATACTAAAAAACCTAGACTAGAAATTCAAAAAAGATCTCTCTTTTATAGACTTGCAGCACAATACAATGATCTCCCCTCAAGTATTGATATATTTTCCTCCGAGTTTGCCTTTCGGTCTTCTATCAGAAGAAATACTTGTAATTAATATCACATAGTGCCATCTCTTACTTATTTTTTTGTTCATTTGCTATTCACTTTTATGTTGTTTTGTTACTTTTAATTATTTCTTATTTATTTTTTTTTATGCTTATTATAATTATTGCTTTCTCATTGTTGACAATTTCAGTGTAAAATGGGCACCTGTGCTGTATCTGAAATTTTCTCAAATAAATAAATAAATAAATAAATAAATAAATTCAACCTCAATTAGTTTTGAAAACCAAATATCAGTTTTTGAAATCTGAGAATTGAATCTTGCATTGCAGTGTTTAAATGTAGGTCATACAACCAGTATTCTGTCGAACAAGTACATTTTTGCTATTTTTATTATTTTTTTAGTGCCACTTTGGTTAATTGTGGTTATGAGGATGAGTGATTAGATAAAATTAATGAAAGGAAAGACACAGTATCGATTGTCCTCAATATTCGCTAAGTTTTGTGGAGAGTGGCAATTGCCACCATATGCTTTTATGCTTCATATATAATATGATTGTTATTATTACTACTACTATTAAGGTGGAAATATGAAGTGCAGAAAGTGATAGGATTGAAAATGAGGGGTGCATAAGGAACCCCTCAGACTGTTTAGTTCTTGCTATTGTACAACTGTTAAAATCATTTATTATTATTATTATTATTGTAGAGACGAAAAACTTTGTGGAACTCCTGTTCAAGACACTTGAGAGCAAGGCATATCTGGAGTTTACGGAAACGAAGCCTGTTGTGGCTCTGAAGGTTGAGCCTCAGCTACTGATTCCAGATTCCTCCACGTCCATTCCGACTGCAGTCAACACCTCTGCGCCTGTGGTTCATCCAGTCTGCCCTCCTAGTCAAAGCAATTCTGTCCCCGTGCAAGTGAAGAAAGAGGAAGCTAAGAAGGATGAGATAACTGGAAACGTTCGACAAATCCGCAAGGCCGATTCAGTAAGTAGTATACCTTCCCCTGGACAATTTCAGGGTTACAGATGTAACATTTTCAAACTTTAGCTGTGAGTATTCTTTAAATGTACAAGGTGCATTCAATAAATAACCGGAAAAGTAGTATAAAAAATCTAAAATACGACCATGATTGTTATATGTTTGTTATTGTGTGAAGGCATCTGTAAGCTATTCATAACTGGGGCTGGCTTAGAAAACCAAGAATTCATTGTGTCTGCATGTTATGTTATACTGGGTTTCCTTACCATCTCTAGTACTTCAAGACGGTTTTCAATCTCTTTGACTATTTGAAAGGGAAAGGTGAATATCGTGGGAAGGGGGCATTGTTCATTTATTTGAATTTCATTTTCTCAGTTGCTAAATAGATTTAGTACAAGAACGCAGATGATTGAAACAATATTCATGATTATTGCAAATTTGAATGATCATAAATTCCCTTTGGCACCATGTATTCTTTCCATAGAAAATAGTAAACAGTGCCAATAGTTTTTTGAAGGTTTCGGTGTCAGACAACCATTCTAACTTCCAAGGTTGAAAGTTTGTAAATTGTTAAGCCGTTCCCCTGTTGCCACAATTCAGGTTGGGGTATTTAGTGCTTTCAAAAATTTAATATTATATTGTTGATGTTTGTGGTTCATCTGAAAATTCTAGTGTTTATGAAATAAAGGTAAATGTCATACCATGTATACTCAGCATCATAAGTGGTAAAACTACTTTCCTAGACATGTATTTTCTAGTTTTTCTTGTATGTACGTATTGCTTGCATTCTAGAATTATTTCTCTTGTAGTCTATGGTTATTACAAGCAAAAAACACAGTTTTTCGTTGTGACGTTTCAGACTAAAAAGAAATGTGTGATGAAGGGAGCGTGTGATCTCCTGAAACGTCACAACGAGAAACTGTTTTTTTATGCTTGTACAAGGTATCCAAAAAAGTTCGTGCCACTGGAACTAAAAGTGAAAGTCAAACGGCATGTGTCGTCAACCCTGTCTGGATGACGTCAAAAGTTTACATTCCCGGCAACCGTCAGTCAGTGCACAGTTGGGAGTCGTGTCGATCGCACAGACAGCAGGTCTGTAGGAACTACAATCCTGAAGGGAACATGTCAGTGTCAAAGGACGTTTTATGGCCATGTTTTCTGTATGAGTTCAAATTGGTCAGCAATGCTGCAGCCGCTGCTCGAAAGATACGCTCCGCGTTTGGAGAGGCATCAGTGAGTGAGCGCACAGCGCGAAGGTGGTTCAGTTGCTTTGCATCGGGCGATGAGAGCCTCCAGGACAAGCCTCGAGCTGGATGTCCCGCCACTATCGACAAAGCCCTGCTGAAGGAGACCATAGAGCGTGATCCACAGCAAACGTGCAAAGAATTTGCACAAGGGTTTGGAGTGTCTGAGGAAACCATTCGATTGCATCTCCACAACCTCGGGAAGACTTGGAAGCTCAGTAAGTGGGTTCCTCACGTTCTGTCCGAGGAAAAAAAACACCAGCGGCTCACCATTTGCGCATCATTGCTGTCACCCCACAAGAAAGCCCCATTCCTGGACCAGATATTGACATGTGACGAGAAATGGGTGTTATACAGTAACCACAAAAGAAAACAACATTGGTCGTCCCCTGGTTCTGTTGCATTGACTCCCAAAGAAAACATTCATCACCAGAAGGTTCTGCTCTGCGTTTGGTGGACCAGCGCTGGTGTTGTGCACTTTGAATTGCTAGAGCATGGCAAAACTATCACATCCGAGGTGTACTCGTCCCAGTTGCAAAGGGTTGCAGCTGCACTGCGTCCGAAGCAGCCAGCACTAGTCAACAGGAAAGGAGTGATCCTTCTTCAAGACAACGCTAGACCTCATACGGCGAAAGCGACCAAGGAGGTAATCAACACACTTGGTTGGGAAATTTTACCTCATCCTCCTTACTCCCAGGACATTGCCCCATCCGAATTTCACTTGTTTTTGGCCATAGATAACCATTTGCGTGAGCAACAGTTCCGAAACCGAGATGATGTCACACAGGTCATAGGACAATTTTTTGCTTTTAGGGACCAGAACTTTTACAAACGTGGGATTTATAAGCTTGTATCTCGTTGGGAACATGTAATTGAAGCTGAAGGAGCTTATTTTGCTGAATAAAACACATTTGCCAGAAATTACAGAGTCTTTATTTCTCACTGCAATATATGGCATGAACTTTTTTGGATACCTGGTAATAACCGTAGACTACAAGAGAAATAATGTATTTTCCAATTTGATGCAAATTTTAGCCACCTGGCTTTTTCATCAGGGGCAGAAAATGAATGATTTACCCACAAGCCAAAAGAGCTTAAGTGTGAAAAAATTAAAGGTAAGGTTAAAAGATTGAAACCTTTTGATACCAGGCAGCCATATCCTTGTCCACTACCAGCAAGTCAATCCTGCCCCTGTCAGGTAATCAAACCAGGTAAGTTTCAAGATTTGAATCAAATTAGAAGGAACCATCCAGACATTAGTCACTTAAACATTTATGTAACTTTTATAGTGATTGTTTTTTCGAACAGGTGGTAAACACTTCAATAATTTATCTTGTAGGATAAAGATGAAAAATCCCGTAGAAACAGACACCGATCCCCAAGTCCAAAAGCAAGATCTAGATCACACTCCTGGGATAGGTCCAGGAGGTCGAGAAGCAGAGACCGAGACAGGGTACGCGAGAAGAACAGAGGATGGGAAGAGAGGAGGAAGAGGTCTCCTGGTAGCAGGCGCTACGAAAGAGATGGCAGGGAACGGAGGTAAGGTTTTGTTATTTCTTTGTATTGGGTGAAAATAGTGGAGGTAAAGCTTGAAGTGTAACCTGTGTTAGCAGATGATGTGGTGTAAAAAACCAGGAATTACAGGCAATTAAATCTAATACCAATTGAATCTCAATAGAAATTTCAGTAACTACTTGGGTCACTGCATTCTGGATGTAAACAAATGAAAAAGTGTATGGTCCAATATACTTTAATGGTAAAGTACATTTGAAGCTGTTTGCTAAATTCAAGTGAAATATGTGAACTCGTATCACACTAGTAACTGCCAGGAATTTCTATGGTCCCCACTCACTTGAAAACCTGGAACAGTTTTGTGATATTTAATATGGTTCTTGTAATATCTCAAAATATCGATAGCTACTTTTGGACTTTATTTCCAAGGTTTGTTATGGTTTTGCTCTGATTTAAAGCAGGAAAGTCTCTATTTTGTACACCAGGCATCTTCAGACGCTTGAAGTGATGTTTCCTGTAGGAAGGCCAAGATGAAGTAGTAGTTAATTTAGTCATTAGTTTCAAGATTCATCAGCTTTATTTCTTCCAGAAATAATTTTTCATCTTTACAGAATTTTACACAGAATATCTACATTTTCCACTGTCCGCAATCAAAGTTTATAAATGTAGATGATTTTAATAGCTTATCCTTTAGACAAGTTAAGCTTTAATATATTACAATTAACTAATTAATCACCTTAGAACCATTTAATTCCACATGCAGCATCCGTTGTTTTTTCTAGTATATCTATCCCATCTGAATATCTCTTATTGTCCATCGCAGACTCATAATTCTAATGTGCTTCTCAATCATGCTACTGCAAGCAGCTACCATGTTTTCTCCTATGAACATCAAAGAATAATTTTATGAAATTCTTAGTTGAGTAAAATATCAAATATAATTTCCCAGGTGGTATTGTCCATTCTGTGGACACTTGTAAGAAATGTTCCTATAAAAGTGCAGCGCTGTTCACTCCACATCAGAAAATTTGAGGGAATGGAAGTCATTGTGATTTCAAGGGACAGTTGCTGGCCCCCGTGGCGTAGTGGTTAGCACATTGTGCTCCCAACGCCAGGGGTCCTGGGTTCGGATCCTGGCCTGGGCATGGATGTTTGTGAGTGTCCATTCGTCAATGTCATAACATCATGACTTATCCCCATCTTCGCAAATTAGTCAAAAGTTGCACAGGAAGCGAAGTAAAATAAAGCAAAGAAATCAATCAATCAAATTCAGGGGATAGTTGGAGGTGCTTGTCTTGCCTTTTGTATGAGATTTTGGAGATTTAAGTTCTGATATCCAAACTTTGACGAGATCACATGTGGAGCAGCTTCTCAAGGTGAGAAATTTTGCAAATTATTAATTATTATGAATTTAGTGATGAACATTATGTACAGAACTCATATGAAAATTTATGTTTGCCTAACTTGTATTTCCATGGAGTAATACAATAAGAGAAAACATTTTGTCCCCTCCGTGGATGTCCACTCCATGGACCAAATGCTCAAGGAGGGATAGTGTTATCCATGGTCATGTTTTTTTTATCATTTGTTGAATCCTTATCAATAAAAATGTTTGTAATTTTAGACCCAGTTATCCTTTGGAAGTCAGTTCTTGCAGATTCAAATACATTTATTTTAGGGTTGAGTCGATACTGATTCCCACCGATACCGATACTTAAAAATTTCAATAATTTAAATTTGTTCAAAATATTGATCAATATTGGTCTGTAAATATTCTTCTCAAATCATATGCATCAATTTACCAAGAAATTTTCTTTAGAATATTCAAGAACTGCATCAGGATTTTAAAATAGATATTATGTAATCACAAAATATAGATTTTCATGCAAAATTGGTGCAAAATAAAAAGAAAGTTTGTATTTTGCATAATTCCCAGGATAATTAGACTCCGCTGCATTTTTGCGGACCGTGTGAAAGACAAAAAGGCCGGAAAAGTTTCAGCTGGTATCGGTAGATGAATTCCAACTGATACATTCCGATACCACTGATATCGGCTCAGCCCTAATTTCTTTATTTTCTTGTTCACCAAATGAATAAGCTATCTTATTGATAAGGAATTCATTTTTTAAAACATAAACTGCCACATTTGTGGTAGTTTCAAATATTTTGATAATGTGTGTGAAACTGACAACTCTCAAGTTTTCTTAATTCTGAGTAAGAAACTGAAATCAATTGAAGGGTAGGAGGAACCAGGAAAGTCAATTTTTTGTCGTAAGCTAGGTAGTAGTGTCATTTCCTGTTATGTGGATGCTATACTGGACTTTACAACATGCTCTCTTCCATTTTTTTACACTATAAGGGGGGAACCCCCGAATGTATCCTAGCCTCCACCCGCATACATTCGAGGGTATGCGCATGTCCCAGTGCCTCTGATATAAACTGGGACGGCAGTTGCTCGTTTTACGGTTCCCCCGTTATTGTTACGCTCCATTACTTTATTTGAAATTTGCATTTTACATAAATCTTCACACTTTATGAATATGAACAATTATACATCTAAGAAACCAATTTAAACAAGGCCTCCCCGATAGCGCAGGGGTTGTGTCGTCGCCTTGTAATCAAGGGGTCCCACGTTCGATACCCGGTGGAGACATATCGTGTTCGGATCCCACTTTAAACTGTATGTCCAGTCCTGATTAGTCTTACTGTGCATAAAGTGGACTTTAAACACCAAATCAATCAAAACCAATTTAAATATTTTGATTGCCAACAATTGAAAGTCAAGTGGAGGGATATTGACGGTTGAAATTATTATATTTGTTTCTCAGTTCGCATCTAGTGTGGTTACCGTAATGTAGTGTCGGTTCCTTTTCCTTTGTTGTATGTGCAGTATTATTATCGTGTGGCGAAATACGTAGTAGAAGTGTCAGCAGAAACAGTTTTAGGTGATGTTAAATCTAAGTCTATTGTTTCATTATTTATGAATGATTTTTAATCACATGTGTGAATGTTTTAAAGGGTACAAGTGTTTTAATACAGAGCATGCGATTAGTGGAAATGATGTATCATGATAACAATACTACTGTTATTATTATTATTATTATTATTATTATTATTATTATTAATAATAATAATAATACAGTGAAACCCCGGTTTTATGTTCCCGCATTATACGTTTTCCCGTTTAATACGTTCATCCAGCCAGACCCCGGCAAAAGGCTTTGTTAAGTTATAGGATGTTCACCCCGATCTTACGTTCGCTCTAACTCCAGTTTCCCACATTATACGTTTTCTGATCCCTGACGATGTCTTAAAATTTGGCAGAAACCTGTTCTGTTGACCACGTGACTTCTCCCTCCTTTTCCTTGCTCTCACAGCTGGTTCATTCACCATGCGACCGAACTTCCAGATGTTAGGCTTTCATGCGAGAGGAGGGAGTGAAGAGGCATGGTTCAGTGGAGGGGGGAGGTGGGCACAACTTGCATTTGTCCCACCTTCCTTGACTGACAGAAAGGAAAATTGCACTTCTTACATTCCCCGTAAAGATACAGTGGGCTGATTCTTCTACCTCAGGATCAGACAACAAGCACACTGTTGCCAAACCTATTCTTGCTAAATAGTGCTTTCCTTAGAATTTGGACAAAACGAAAGTTCGCCCTCCCCCCTCCAAGTGGACAATTAACAACAGGACTTCGATCACTATTCACTTCTTTTCCCCCACAGGTTTATGGAATGAAAAAGAAAAGCGGGGAGGGGATTTGTTTGTGAAAACTTTTCCTTTCTTCTTGCCTGCAGCGTTGGAATGGAAAATAAATAAGAAGGGTATATATTTGACGATATACTCGTATATCGTGGAGACGATATATTGCTGATATATTGCCGATACCAGGATACGGAAAAAATATCAAATCGATATTTTCGTGACTATATATATCGCGATATGAAATTTCCGATATCGTCCATCCCTAGTAAATGCTACCCAAGCATGGTGCTGATCACAACACCTTCAAATTGACCGATATCGAAGAATAGGGGGTTATCAGAAGGTTGTTTTGCTTTTGAAGATTACTAAACACGAGCATCAGACACAAAGCGAAGAGTTAAAAGACAAGCTATTTTTTTTTCTTGTTTTGCCTTCTGATAAACATCTTGAACATACAAAAGACTGACGGAAGAAAATTCACACCATGCTAATAATAATATACTCGATACTTTTCTTGGGAACCATTAACCTGCTGAAAATATCACGTGCGAAATATTAAATGTGGAGGGGGGAGACAAAAAAATGTTACTTACGGGAAAACTATTGGTGGAAGGGGTGTTTGCCATCCGCAACACTGCTAAATCCAAGGTAAATAACAATCTGTGGCATGGCCAGGGGAGGGTTTGATGGGGGGGGGGGGTCATAACCCCTCTTTTGCAGAGTATTTCTAAAAAGAAAAGACAAGAACGTCAAAGGCAGGAAAAGATGGAAAATGAGGGCTGACTATTAAAGAAAGTATACGTAACCACCCCTCCCTTTCGAAGATCCTGGGCACGTCACCGATAATAAACCCCCCTATTGTGGCATCTAAAAATGCGTAAGTTTGACAAACATTGTTTTCAGTTCACTTTATGCTGTTGTGCTGATCGGGACTGAACACATTTGCAGCTAAGAGTGGGATCTGTAATATTCTACATGTCTTCACTGTAAACTGAATCCAGGACACTTTAATTACAGTAGATAAAGATACTTGATGTCCAATTATAAATGATCAAACAACACCCCCCTTCAGTTACCCAATACCTCTAAAACTAGCAACCAATTACCAGTTTACAGAGTAAATGAAGATCCCCCACAATCAGAAGCATAAATTGAAGGTAATAGGTGGCAGATAGAAGCAGTCACCTACTGTTCCTACCCTCGAAAGTGTGTGATGTTAATCTGCCACTGATTTTCACAGCAGGTCTTGCTTTTTACCCTTAGAAATTCATAACCATTGTTCTTTACCATTGTTGAGTTATTATTGACACAATATACCCTCTAAAAGTTGATTGTGAAGTCATTTCTTACTGACACTTGAGTTTCACCTGTCCCTTATGCTTTTGGGCTTTTTACGTTTCCCGCATTTTACGTTTTTTTATTTACAGGCCCCAGAAAAATGTAAAATCGGGGTTCCACTGTAATAATAATAATGTCAGCAGGGTCCAAAACAAAGTATAATCTAGGGACACATATTTTTTATAAATACTCCCCCACTTTGAAGAACCTAAGAAAAGGTGGTAACACTATTAACCTGCTTTCCATATTAAAAACACTACAGGTTTTTTTTTATTTTTAAAAAAGAATTTTGTTTGGTGGTTATAAAAGACCAGATAATGAAGGTTCCATAAAGATGAAAGCAGCTATGCTGCAAGTATTAATTGGAAACTCTGTTATAAAAGATAAATACCATGAGAAAGTTAAGTTTTTCACTTGGAAGATTTTTTTTATGATCAAAGAAAATAAAGTTCAAGTCTACTTTTCACCAAGGAAATGGTTATGTGCAGAAAATGTTTGATTGCTTAAAAGGGAAAGAACACAGAAATCCATTCTAAGAACTTCAAAATCCACTCTATGCAGTTGAAAGTCCCCTCCGTGGACAATTGTGGGCAAGGCAAATTTACAATTTTCCATTGAACTAGGAGCAAATGGTCTTGGCCAAGGTTAGCATTTGATTAGATTCTTTAAAGACACAATATGTCATTATTTTTTACAAATTTTCAATAATCTTAATTTTTGTGAAATCTATATCGTTTCTACAACTTTTTTTGAGAATGACCGAGAGGATTTATATTAATATCATAGGTTCGATCCCCACCTCTAATAAAATGAAATTGTTTATTGGAAGACAAGAGAAGATGTGCTCTCTGGAAAAGTGTCTAGAATATACAGGGTGTTTCGGGAGGAAGTGGCAATACTTTGGGAACTGGTAGTATGGGTGATTGATTCTAAGCAAAAAAGTTCATATGAACTTTTGAACGATAACGGAGATATGAACAGAAATAAAAATGATGTAGGAAAACATAAACAAAAACCGTATCAAGTAAAACATGGCAATGTTATGGTAATTGTGTAAGTAAATACGAGAAGGGACATGCTGATACTAATCTTTATTGCATGAATTTGTGGTGTAGCAGTAATTAGTACATGATAATTAAGTAATGAAGCAAGCAATAAATGTAGAAAAATGAAATGTTAACACCTGCTGGTTAGTACTCACATGAACGAATGTAAGGAGGGAAAAGGCCACAGAAATGATAGCAGGTCACAGCAGATTCTAAAAAATACCACCACCAACATCAATGCATTTCTGAGCGCTTTGGAGGACATCTTGTGTTGCACTGCAAAGTTCCCGATGATGTTCCCGGATTAACGCAGCAGCATTCATAATGCGAAAGTGCAGTTCATCCCTTCTATTCACCCTTTCCCAGTAAACCTCCTGCTTCATCCACCCCCATAAACAGAAATAAAGAGGGATTAGGTTGGGAGAATGAGGTGGCCATGGAACCAGACCACTAACACGACAACGACCAATCCATCAATTAGGGTAGGTGGAATTCAGATGTTGAATGATCAACCGACTGAAATGAGCAGTTCTACATTCATTACTTAATTATCATGTACTAATTACTGCTACACCACAAATTCATGCAATAAAGATTAGTATCAGCATGTCCGTTCTCGTATTTACTTACACAATTACCATTACATTGCCATGTTTTACTTGTTACTGTTTTTGTTTATGTTTTCCTACATCATTTTTATTTCTGTTCATATCTCAGTTATCGTTCAAAAGTTCATATGAACTTTTTGCTTAGAATCACCCATACTACCAGTTCCCAAAGTATTGCTGCTTCCTCCCGGAACACCCTGTATAGTAGGTAAAAAGATGACAATGAATAATGTCAAGATTGCATGCTATTAATAAAGAACTATTGTCACTTACATTCAGAAGAACTAACTATAATTTTTTATTGTTCTGGAATTGGAGAGAATCTGTAAGAGATATTTGTAGTTTCGAAGTAATATTACGTCAGCCTGGAAAGAGAGGCTAATGTTTCAGGAAATATATCCCTGTAAACTCTGCAACATCATTGATTTGTATGTTAGAAAGCCAAGTTTAATCAAAATATTACATTTTTTGCTATTTTGATTTCCTAGGAAAAGTTGGTCACGATCTAAGTCTCCACGGAATAGAATGACATCAAGGTCCCGATCAAGAACACCGAGGCACAGAGCAAGGAATTACAGAAGCAGATCACGATCACCACGACCCCTGTCCAGATCACGTTCCCGGTCGCCACATTGTGAGAGGTCCAGATCACGGTCAAGGTCCCACTCGAGGAGTAGATCTGATGGTAAGAATGTAGCGTAAGCTATATATATATATATGCTTGTCTGGCAGTTTCATAAGAATGCCTATTACAGCAGTGATGCTAGTGTTGGATCAGCTCTCAGTAGACAGTTCTTATGGTATTTTTCATGAACGAGCTGTGAGGATGAGTTTGATAACACGGTTGATTTATTTGTTTATTTGTAAATAGTTTCACGTCATCCCCAAGTTCTCACTGACCTGGAAAATTCAAGAAAATCAACGTGTCTATGTGCAAAAACCCAGGAATTTTAAAAATACAAATGAAAACCTGAAGAAGTGTGGGAAACTCAAGTGTTTTTTGTACTTTCCAAGGTCTGAGAATGAAAATATATTCCACCTTTATTTCTTGAACCAGTTTCTTGATAGTAAATTGATTTTGTAGTTCCTTGTTTGTTAATTTATTTTGAAGAATGTTTAATAAATGTGATTCACTATAATAACAAGCGAAGCTAGATATTTGAAATTTGCACAAAGAGCAGGAGAAATTTTCTGCTTGGCTGGTTTCACACATACGTACATTAATAACTTCTTGATTATCTATAAAGAAGAGAACGACTTCCTAGCCTTTGTGAATGCTTGGAACAGTATTAGATCACCACTTAAATTAAACAATGACACCCTACCTTTTTTTTAGACCACCTAATATACAGTAAGGGAAATACATTTTGCATTATGATCTATTACCTACATATTACCTACCCCTGAACAAAAAGAATACAATATTTTTCGTTCAGCTTTGTACAAAGCTGTTAATACTCCTGTTACCTAATAAAATATGCAAATTCTTGGAAATTTGTAAGCACAAATACAATCTTACCTTACGAAATGCAAGTATTTGGTAAAACAATTACACAAATAAGACACAAAATGTCAAGGTCTGTACTGAAAATGTTGAGTGAAGCTGTGTACAGTAATTCATGTAACAGTAATAAAAAGGTTTTTTCTATATTTTCAACTGTAAATTTCCTTCGTTTGTATGTTAATAGTAGTCTTTAGGCAGAGAAAGATCTCTTAACGTCACACGATGTAACTGGGACAAACTTCATATTCAGAACTTGCAATAACTGCTTTTCTGGCCACATGCCATCACAATGTGCTTCCAAAACCATACACACTTTCTTCAAGTGATCCAAATAAGGATTGTTTTCCAGTACCATCTGAAACTTGTTGCATATTTGTTGACCTCCAGGAAGAAATCTTGCTGCAGCATCTTTAATTATGGAAAGGGATTCTGTCAAAGGCTGTTCCCTTGTACCATCAATCCACTTCCTTATATTAGGGCTGCGGGAATGTTTCTCTTTAGGCATCCTGGAGCTCAAGATCATATAACTAGTAACAGTTGACTATCTTAAGATGGGAAAGTGCTTCCAGCAAGATGCATTCCTCTCTCCTGTGAGGTGGGGGTGAATCATTGACCTTGTCAACATCCAGCTGAAGGTGGCTTGAGGTTAATTAGGGATAAGCAACCTTGGAAAGGGGTGCACACAGCTTGTCAATCTGGAAAATCTTACATTTGGCTGAAGAGAAATAACATTGATAAATTCTGTAAAATATGCATTTATGGCCAAAATATGCAACATAAATATGCCTCCATTTTTGTCAAAACATTAAGAAATCAATTATTGTATTTAAATATGCCCTTCCAATAAAAACGTGCATTTGCATGGAAGTCCTCAGTCTAGTCATGACTTCCAGACATTTGCTGTGAGGTTTCCTTTAGCCAATGACCAGTGTTCCTCCTTCTACTGCCGACATATTTTTTTAACTCCCATTTTATTCTTGACAATGCCAGCTGGAACTTTTCAAAGTTTTATTTTTATTTGTGTGCTTGCCATTAGTGAAGAAATATATATATATATATATCCATATTTAATAGAAGGGGATGATATTGCATGGAAAATGTATAGAAAAAAGGAGACTGAACTTCTATCCTTTTGTTTTTATTATTTATAGTTACAAGTATGTATTACAGGTTATGTGCATAGGGACATGGAAATGATTTTTCTTAATGAGGAGTTGCTTGGAATTTTTTCTTTGGCAATTTTGTGTATAAAATTCATGTCACTTAAGGGATGTTGATGGAAATATTGTATGTTTAATTAAGATAAGATTACAAATTGAAGGTACTTTCTAATTGTGGGTGGGAAAAAAGTTGAAGATGGAATAAATTATAGAACAGTGAGTTGGAGATGTATGGATCGGATTTTAGAGCAATATTGTATGTTTGCAGAAATGAATAACGCAAAGCATAGGGTGACCCAATAGTCCTCCAGGTATTTCACATGTAAATAACTACAGGTACTGAACTAATATTTTGTTTATTTTACAGATACTGGTAAACCAGGGTAGGCAAATTCACCATGGTTGAAGATAAGTGAACAATGGATACATTTTATAAATATCACCATTCCATTTGCAAAACACAATGCATGCATTGCAGATATTTCTGTGTTGTCCTGGACATGGTAGGTTTGCTATATATCCCTGTTGCACTGGATCATGAATCACCTATTCCGAAGGGAAAATATCAACAATATGCATGCTGCATTTGCACTATGGAATGGTCATATTACTAAAGTGGAATGACTTGTTCCTTGTTTGGTTGTGTCCTTAACCAACCATGGTGAATTCCCCTATCCAGCTCTATCAGTACTCGAAAATGAACAAAATAAAGAGTTCATTTAATGGAAGTCATTCACATGTGAACCTTCTAAGTGACCTTTGGGACATCCTGTATAAGGTGAGGGATACATAAATTATTTCAGTGAAATGAAACAATAAGTCGTAGAGACCCTGAACTGAATAGTGTATGAAACAACACACAGTTATGGGACGTCAGGCTTCTGTAAAGTTATCTGTAATACCAAAACAGAATTTTATTCAGAATGAAATTTCCAACAAATGACTTTTCAAATTAGAAGAGCTTATTAATTGAACTGTTCACATGAAATTTTCAATTAAATTCGGTAGTCAGAATGGATGTTGTAGCACTAATTGGAGTTTTCTTCCTTATTTGAGAGAGAGCAAGAGATGGCAAGAAGGAGCCAATGTCTGGAGCTGGCACTCCTACACAGGACAGTAATCACGGAGACGTGGACATGAGGTTAAACACTACTTCACAGAGCATACAAAGTGTGATTGTTAACGCATCATCAGATAATTCATCCAATATGTTCCAGGTCAAAAGAAGGTGTAGGGATTTCGATGGTAAGTCGTAAAATGAGGTGGCATTAGTTGTTAGTTTGTTCTTTTTAGGTGTTTTTTTGTTGCATGTCCATGTGTGTGGTTGGATCGTATTCTGTATTCTTGTAGTTCCATTGCTCTTCAGTTCTCTCATTAGTTACTTTGACAAGAGTAGGCAGCAAATTGAGTTAATGTAGGAACAGATGGAATTAGTGTAGACATCTTTCTTCTCGTAACTTTCTTCTGCAGTGCTTGTTTTGCAATAACAACATGCTAGTGTATACCTTGGAAAAAT
Source organism: Lepisma saccharinum (assembly GCF_977018435.1). NCBI lineage: Eukaryota > Metazoa > Arthropoda > Insecta > Zygentoma > Lepismatidae > Lepisma > Lepisma saccharinum. The sequence continues at coordinate 77,435,422 of NC_139232.1, forward strand.
CTGAATTTTTACTTTTATTGAATTCATACTTAGAGCTGTATTGTGGGAACAATCTTTCTGTTAGATTTTTTCTCTATTTCTTGTTTTGAAACTGTCCTTTTGTATTTTGGGAGTTGTTGCCTGAAACTGTTTCTGGTGCATGTTCTGTATATGATTATTTTTATATTTTGATGTTTTGTATCTTGTCCAAAATTGTATTATATTGCCTAGGTAACCACATCGTGAAGAAATAATGGAAGTAATCAGGATGTGTTTGATCTAACGTATTGCAGGAAAATCATTACATGTGAAGATGAAGCAGAATATATTATATTGGATCAAATGAAAACTGAACAGTGGATGTATTGGTTTATATTTATGTGTGTGTGTGGCGACAACCCCGTGTAGAGGTAGAGTGTGAGGTAAGGAACGAAACTCCTCCTGCATAATGGACTCGCCCTAGATAGTCGCGTGTGAGCATGTGATATGCGTAGGCAGTTGGGCAGCAGTATCATCCGAAAAGGAGAGCAGGCAGGCAGGCAGGCAGTCAGTGCTTCACCTGTGGCGGCGGAATGTTTGCCAGCAAAAAAGAGCAACGTGGTGTTATTAGTTTTTTAGTGGCAGAAGGAGTTGGAGTTGGAGTTCGCAAAGTGCAGCGGCGAAGGAAGGCAGTCTATGGAGAACATGCTCTGTCATTAACCCGTGTGCAGGACTGGCATAAGTGTTTTCTCAAGGGACAGCAATCCGTGAAGAGTGATGAGCGACCTGGTCAAGCTCATTTCGTCATTACGGATGCTCTGGTGGAGCAAGTCGACCGGATAATCCACGCAAACAGACGAGTCAGCATCAGGGACATCAGCATGGATGTGGGAGAGAGTTTCGGTTCCGTACATACTGTCATTACAGAGACTGACAGACTGCAGTACAGGAAAATTAGTGCACAGCGGGTGCCACACCATCTCACAGATGATCAGAAGAGCCTCCATATGGGATTGTGTATGCAGCATCTTCTGAGAAATCGTGCGAAGGACAATTTCCTGGAACGGGTTGTGGCAGGTGATGAATCTTCGTGCCACCACTTCCAACCTGAAAGCAAACGACAAAGCCGGCAGTGGAGACAACCGAGCTTTTGTTACTGCTGTACCCTCCACCTTTTGCACCCAGCAAGCAAGGTCAAACGGCTCTGCCTGTTGTCCTATGTAGTGGCCACATACGTCAGCTGTTACAAAGAACACGTTGGCGACGTTTGGGTGGACAGTGTTAGAACACCCACCACATAGCCCTGATCTATCACCATGCGACTTCCATATCTTCGGTCCGTTGAAATAGGCATTGAAGAGTCGGTGCTTCCACTCGGACAATGACATCATGGACAATGTTCGCAACTGGTTCCGATCTCAGCCAAAGGAGTTCTACGAGCAGGGTATTCATCGCTTGGTGAAATAGTGGGACAAGTGCTTGTGTAACTTTGGAGATTATGTTTGAAATAGACCTTGTTGATTTCATTCTGTGGCCCCTGTTCCATTTCATTTGATCCACCCTCATACATTTTGTACCATCCTTGATTCTATATCTGACATTACTGTAAGTGCCTTCTACAGAGTATCATATAGTATCATATTCCCAAAGAGGAAGGAGGCAATTCAGTATGAACAGTAATAAAAATCTTTGTTGGAGGACATCTTCTAATGTTTGTGATGGATGCGGTTTTACTATTGTGTATTAGAAATTTTGTGTTTCTGTATTGCTAATTTGATAGTTGCCATGACAACTACATAAGCTGAACCATCCGCACTGTTCAAGAATAGATCGAGGAACAACAACAACGAAAAGCAGGCACCAGGATCAGGCCTTTCACAACACCTCCATACCACAAACTACTCCATCTCCTCCACATCCATACGTCTCACAACCAACCACTCCTAAATAGAACACACCATCAGAGAAACCCTTGCCATCATCCAACAGAAACCAACACTGAGCCTAGACAGTGGAGAGGCACACCCAATCTGGCACCTCGTTCTTCAAAAACTCCCAGACCACAAAAAGAAAAAGAAACAGTTCCCCATCTTGACCTCCCTTTCACCTACCCAAAGAATGCGAACCACACCACCTAGCAACACAATTCAATGGCCCAACTCCCCAATGAACACCAGACAACAGAAACTAAGACAACTGCCAGCAGAAAAGACAGCAGACGGCACAAGTCTGGAAACACACACCAGTGCCACCAGATGAATGAAAATGGAACTACCGCTTCCTGGGAACAAAGAAGTGACATACTACCACCTCCATCCAAGATGCCGTACCCTCAGTGAATGAGGACAGTGAGTCTTCAGAATTAATCGAAAAAAGGACAGTTTACTACTTCTTAGTAGACAAGGCTTAGCATTAAGAGGCCATAGTGCAGGGGTACCTCTCTCGTGTGATAATATGTTATTTTAGCTTATTATTTTAGACAGTTCTTTTTTTTTAGCCTGGATGCAAAAAATTCTGGCACTTGCTTTGACAGTCTAAGGTCTTGTATGAGATCATTCAGTTCTTCTTGGGCGAACTGTTGAAATGATTCTTTCATATTCACTCGCACTACTACCATGGCCATCTGTGGTGCATGCCAAGCCCTGTGCTTCTTCAACATCTGACAATGGGAGATCAGGAAATGTGGCAAACAATGGTAGGAATGTCTTCGCAATGAGGTGCAGGTCGTCGCACTAATTCCAAATCAGAATATTTCAGTTTGTTTCTTGTGACGATTGAAGCCCTTCATATTCACAATACAGTTGTGATGGTGGGTCTTCGTCTTCCTCCATGCCATAGGCACGCAGATTTTCCTTTCTCCATTTTTTCGCTGTCATAAACATTCAATACAGGTTTTGCAAATTTTATGGGGAACCCAAGACTCATCTTGGTCTCCAACCTGCATTCCAAACTATGCAAGATATGCTTACTTTACAGTGTGAGTAAGGTTTTTCTTTGTTTATGCAGAGAATATTCGCCACAAATGTAGCAGAATGCATCAGGATCTTCGTGAAGAATGCATGTTTCATTTCCTGCAACAGTAGAAATAAAACTGAAATGAAACAAACAAAGAAAAACTAACATTTAATAAATATATTCTATGCAATTGATGGACTAGAGAAACATTTTTATTGTTTAACATAAAAGCAAGTCGTATTGCATGTCATCATCTAAACTGTTATTGAGATAAGCTTAAAATCAAAGGATACCAAGTATCTCAAGAACAAGAGCCAACTTGGCAAATCTAATGTTCATTTTAGCATTTAGCACAACCAAAATATCATAATTTTTTAAATATTTTTTTTTTTGTGTGTGGGTGTTTAGAACTGTGTAATAGGTGCTGCTTGGTTGAAGGGAGAAATACCTTTCAAATGGAAAATACCAATGTGGATTCCAATCTGGAAAGTCTACAACCAATCAAATATTCAGTCTGAGCAAATGTTGGAGAAGAGAAATGAAATTGGAGTAGGGATTCACTACTTGTTCGTAGATTTTAAATCTGCTTATGTCAGCATAAATAGGGAGAAATTATGTTCAACCTTGAGGGAATTTAGAGTTACAGAGAAATTAATAAGAAATATATAGGTTACCATGGCTGACACCTGAAACATGGTGAGAATCTAAGTGAAACATGCTCTACCATGTTTACTCCTTAATGTTGCATTAGATAAAGTTATGAGGGAAGTTGAAATACAAGTCAGAGGTGCTATTTACTATATGGCAGTGCAGATATTGGCATATGCCGATGATGCAGATATATCGGGAAGGTCATTACATGCTATTTAAGAAACATTTCTGTCAATAGAAAAGGCAGGAACGGCAATGAGATTAAAAGATAAGAGAGAGAAGAACAAAATTTATGGCAGCAGTTAATGCATATCAAACAAACATGCCACCACATATATCAATACTTTTGAAAAGCGTAGATTCCTTTATTTATCTAGGGTCAATCACATGACAACAGTATACAAGCCCAACTTATAGCTCCAAACGCAACATATTTTTGACTGATAGGAAATTTTAAGAGTAAGGTGCCATCAAGATTGAAATTAACCATCTATAAGACCCTGATAAGGTTAGTGCTGATATACACAGCCGACAATTAAGTAATGAGACATATTTGAACATTGCCTCTTTATTACTTAAAGTACATCCCTCCTGTATCAATACAGCAATTGTCACGGTTGGCCAACAATCAAAACGATATCTGCAAGTCTTCATTGAACGTCACACCCTGTTGGATGTTCCTGTGTTCATTAAAAGTTCGTAATTTCAGCAGCAGATTCACTTTTAGGAACAGGAAATTTTCACAGGGATTAGTCTGGGGAGTAGAGAGAATGATTCAATACACTCACTTGTTTTTGGACTAGGAATATCTAGACAACCACTGCTTGCTGGCACCATGTATTATCGTGAAGCAGGTGGTGACAGATCATGGAGTCAACCAAGGTTCAGCAATGGACCGTAGTACCATGAAGATGATCCTGATACTACTGTATCAGCTCAGCTCAATTATTTGGTTCTTACGTGTTTGTGTGGGAACAAGCTTGAAGTCTCTCCCTTCCACACCACGTCTACTCATGGTGAGGGCAAGAACTTTTTGACCTCCCCTCGTATAAATTTACAAAGAACATAAAAAAAAGATTTAGAATGCAAGACATCTGGCAGTTTTAGATACCACTAATATTGACTATTCCACTAATAAACCAATAACGAAATATACCATTATAGGCTGCCATCCAATCAATTGCTCTCTAATATTAATTTAATTTGCTTGTTTACAGAGAGGGGGTTCTGCATGCGAGGAGACCTCTGTCCATACGACCACGGCACGGATCCTGTTGTTTTAGAGGATGTACCTCTGGCGCAAGTTCTCTCATACGGACCAACGTCGGTGCCTCCATCTCAACCTCCACCTGTTTTGGAAGTTCCTAATATGCCTCCACGAATGATATCCCCTGGGCCTCCACAGATGACACGGAATAGACCTCCTATGAGAGGCCCTGTTTCTTCTAATATGGGTAAGTAGTTCTTATGCATAAAGTAGGTTTGAACTGATTAGGGATGTGCCGAAGCCGATTACAGATGTATGAAAATCGGCCGAAATTGACACATCGGCATCGGTATCGGAATCGGCAAAAATCCGATATTTAAACCGGTACAGATTATACTAGAGTTTTATATTCTAGTTTTGTAAAATTTATTGAAAATTTGGTTATGATTCGTCATTATTGTAGAGTTTTTGTAATAAAATTATTGCAAACTCTCATTCAGAGGATCAACCTAACTATAAATCTGAAATAAAACAGTACATTGCTGTTGTATTGGAAATTCAAAAATGAATATTCAAACCTGAAGCAAGTTCTGAGAAAATACTTGGTCATACCTGCTGCATCAGTATTCAGTGATTGAGTGTTCAGTGTTGCTGAACAGATTTGCGATAAGAGAAGAAGTAGGTTACTTCCTGAAGTGCTTCCAAATCTCGTGTTTCTGAATTTGAATCTGGCATAACATGAATTCATTTTGCATTTCAAAAAAAGTGCTTGTGTACTAATGTTTAATCTCTTGAGAATCAATGTTCTTCTTAAAGGTTCACATAACATTTTGTAGATGCAAATGTACATTCGCATCTCTTGATAATAAATATGTATATACATATGATATGCTATAGAAATGTACATAGCAAATTTATTTTTGTCATGCTGAAAATAACATCCCATTTCTGTTTAATGATCTTATGTATCGGAATCGGTTAAATATCGGCATCAGTACCGGTTCCAAAAATTATCGGTGAGTACATCGGCATCGGTAAATTTTCAGCTTCATCACATCCCTAGAACTGATGCTAATATTCTTCTTGATTCTTCGAATGCCAGTACAACAATTTTCTTCTTGTAATTTATCATTTTGCAAGCAATTTAACATGTTTCTTTTGCAAACTTTCGGGAGAACACACCCTTCTTTCACCATTTACTTGGAATTTAAAGATTATCAATATTCAAGAAATGTGTTAAATTACTTGTAAAACTGTAGAAGCTCTCAGTGCAAGCGACATACATATGCATACAAGATGAACAATATTTAAATATTGAAACAAAATAAAATGCTAAAATATATATCAGAGTTGTGCTTGTTTTTGGCTTGACCTTCCAGATTTACAACCACATAACTGAGCTATTGCAACATGACTGTGTGGAGGAAATAATCAACATGCACATGAACTAGTCACGTAGACAACGCCATTCTTTCAATGTTCCGTGATGAATTAATTCTATGTGTAATTCTTACTTGCATCTGGGTCCTACAAATTAACTGGAATTATACTTAACCTTTATAAGCTGGCTGCTTCATTTCTGGCCAGTTGCATATACCTTTCCTTGGGACACTTGGCTAGGATCATGTAGCTATAATATTTATGTCAATTCTCTGAAACAACTACAATGAAACCCCGATATTATGTTTATCAGGGAACCAAGATGAAAAATATAATAGCTCTTTGGGAACCATGAAGATTGAATGTATACTGTGGGAAAATGTAAAATCTGGGAACGTAAATTTGGAATTCCTGTTTTATTTTTTTTGTACATAATGAGTGTATAATATACATGATAACAATGCAATTAGGTATTCTATTTTTTTGTGAAAAGTTATATTTGAAAAAAGTCAATTTAAATTATAAAGAGTAGACTTTTCAGTTGTGTATATTTCAAGACTTGAAGTTGGTTTTATCTTTTGGAAGAAGGCTCAGTCTCACAAGAAGCAAAATTTTGACCGCCCAACAATCACAGTTAGAAGAAGAAATATGGAATTTAATTTTTTTTTAAAAAATCCCTCCTTGGCAAGTGTCTGTGCCTTCCACACAATAAACCAAACAGCAAAATTAGAACCTCAGCTGCAGAACCTTAATTTTTTTGTTTTTCAGGGGATTGAGGTAAAAAAAACTTGAAATGTAAAATCCAGGAAATTTTTGTAACATTTTGATTCATTTGGAATCAGGGTTCTTGATAGTGCACATTGCTTGTTACTAACACTTTTTCCTTAAATACAAATTAAACAAGCTACATAAAAGTATATGTGTGACACATTAATCAGTAATGTATCAACATCAGCCAAGATAAGTGTATTGATAGAAATGCCAATAGTAGTTTTCCCAAAGTGATATTTCTGTAAATATTAGGGATAGGACAGATTAATCAATAGTATAGCGATATTGGCAGATATAAGCATATTGGTGTATGGATTTATCAGAAAATTTACTGATAGTTTTACCAGTCTGAAATTTATGTAAATATATAATGAAATGTAATGCAAAATTCTGCCTTTCTGCTATATTTTTAATGAATCTAAAAGTATGATTTATATTCCTACGATTTGTAAAGTAAGGCAGAACTCTTTGCAGTCCCCTCTTTACATACACTCGTTCAGAAGGTGACTGAACTATTCAAGTTCTTCCTGCAATAATTGCTACTTCATATCAGATCATTAGAACATCTGTTATCTGTCAACAAATTTTATGTCAGTACTTTATCAGTATTGGAAAAAAATCATATGAGTCAGTGCCTCATACAAAAGCATCTTGGTTTTCATTGAATAAAATAGCTTGGTTGGTGTGACATTGTTAAAGAATGCAAAGGACGTATATTTGTTTTATGATTGAGATTGATGCACTATTTTTAATAAATTTTCAATTAGCTAGATATATTTGCTGTGTTCTATAAACTAATTCTAATAGCCATTTTATAACATATTGTGGCTGTGGCACGTCAAAGCTGCTAATTTCATCCCCATCTCAATTTCTATGCTCTCAATTGATTTCTTGACTTCCAACGAGTTTTTGACACTGATTATCAAAATTAAGAATGAGGTCAGAAAAGGGATCGAAACTAGTATTACATTAGGAAGCGGGGAAAAAAAGAAACTTATAAAATACGTCAAAGAGGGTGGGATTCCAACAGCTTTGGTATACCCAAGATGCATAAAATAGATGTCCCCTTGATACCCATAATCCCCACATATGAACATTCAGGTTACGGGTTAGCCAAAGTCTTAGTGAATAGAATTAATAAAGTGAACGATTCAACCCAGTTCAGTGTCAAAAACTCGTTGGAAGCCAATAAATCAATTGAGAGCATAGAAATTGAGGAGGAGGATGAAATTAGCAGCTTTGACTTGGTCAATTTGTATCCAAGTGTACCCAGAGGGAAAGCAGCCAATTGTCTACAGAGATGGCTATTAGAAAAAGGGGTTGATATATTAATAGGTTGGGAATATGTTAGATGGTTTACACTGGTAACTGGATATAACTTTTTCTATGTCAATGATCGGATTTATAGGCAGAAAGAAAGGCTAGCAATGGGCAACCTGGTTCCCGGTATTGTAGCCAGCATCTTCATGCACTATATAGAAAAGGCTGCTCTGTTGCAAACAGGGGTTGATATCAAATCTTACGGGAGATACGTCGATGATATACTAATTATAGGAAAGAAAGGAGAGCGTGATAGTGTTTTTAAAGAGTTAGGAAAAAAGACCCACGGATTAAATTCACCAGGGAAAACCTTGAAGACGATAGGATTAATTATTTGGATCTTAGTATTACAAAATTGGATAAGGGAATAAAGACGGGTGTGTACCATAAACCGTTAGCCCGGGGACATTTACATAAATAAAAAATCAGAATATCCCAGGAAAATAAAAACAAATGTTTTTCTTAATTTCTTCATTTGAGCAGGAAGATTATGCAACAAAGAGGATGAAAAAGAAAAGGAAGTAGAATGGATTATGGAGGTGGGAAGAAAGAATGGGTTCACCAAACATGAATTGAATAGGATAGCCAGGAAAGCACAGAAAATTATCAAGAGAGAGAAACGTAGGCACGAACGAGAAAAACAGGAAAGAGGAAGAAGAAAATAAGGGGATAGTTAGTTTTGTTGGGATCCCATACTTCAAAGGGGAATTGTAGAAAACTAAAAAACCGGTAAGGGAGCATGGGATTAAATGTGTGATGAAGGCCCCCTGGAATTTGAAAAAACATTTTACAGAGTAAAAAAAGGGGGGATAAAGGGAAAGGAAACCCCGAGGGATTTAAAGGTGTATACAGAATTATATACAAATGTGGAAAAGAGTATAGAGGACAGACAGGTAGAAGCATGCATGTAAGATGGGGCGAACATGATGATGACATTAGAGAAGGGGTCCCCAAAACAGGGCTATCGGAGCATATAATCAGGAGCGGGCATAAAATTATCAAGAGGGAGGTTATCAGAAAAGAAAGGAATAAATTGAACAGAAATGTTTACGAGGCTGCAAATATTTGCATGGAGAGAAATGTAAAACTTAATCGTGATGATGGTAATTTGGGAGAGGGATGGGTGAGGCTTTTCAAAAAGTGGGACAAAGCAACGAAAAAAGAACCTAACATTGGATTTCATGTTACTCCGGAAGTCGTCAGAGCTGCCGGTGTAGAACGTAAGTTCGCACTGGAATGGTGATGTAGATGGAGGGGAGAGTAGGAAAGGGATAGAGGGGAAATAGCATTCACCTCTTCTCCGATGGAAGTTGTTTCACCAGTGCCAGCTGTGCAATCGGTCGTGTTTTTATTCTTTTGTACGAGTTCCCGTTTCTAAGAGATCTTAATGGATACAGGTGTTTTCGGCTTTAATGGGTCTAAATAGTGAGGTTTTTTAAATTGAAATATGTCAGGGACAGTTTTTAAGTATTTTCAATCCCAACCCTCTACCTAATCCTCATATTACGCTTGACAATGCAGCATTATGTTTTAGTGCTTAGAAAGAATTGTGGACCTGATGAAGGGGACAGTTGTACCCTGAAACGTCGTTCTTCAACAATTGCATACTCACTTACGTAAGTATTTTTTAAACTAATTTCATACTATTTTTAGTATTGTTTATTATATAACCATTTTAGTGAATATAAAAGGAATTTTTGTCTCACTTTATGTAATTGAGCACATAAAGTCCTGAACTTGCAATCTTTTCGCTAACAATTCCAGCTTGAAGTCATGAACTGAACGTGCGTTTGTACTCTTTCATCAAATTCATCTAATCATCATCATTCTCAGAAATAGCCCGAAGGGGCAGAAAAGGTACATAAAATAAGGAACATACAAAATACAATTTTTTCTTCCTTTCTTTCAGAACCTTATAATCCAGATGCCCCCAGCATGGAACCAAGGATACCTTGGGGAAATCGTGGACCAGGAGGAAGTAAGTAACCACTAATATAATATGCATCTTTATTTGTGTCTGTTTCACAAAATCGAAAATGATTTTTTGTTCTTTCGGAGACTGTAATCTGCATCAGTACTGTACCACCAGAGCTAATGTGGCAACTTTGGGTTAAGGGTCATTCCATACATGATTTATTCCAAATTTCTGTATATTGTGGAAAGCTCTTTTTTGTATTCTCAGGTTTTATAGTTTACCTTATGACAATAAAAATAATACATTGTCATAACTACTTTTGAAAATGGTTAGGCTGAGTCCAAAGTTCCACATTTGTGCTATATTTATAATAATTTAGTCATAAGATTGCTCAAAATTTTATTCAAATAATACAATTAAATGTCTGAAATTACTACTTAAACCTATTCCATTAAATATGATGTTTAAAAAAGCCAATTTGTATATCATGACAAAATTATCAAATTGTGAAATATTCTGAATATTGTGAATATTCATATTCATAACAGTTATTTTTGACTGACAAAATGAAAAACAAATATTTTAAATCATATGTGTTCTTTCTGACAAGAAAGATATGATACTTTCAAATTTATAATTAAATTTATTGAAATTATGTACATTTGCATTGACATCAAGGTTTATATACAAAGGTCAACTCTTTAAAATTGTTCAATGTCTTATATGATGTCATACTTGGTATTTTATATCAACATTCATAAAATGGTAATTGTAATCATTAGATAAGTATATTGTGATATACATAGTAAAATAGCTGTAACAGAGCAAATATGTACATTTACTAAACAAACATTCAAGGTGTTAAGCAGTTATGGACAAAAATATAAAACAAAAACAATTGAAGATAACTCATACTAAAAAATCTGGCTTGAACTAGTTGCTCTAATACCACAGATTAATAAGATCGCTTACTTCCTATCTCTCCTTTGTAATCTGTGCGTATACCAAACCGGACATGTGGAGCCACCCTACGGCTGTTTCGAAACGTAAAGCGTTGTCATAGCAACCTCTCCGCCAATCATATCTTACTCTTGGCAGTGACAGTTGAATGCGTCTCAGCGCAATGATCCGCTCACCCCACCCTTCCATTCCTGCTTTTATTTTCTGCTAATAATTCGGGACATATCTCGTAAGGTCGAATTAATTATTTTATATAAGTGCATAAAAATGTTCTACAAGGATAAATACCATTGTTCAGTTAATGCACGTTACGTTTGAATGATTTCTACATCTAAGTTACGAGATATACAGAATAAGTAGCCCAGAAGCACAACATACGAAAATAATTTCAAGTTCCTGAAATTCCAGCACGTAAATCATTCCGTTGTGCATGAAAAATGGTCCGTGTATTATCTGTGGTAATAAGTATTTTTATGTCGTATTCTCCCTATTATGCGTTGCTTTTCTGACATTTTGGGCAAATCGCGATTTTATCTTGTGTAAACTCTACAGCGATTACTTTGTTCGTAGATCAATGCGTTTTACCCCTCCCTCGTCGTTGTTTATTTAGCGTCGCATTTTTTCAATTTTAGGCTAATCGCGACGATGCTATGAAAAATTGATGACACAAAGAAAGCTCTAACAGGGATTCGAACCCAGGACTCCTGCATTAACCGAACAATGGTATTTATCCTTGTAGAACATTTTTATGAACTTAAATAAAATAAATACTACGACCTTACGAGATATGTCCCGAATTATTAGCAGAAAATAAAAGCAGGAATGGAAGGGTGGGGTGAGCAGATCATTGCGCTATCCAAAGTGTACTAAAGGGAGCTCGAGCCATGTTGCAACATTTCCCAAATTGTCTCTTTGTCTTCATAACAATTGTTGCACAGTTTAACGTGGGTGGCAATCTGCAGGATACAGCATACTTAATACCAGCAACTGTTTCTGGTGCCGTCACTGTAATTTTCTCCCTTGTGTAGGCCTACCATATTCAATCGCAAGATGTAGACACTGCTGATTTACCAACGTAGAAAATTCCATTCATCTGTCTATGGCCTCATAAAACGAAAGACAAATGCATCCACTTTCTCTGCAATTGATACCAGTGGAGTACCCTGAGGAGGGGGGGGGGGGGGGGGGAATTTGATGCTGAAAATGCCAGGGAAACAAAAGACAGGATTCGAAGGTTTTGTCTCAGGAAATAAGAATAAATCATGAAACGTATATTAAAAACTACTGATGGAACATTAACGCTATTCATCTAACGAAACCATTACAAATCGGCTGGCGGCTTGTAGGTATGAAATATACTGGAATAAAAGATATATACATATAGTCAGTCAGTACTTGTTTTCCAAACTTAACCACCATCCTAAGAAAATTGGGGACCTACAAGTGAGTAGCCTAACCCAGTCTGGGAAATCTCCTATAACAGCTGAGGGTTCGATGTGCTGACCCTACGTCACCCCATTACTGGTTGAAGATCTCCACAGCTCTAGGTAGGGTTGTGGGAGGCAGACTGGCAGTCAGTAAATAGGCCAAGGACCTTCCAGGGCTGTAGAGCAGTGGATCTCAACCTTTTTCAGTCGGGGACCCACCTTGAAGGATATTACACTTCATGGGACCCAAAAGATGGGAACAAGCGGAATTACTTTGTAGGGGTGTGCACCTAGTCTATAATCATATATTTGCTCTTTTACAACAACACGGCCTGAATTTAAATTGTTAAAACAATATGTCTAAGTAATTTAAGGTAATAGGTTTTTAAGACCCAGTTAACAAAGTTTCGAATCCAACTTCCCGACCCACCAAATGTCCCCTCAGGACCCAGGAGTTGGTCGCACCCTATAGGTTGAGAAACTATTCTGTAGAACCATGGGTTATGTTATGCTGTAGATGAAAGTAAATATTTTACACTACAGTTAATTTCTATCACAACTTACATTCAGTGTTCTGTAGATGAAATTGTATTTTGGACAATACGACATAGAAACTAGTTCAGTGCCATCTGCCATGAGAGAATAGAATAAAATAATATTTATGAGTGACACAGCTCATTGGGGAAGTTATCAAACAGAATAATTTCTGGAATAAAATTGTAATTGTTTTAATTCTATCAGTCTATTTCTCTGTAAAAACTACTATGATGGCGATAATGAATAGTTATAGGAAAATAGAGTAAGAAAAGGTCACACCTTACACAAGTTAACCTAGAATGCCTATATAGCAACCACCCCATCTCGAAGTTGTACCTATATGGAGACGCATAGTGGTTCGGATCCCACTTTAAACTGTAGTTCCAGTCCCAATTGGCCTTACTGTGAATAAAGTTGACTTAAAACACCAAATCAATCAATCAATCGAAGTTGTATGAAATTTCACTTTTCTGGTTTGCATGAGAGTAATTTCAACTCATTTCTAAAAACGTGTGAATGTTTGTAAGATATATTATTAACCAATCACTGCATGCTTATGCATTTTAGTATTTGTTAAACATCCCTAATTTTTAATCTAGAATGGGAGTAGGAGTATGTCATACAAGCGAGTTTTGTTCGAAGTTACTTACTGGAACCACTCTACATATTGACTACAATTTCATCATATGGCATTACATATTTCATAGTTACACAAAAATCTGGACTCGAAATATCAATGTCTTAGAATAAAAAACAAAGCAGTCATTGAGTATGTAGGATCAAGCTAGATAAGCACACTCCCAGCCCCCCACTCCTAAACACACACACAATGGAATTAAAAATACACCACTGAAAGATCTTATCCTGCACAGATATGTATTTTATATATTCATATACTTAATACAGTACTGAAGATGATACAATCCATTCATTCAGAATAAATATTGCACATGAATTTTTTAAAGCTAATTAAAAAACAAAAGAAATGTGCAAATTTCCTGCTGATGACAAAGAAACCAACAGTATTTTTTGCAATTTAGAGAGATTTCACACCAAAGTGACATGTGACATATGCCACTTGGAAATGAACCAATAAACAGCAACATTTCACTCATAGTGGATGCCATATTGACAAAATCCCTGCTACTTCTAAATAATGTCACACATGTTTCTAGTCAGTCTAAAAGAAAGTGAACATAAAGAGTTAATAAATAATCATTCTTTCAAGCTTCACACTATCAGGTCGATCATTGGTGAATGTTTCTCATATCATCCCTTCCATCAAGAAGTAAATTTAACTTGGCCTCATATTGAACATAGGTGTCTCACTCATGATGATTTGTTGCAAGGGCTAGACCATCCAATGTGTCATGTCTAAATGTTAAGTGATTGGCTTATTCCTACCTAATGTGTAGATTATACTTTCCTCAAACTTTTGATCTTACCAATTATTGACCAGGTTGGGAGATAATGAAAGCACTTTAAGAAATGTCATTACCTTTTTGAGAAGAGCTGGGCTCTTATACTGTCTCTGAGGAAGTTCGTAGTTTTGTGTATATCCTTTGCAAGTTTTTATAACATTTCACTTTCAACCTTTCTCAAGGGGCTCTTCACACCCATTTTTTAACTCAGGTATGGGTTCGATACCCGGTGGAGACCCATAGTGTTTCGGATCCCACTTTAAACGGTAGGTTCAACCGAATTAGCCTTTCTGTGCATAAAGTAGACCTAAAAGAACAGTTCAAACTCAAGTAAGGACATTAGATAAGAGGATTCTTCCTCACATACATTGAATGGCCCAATATGGTCATTATGCCTACAAGTCCCAAAATTTATTTCAAGCATCTTACTTCCAATTACACATATAAATTATATTGTTAGCATTAAACATATGGAATATAAAGTAAAAGACTATAAGAAATCCTTAAAACCCTACATCAAATAATTTCCACTGTATTGAATATTATCATAATATTGTTAATGAAATTCCATTAGACAAACCATTGTGTCATACTGATAGGTTTCTTGGTCGGACACTCACTATGGTAACATGTTATACTTCACCAAGAATGAATTTACATGTTGAAATACTCCAGAAGAAGAGAACAGTTTCAGAGTAAGTACATTACTCTTAATGATTTAATGCTCATACTGTGGAAATGTAAAACATTATATTCTATTGCTAATAACAAATGTAAGGGAAAATAAACAAACATGTTGTTATTCAGGTATATATATATTTATTGAATCACTAGTAATTAATATATTTTGCATAAGGTATGATAATCTCTTTGAGGTCCTACAGACTTTCACTGGAATAAAAGTTACTGAAATTATTAAAGCATCATTAACACACTCAACAAACATTTCCATAGTAGGTTCACATATGTACAGTCTCAAACAGAAAAATATGTGCATTTTATTTCCTTTAATCAAACTTTTCAAATATTTTACACGACTGTTTAGCTGAAAATCATATATTTTTCATCCATTCTGCTTGGAATATTTAGTGAAACATTAAATACATTTGTTTCTAACATCCTCAAGTAATGTATCGTGTTGTTAGGTGTTATGTACATTAAGCAAAATTTATCTCTAAAGCATATATTTTTTTAATGCAGAAAAGGGAAAATACAATTTCTTATGCATGAGCCACATAACTGATGACAATGTTATTCCATAAGAAATGCAATATACTTACAACCTTGGTAACAATGAAGTTCGACCAGAAAGGAATACGTGACTAAATGCACAGAGGCATAGGCGGTGGAATGGGAGACCCGCAGAAGTGACGCATGTGTGTAAGAGGAGGCGTGTGAGCAGGCAAGAATCGTGATCCCAGCATGTTGCACCCAAGGTCACGTAAAGAACGAAAACGGGGAACTATACGCGTGACATTGAACTTCGACCAGGCACCAGACCCATACGGAAAATTACAGATAGTGGCGCATTCGACGGAAGCATGACGTCACGGACACGATAAGGGAGTCCGCCGTATATAAGCGCGTGCTGTGCATCGAGGAACCGCAATGCATCATCACTATGGCCAGGGGCAAACCTATTGACAACACCGTGAGGAGAAGAGTGGTGGAGTTGCAACGGGATGGACTCAGTGAAGGGGAAATAGGGCGCCAACTGAACTTACCCAAGTCAACCGTCCACTGCATCATCAAACACCACCAACACCAGGTAAGGTCCCCGGTCGAAATCGCCTGCAGAGCGTGCGTGACCTACGGATATTTAGGCGCTATATCCAGACCAACAATCATGTTTCTGTGGCCGAATTACGACTGTGGACTCGAGAACGCTTTCACATTGAAGTGTCAACCAGAACCATTCGCCGTTACCTACAGCGATGCGGTTACCGAGTGTAGAAGGCGAAACGTAAACCCTTCCTTTCCATGTTTAACAAAGGCAATCGACTACGGTGGGCACGAATGTACCGGGGATGGACATTTCGGCAGTGGAACAGGGTTTTGTGGACGGACGAATCCATTTTCAATGTTGTGTACGGGAAAATACGGAAAACAGTAATTTGTCGGAAGGAGGAACAGAATGAAGCAAAATGTTATGCACGTCGGGTACAGAAACCTGCGTCAGTGATGGTATGGGGATGCATGACGGCATCTGGGGTTGGCCCACTACACGTCTGTGAGAGCATCGTGAATGCACACGACTATACACGCATACTAGAGCGGCATCTTCCCACGGTGCGAAGGCACCTGTTCCACAGGCGGCGTCTCATCTTTCATCACGACAATGCCAGGCCTCATACAGCGCGGCTGACAAGAGAATGGTTGACTCGCCATCACGTGCGAACTCTGCCATGGCCACCATTGAGTACAGACCTCTCGCCCATTGAGAATGTGTGGCGTGTTCTTAAGCGACGTCTGCAACAGAGGGGACCCACGACAGTGGCTTCTCTTATCGCCTGTCTGCAGGAGGAATGGCACCGCATCGATGTGGAATACCTTGAAGGACTCGTCCGCAGCATGCCCCGACGCATTGCCACAGTTATTCGCCGACGGGGCGGCGTCACACCATGGTAAACAGGATCCCCTCTAACAGTGGTCGAACTTCAATGTTACGTGTAGATGGACGAGAATGTTTTATTTTGTGTGGACACCATATATTGCTGCGTTGCAGCGGAAATTTATGTTTTCCTTTGTTCCATGTACCCTGCTGAATAAAATATGTTCAGCATATGCATGTGTTCTCCTTCTTTCACAACGCACTCCTATATTTGTGACTGGTCGAACTTCATTGTCACTAAGGTTGTACTTGGTTCTACATCTGGGTATGCATCATGCACTAACTTATTTCTATTAGAATTCATAAACATTTTCTCTGAAAAATTGTCTCCACAAACTCTGTAACTTTTGTATGTTTTGTGTCTCAAGTCCTTTCGCCATATTTTCTCCAACTATATCTCAGCTCTACGAGAAAAATAAAAGACGAAAAATTATTTTAGAAACATATAACTATGCAAGACAAAGCATTCTGCATTTTATGTCACTCAAAAAAGATAAATTCCAAGATGCAAGAGTTGTTAGTGAGCTAAGGTCAGAGCGTGTCAACACAAAGAAAAGTTACTGAAAATGAATATGCATTAGATCACTATCTGTATCTGTTGAATAAAGTAGTGTCAAATGTATAAGGGTCCATTCCATGATAGCTCCTTCAACAATTGCGCAAAATCTTATGAGCTTGTCACCATTCAATTGATTTATTTTTACTCAATTTTCACATTATTTCTCATCGTAACTACTTCTTATGGCACCATACAGTGTGTGGTAATGCAAATAAAAAAAATATTATAGATATTGCACTAAACTTCCTAACATATGAAGCAAAGTTTTACCACATTATCTTTTAGAAAGAGTCCCTGAAGCTTACTGCCTAACCTACAACTGGCTAACAATGCAATTTTTGTCATTAAATGGATCATGGAATCTATTCCCGGGAGTGCTTTCAAGAAAAATGTTATGACACAACATATTTCTGAAGAAGATACCAGGACAGGAAATATGTCAACAAATCAAAATCCCCCATACCATCTAGTAGATCAAAGCCCATGACCAACAACAAGAGCTATTACAGCAATAATATTAACTACAGGTATAATTAGATGATTCCATCAACAAAATATATTATTATTAATAATAGGAGTAACATCCATAATTCTGTAGGGTTGGATTAAAGCACATAGATTAAAATGCGATTTGAAAAACAAAATCTTCCTCCCGTGGCACCAGTGAGAAAGGAATTTTCTTTACAGTAACACATGTGTAAATGTTCGTAAAATATTTTGCATATATTGCACATGTAGGTTAGTTACACTCATTTCGTTTCCAAAACTAGTGATTACTTATGATTTGGTTCAATGTATGCTTTCGTAGTTAGGTTAGGCAGGCCAGGTTTGGTTCTCTTAGCATTATAAATAAATTACCTAAATTCATTTTACTAAGGTTCCGATTTACTTCTACATTAATTCTCACTAGTCTACGATACTTACAGTCCCTTGTCAATGGAAAATACATTGTCCTTGGGAAGCGTGCAAGCTTGCGTAAGGTAATTTTTAAGTTGTTTTTTCAACATAAATATTTTTTTTAAAAAAAAATCCAAAGAGTGCTAATTACTTTAAGAAAGGTTCAAATTTCGTGTGACAATGATTGCTAAAATTCTACGATAATTAGTCTTCCTGCTAAGAGATTTTTTAAAAAAATCATAGAACGAAAGGAACCGTTACCTTAGGTTTCATTGCTTTAATATTTACACGCTTTTTTCATCTCCTGTACATGTTGACAAAGTTTTAAATGCTAGAAGAAATAAACTTCATGCAGAAGCGAATAGGAGCGCGATAACTTGCAACTTTCTGCATTATAACATGCACAAATGAGCTTTTCCGAACTTCAAACAAACTTCAAGTCATTCCAACTATTCTCGTTGGCTTCCTATCCTCATGTGTAACTTATAAATAACATTAAGTTGCAAAATCGAACCTTTAATCTTTCAGACGTTTTTTTTAACACATGTCCTTTTACTTAAATGAAGCAAAATACAGAATACGAAGACATGCTAGGAATTATTCTCCGTGGAAACTAACTTTATGGAAATTATTTTTACATAAAGAGCGAACAGAATTCATAAATAACTAACCTTTCAGGATATGACAGAACACGAACACAGCTCTGGATTCCTCTTCTGACAGTTTTTACAATAAAAATATGAACAATAAGCCATTGTTTTTATTTTTTGTTCTTCTACATCCTTATTAAAATAGTTAGTGTACGTCCATGACAGATCATATGGAACGATTACGTCATGTAGAACTAGTGACTTTAAAAATACGATTTTTCTTATACATGTTTAAGAAGGGAAAGGCATTTAATAAAATACAAAATCACGTACAAGTGATCATCATTGATTAATAGATACATAAACTAAATTTTTAATGAGAAAATTAGGATTTAGCATCGATGGTGGTGCCGACTGGTAGCTGGTTAATTCATGCACGAACAAATGAATTCCGAAATTAACCTTATTCGGATTTTTGCACCAGTGCGGGAGGCCTGCTAATACTAGTTGTCTGTGACTTTAGAAAAAATCTCAAGATGGATGGTACATAAGTAAAAGTGTGGCTATTGGTGAAGGATTGATATTTGTAAAAATCTGGATATTTTGAAAGATTATACTTTACAAGTTAATCTTTAATAGTTTCTTTAAACTATAAAGAGACATTTTGTTGATAACAAAAGCTTGAAAATGGTTTTATAATGGAATAATCTGTATAACGAAAAAGGAAAGATTTGGAACTGGTGTAAAGTGCCTAGTTTAATAATTGAGAGCAGGAAATTATTATCTGATGGCATCTGCATTAACTAGCTAGTAAATGAATATTGCATTATCTAAAATGAGAATCTTATGAGAAATAAGACTAAGTGAGTGAAATATTTTCTGCATTTTGGATGTGAATAAGCCAAATGTGAAGTTTTGAAAATTGAAGAATGGAAGCCATCTTGTAGACCTGATTGAGGAATTTGACATGTTGAGTGTGCTCAGATGTAGAACTGAGGCATACTCAAATATTTAGTGAAGGACTTGCTCTGTCTCACAAGGAGATAATAAAGAAATGTTTTCTACATATAAATAACATTTATATGTTATAAATGTTCTTGTAAACAATTGCATAATTTGATGCTCTTATAACATTTGTTATTTCTAGTTATTTTATCAATGTAATAATTATAAAAATATTTATTATTGTATGAACATAAACACTGTTCATCAGTATATGTAAATTTAAATTTCCTTTTCAACATAGCACCATAGTTACCTATTGTGCCGATACCGAGTTTAAAATATACTGACAAAGTTGTTATATATTTAAGATTATGAGACGTCAGGTGATTAGTTGAAAAGGTTCAAGCTTATAATAATCTTTGTATTGTTTTGCTTCTTGTTCTGGTTTCTGAGGTTAGGTGTTTTTACCTTTAAATATGTCAGATCCAAAGGGTGATTTCTGCTTGGCAGATGTTATGGCTGCTCTCAGTGCTATCAAGGATGGCCAAACAGAGCTCAAAGCTAATCAGGAGGATCTCAAAGCTAATCAGGAAAAGACTGATGCTCAATTGACAGAGCTGAATGATATTATTAAAACTAGTATCTCAGAAGTCAAAGTGTTCAGAGATGAAATCGAAGCTACTTGTACAGAGCTTAGAGAAGAGATCAAAGATGAACTCGAGGTGGGCGAAAAGACAAAAATGGCGGCTATATGTGTGGAAAGAGCCCAGTTAATGTCAACCTCAGATAAGTTAGAGGAAATATATGATATGTCCAGGCTTCTGCAAGAACAGGGAGATGAAAGTGAAGAAGATGCAATTTGTGTCAAAGAACAAAGTATCTTGAAACTAGGAGAGACTTACAAGAAAGATGGCAAAGCAAAAGAACTGTCTGAACTTATTAAGCAGACGAGACCCTTCCTCTGCACCATTAGTAAGGCGAAGGCAGCAAAATTGGTTCGTGCTCTGGTTGACATGTTCTTGGATCTGGAAGCCAACATTGGCAGTAAAGTTCAGTTGTGCAAGGAATGCATTGAGTGTACAAAACAAGATAAAAATACTATCCTCGGGCAGTATTTGGAAGTCTGCCTAATAGCTTTGTATTTTGACACTGGCATGTTTACTGAAGCTCTTCACCTAGGATCGACCTTATTAAGAGAACTGAATAAGTTTGATGACAAAATGTTATTGCTAGAGGTTCAACTTCTAGAAAGTAAAACTTACCATGCCTTGAGTAATCTTTCAAAAGCACGTGCAGCACTTACCTCAGCTCGGACTACAGCTAATTCAATATATTGCCCTCCAAAACTACAAGCATCGCTTGATATGCAGTCAGGCATTCTTCATGCTGCTGATGAGATAGACTTCAAAACAGCATACTCTTACTTGTATGAAGCATTTGAAGGCTATGATAGTGTGGAAAGCTCAAAGGCTTTGACTGCATTGAAGTACATGCTGCTGTCTAAAATAATGTTGAAAACACCAGAAGATGTGCAGCAGATCATAAGCGGGAAACTGGATCTGAAGTATGGCGGAAGTGCAATTGAAGCTATGAAGTGTGTTGCTCAAGCAAGTCTTAAGAGATCTCTGGTAGACTTTCAGGAGGTTGTGGATAAGTTTAAAGAAGAACTGGAAAATGATCCAATTGTTCGAGCACATTTAGACAGCCTTTATGACACAGTGTTAGAACAAAACCTTTGTCAAATCATCGAACCTTATTCTCGTGTTCTGGTGGATTATGTTTCAAAATGCATTAACATACTTGTAAACCAAGTAGAGAAGAAACTTTCACAAATGATTTTGGACAAGAAGTTTCACGGTATTCTACACCATGGTGAAGGGGTGTTTCCCCAAAGTGTTCCAAATGTCCAGTTGAAGGATAGAATAAGGAAAGGCACCAAATTTAAATTGAAAGAAATTAGTAAGACTGTTTTCACCAATTGCCCAGGTGCAAGGAGAAAAGTAACAACTCATCCTAAACATGTTCGTAAAAGAACATTCAGGCAGCGATGTTTGAAATTATGGAGGAGAAAATTTAGTCTAGAAGCATTCCATGCTTACTCCTCAAATATTTGTACTTTGACTGTGATAGCATGCTTGATCATGCATCCTACTCATGTACGCAGAAGATGTCACGATGGTGTCATGACGTTAAAGTTAACTTCAAATTTGTAATGTCGTGGACTCACATTTTAATCATTTGATTACTTACCTGTAATGTATCTTTTCAAAGGCATTGTTGCAGTGTGCAGACATATCTTACTATATTATATCAGATATGTGACTGAAAATTACTTGATCGGTAAAGATTGTTACATACTTATAATGCTTATCATTTATGATTAAGTTTAGAATTACAGTAATATGAGCTATGAGTGTTGTAACATTCTTATGTGGTTGCATATATTTGGAAAAAGTATGTTATGAAACATACATAGTTTTATTATTATTAGTATGTGAATTTGAAACATACAGTTTAGCAAAATAACTATATTGTGTACATGTAACATCTGATACGAAGAGTTATCTTGAATACTTTCACTATGACAGTATCAGTACATGTTTTAATTTGGGTATTGTCAATGGAGTAAGGTCAGTGGTTACATAGCTTGACATGTTGAGTCATGAAAATAGTTCTGTTTCAATGCTGAAATAAATAAATCACATATGCAAACCCTAAAATTGAAAAATATTATCAAAGATTCTTTGTTTAAAGAAAATAATTACACTTTACTTTGTTCTGTCTGAACATAAAGTATAACATTGTGGCCTAAGGACAGGTTCACATGCTTCCGATATCATGTGAAGGATAAACATGGTGACATGGAAGTGTTTGAAGTGGATGTTGAAGTAACCGAAGACAGGTTTCATCCCAACACAGAAATGTCTCGGAGCATCAAGCTTTAAGAGGTTCAATATAATAATTTGGAATTTAATATCCTTTATC
This sequence comes from Lepisma saccharinum, assembly GCF_977018435.1. Lineage (NCBI taxonomy): Eukaryota > Metazoa > Arthropoda > Insecta > Zygentoma > Lepismatidae > Lepisma > Lepisma saccharinum. The sequence goes on from NC_139232.1 coordinate 77,458,511, forward strand.
TCAGATTACAAGGTGATGGTAGGGGGAGTAGTTAGAATACTCACACCCGATGGTAACCTGTTGTCTAGGTAAAGTAAGGGAATATTAATAAAGGGGTTCATGCATATTTATTCACTTTGTTCAGCAGCCTGATTCTTCTGTTGGAATACACTGTTAACAATAAAGGTGCGGTAATTTGAGCACACGTGTTAACATTTGAACACATGTAAGCTGACAACTTATTATGATTGTATACCCATTTCACTTTCAAAGCTTTTTAATTTTAACAAAGATTGATTTGCTATACATCCTGAAATATTGTTGCAGGATAATTTAATCTATACTTACCATCCACAGAGTGTAGTAACCCACAAGGGTTGGTTGGTTGGGAGTTTCTTATTGACTGAGTGTCAAGGGTGGTATATAAGACCTCAGTTCTTTATTTTTTCAGTCTTCGTATATTAATTTTGGCATTATGAAATTGCTTATGCTAACTTGTTGTTTATTTTGTTGGTTTGAAGGACAAAAGATACTTCTTCATTCCACAACCATACCCACAAGGGTTGGTTGGTTGGGAGTTTCTTATTGACTGAGTGTCAAGGGTGGTATATAAGACCTCAGTTCTTTACTTTTTCGTTCTTTGTATATTAATTTTAGCATTATGAAATTGCTTATGCGAACATGTTGTTTATTTTGTTGGTTTGAAGGACAAAAGATACTTCTTCATTCTACAACCATACCCACAAGGGTTGGTTGGTTGGTTGAGTTCTTCTTCTTAGGATGTTGGTTAAAGGTGGTACTGTGAGTCACAGTACTTTGTGCAGAATTTTTCTTTTGTCGGCTGTCAATGTAAAAATTTTCTCTTTTTCGTGCTTCTTTTCTTGAGTCAGAAACATTAGTTCAGATATGAAGTCTTCTTCTGTAGAGTTTGCTTTAAGTTGATCTTCATGATCCAATATCGGTCCTCATTCATATTTCTTGATCCTTAGTTGTGTTGAACGGTGGAAAAATTCAATACAACAAATATTCTTTGTTATGTGTATTTCGGAGTGCAAAAAATGTATAATATAATGTGATGGCATGTGCATAATAATTTTGAATGCTAAGATTTAGCTTTGGCTTGAAAATATTTACTAGAGCACAAAGATTCCAAGAGTTGAATCGTAGGCTCAAATAGGAATGAACTTGACAAAGAGCAAAGAGATTCACGTGTTGATCCAAGCTTCAGTCAAGTAGTTGTTTCCTTTAAAAATGCTAGAATGCATTATGGCTCCAAAATGTGTTCACAAAGGGCTGAATAGTAAGTTCGAGCCGTGACGCTGCGAGTTCAGGAACAACAATTATTTATGATTTATAATTTTAGTGCGCACATCATAATTTATACATTTCTTGCATGAATTCATTTGTGATGTAAAAAAAAATCTTATATTCAGCACTCCGTAAATCTGAGGATGTTAGCTTCTTGATGCAGGGACTTAGATTTTTGTCTTGTTAGCTGATCTTACCAGATAAATGGATGAATTCCCAATGGGAAACTTAGTTGGATCAGAGGTTACTTACTCTACATGTAAAAAATTATTATTAATATATTTTTTGGCTAAATAAAAATTAATATGGAAATTATGCTCCCAGGTTGAGAATGAAGTTCTGAATGGTGCTTCATTGTTTGATAATAAATAATAATGTTATGTAGGTACATTGTTTATGTAAAAATGGTTACTTTACTGGATAATAATTGTAGGTATGTCGAACTTGATGTTTTTTGTTTTTCAATATTATTATGTACAAAAAATTCATTATGTGTAGTTGCACTGTATTGGTTCATGATGAACAAGTTCTTGTTATATAGTTGGAAAACAAATATTCAGTCACACTCAATTGATTATAATGCTGAACATGTAAACAGATTGTAAATATAGAGGCATTATATTAATTATTATATGTTAAATGTCTCAGTAGGACTCAGATCTGTTGTGGGTTCGTCCCTTGTTGAGCGCCAGTATGACAATAAAAATAATACATTGTCATAACTACTTTTGAAAATGGTTAGGCTGAGTCCAAAGTTCCACATTTGTGCTATATTTATAATAATTTAGTCATAAGATTGCTCAAAATTTTATTCAAATAATACAATTAAATGTCTGAAATTACTACTTAAACCTATTCCATTAAATATGATGTTTAAAAAAGCCAATTTGTATATCATGACAAAATTATCAAATTGTGAAATATTCTGAATATTGTGAATATTCATATTCATAACAGTTATTTTTGACTGACAAAATGAAAAACAAATATTTTAAATCATATGTGTTCTTTCTGACAAGAAAGATATGATACTTTCAAATTTATAATTAAATTTATTGAAATTATGTACATTTGCATTGACATCAAGGTTTATATACAAAGGTCAACTCTTTAAAATTGTTCAATGTCTTATATGATGTCATACTTGGTATTTTATATCAACATTCATAAAATGGTAATTGTAATCATTAGATAAGTATATTGTGATATACATAGTAAAATAGCTGTAACAGAGCAAATATGTACATTTACTAAACAAACATTCAAGGTGTTAAGCAGTTATGGACAAAAATATAAAACAAAAACAATTGAAGATAACTCATACTAAAAAATCTGGCTTGAACTAGTTGCTCTAATACTAGTTGTCTGTGACTTTAGAAAAAATCTCAAGATGGATGGTACATAAGTAAAAGTGTGGCTATTGGTGAAGGATTGATATTTGTAAAAATCTGGATATTTTGAAAGATTATACTTTACAAGTTAATCTTTAATAGTTTCTTTAAACTATAAAGAGACATTTTGTTGATAACAAAAGCTTGAAAATGGTTTTATAATGGAATAATCTGTATAACGAAAAAGGAAAGATTTGGAACTGGTGTAAAGTGCCTAGTTTAATAATTGAGAGCAGGAAATTATTATCTGATGGCATCTGCATTAACTAGCTAGTAAATGAATATTGCATTATCTAAAATGAGAATCTTATGAGAAATAAGACTAAGTGAGTGAAATATTTTCTGCATTTTGGATGTGAATAAGCCAAATGTGAAGTTTTGAAAATTGAAGAATGGAAGCCATCTTGTAGACCTGATTGAGGAATTTGACATGTTGAGTGTGCTCAGATGTAGAACTGAGGCATACTCAAATATTTAGTGAAGGACTTGCTCTGTCTCACAAGGAGATAATAAAGAAATGTTTTCTACATATAAATAACATTTATATGTTATAAATGTTCTTGTAAACAATTGCATAATTTGATGCTCTTATAACATTTGTTATTTCTAGTTATTTTATCAATGTAATAATTATAAAAATATTTATTATTGTATGAACATAAACACTGTTCATCAGTATATGTAAATTTAAATTTCCTTTTCAACATAGCACCATAGTTACCTATTGTGCCGATACCGAGTTTAAAATATACTGACAAAGTTGTTATAACCTCTTTATACACTTCAGCTTCCTGGTATAAGGTTTTCCAGGTGTTATATTTTCTTGCACATACAGGAAAGTTTATGTGAGAAGTTTCAGCTCTCCCTGACTCATAGTCTCCAAACAACAGGGTTGCCAACTTTGGAAAAGAATGGTGTATTTCAGAATGCAGGCTGCTAAAAAAAGGTTCTCTTTATTTTCAAAGTTGACAGGTCTGCATACACCTACTTGTTCCCACAAACATCCTCTAGTTAGCCTGTGTGGCAGTCAGGGAATAATATATGTTGTGTATATTTTTTCAATATTAATTGCATTATATGATTGATTGAGTTTGTGTTTTAATGATTGATTGATTGAGTTTGTGTTTTAAGTCCACTTTATGCACAGTAAGGCTAATAGGGACTGGACCTACAGTTTAAAGTGGGATCCGAACCACTATGTGACTCCACCAGGTATCGATCCCGGGACTCCTTGATTACAAGGCAACGACTCTACCACTGTGCCATCGGGGAGGCTAATTGCATTATAAAACTGAACATACATTATAGGAAAGACCTTTACAGTGCCATTACAAAATTTACCAATACCATTAACTATAGATCGACCACAAGGAAAAAAACCGTGGGACGAAAAGTCCCCGTGCAGCTTTCCCTTCTTCCCTCCACCTTGGGCCATAAGGAAGCATGGTCCACTCCCTCTTTCCTACTCGTGGGGTTACGGTGCACAGGAGTCACGCGTCTGCGCAGGTTGTTTTGTTCGTGGTTCCACTATAGTATTCTATCAATCTGATATAAAGTTGCAAATGTTCTATGAAGATCCTGCATGGTTCGTTCACCTCCTTAATTAATCTATATATATCCAGCCATCTTTTATACATCACTATTTATCTTTCCCTCGTGAATATTATTTCCTAAAATTTAAAGATTGTAAAATAATGGAATAGTTGTACCAAGTTATTGACTTCTATTTTAGATGCTTTCAAATTATGTAGTTTTCACATATGGCCATATACCCACAAGCCTATATCAGTTTATACTGATAGAGAACTGATAAATTTGTTCCATCTGTAATATATGTGCATGGTCACACCAGTAGCCATACACATTGAATACTTGAGTTCATGTTTTATCACAAGCTGCTGAGCTGTAGTCATTCCTTTACCAGGGTTCTCACTTTACTGGAAATCCTGGAAAAGTCAGGGAAATATTTGTGTGTGTGAAGAAGTCTGGAATACTGAAAATATCTCCAAAAACTTTGAAAAGTCAACAATGTTTTTTGTACGTGCCAGGATTTGGAAATGAAAATGAATTCGATGTTTTCCTTGCTTTGTTCATTTTCTTAACAGTGTTGATTAAACTTTTCTCTTGAATAGCAAGTGCAGTTTAATACTCAAAGTTTGGTTTTTAGACTGTTAAAGCACCATAGAATGGTCTGGAAATGTATTTTAAAATTGCCTGGAAAAGTCAAGAATTTTTTTTTGCCACAATGAGTGGGAACCCTGTTTATTTACAGTAGGAACTGTTGTTTTGCACATGTTCTCAAGTAGGCTTTCTCACCCTATTTTTCAGTCAATCAAGGAGATATCAGGACTGTAATTCCTCGTCAGTCACCCTATTCTCAGCCACAGCGAGAGCTGATTAACGTCCCAGTTGCAGATGAGTCTCAGAGGTATGACTTCAAGTTTAACATGGAAGATGGAGGCTATGGAAAGAAGGTAAGTGTATAGCAACAAATGTAGGTCAGTCCTCATGAACTTCAAACCCTACACTACAGTTGTGAAGTTGGCAACTATGTTGTATTAAATATTTTCACATATGGATTCTTTCAATTCTAGTTCCTGATACAATATAATTTTTAAAATTAGAAGCAAGAATTAGAAGGGACCCATAGTTATCTATTTCATGATCAGTGTCGTTAAATTAAACATAAAGATGATTTTCTACCAAATGTGTGTCCCATGTGTAAAGTACATGGAAATATATAATTAAAGTACATAATAAATGAATAAATATTAAAAAACTATTGCCTAGATGCATACTTTTTAATTTGTTTCGAATTTGCAAACCTACTTGGGTTCTTTATCAGGAAAGGGGACGGAATGAGCTCTTACATAAAGGTTGAAACAGATAAAAAGTTAAAAAGCTTAAATTAAAAATCCCTCTTCCCTCCCTCCTCTCAGCACCAGGAAGTTTAGTTTGCTTTTATTGTTTCCACAGTGTCAAAACTCTTCATCTTTATCTGAGAAAATAACCAAATGTCACAGGGAGAGATGTCAACTGAATATGACCGCTTCTGAAGCATACGTATTCCACATGTAGCAAATATGTTTTGATGAAGTGAGCCAAGTGCAATATTTTGTTTTTGTTCTTTGGCCAGGTGGTCTTAACAGTATATCAAATCTTCAGTCAGAATTTTTTTACATGATTAATTTAATATGTCAAGCTGTTCAAAAATCTGATGCACTATTAATCATCAAGCTTGACTGCCTTCAATTAATCAAATCAATCAAACTTTTGAACAGGATTCATCAGTATATGCTCTTTCAAGTTTTACACAAAACGAAAATCCACACAGTGCATGTACAGGTGGTGGTCATTGAAACTAAAACACCAATGATTATAGAACATGCCGCTGGAGGGCTCACCTGCGCCACTTGTTGGTTGTGCACAGCATAGCAGGCTTTCGAGCATGTAGGAATGTGCCTACCAGTCACATTGGCACAATAGTAGCTGGGCTGCACATCGAATATTCGGTTTCACGCAGTAGAATGGGGGACATATCAGAGTTCCAAAGAGGGCAAATTGGTGCTCATCTCGCCGGTGCATCAGTAACGGAGACTACAAATATTTAATATTTGTAGGTTATCAAGAGCCACAGTGGCAAGGGTCATGGCAGGGGATCAGAATAAAGAACGAACCAAATTCAGGAGGAGTAACTGTCTGGGGAAGCGGAAGCTGACTGGTACCTCAGGGTACTGAAGAGGATTGTGTCCAAAAAGCATAAAACCACCACTGCAAAAGTCACCACAGAATTGAATAGAACCTGTTTCTACCAAAACCATCCGTCGAGAACTTCATAGGGCGAACATGCATGTCAGGGTTGCTATACCGAAACCTTTGGTCACTAGCACCAATGCCAAAAAGTGTTTGACTGGTGCCAGCAAATCATGGGTGCTAAACGACCTGAAACGTGTTGTGTTCTTGAATGAGTCCACCTTCACTGTTTTTCCGATATCTGAAAGAGTTTGTGTGTGGAGAAGTCCATCCGAAGCATACCAACCAAACTGCTTAGTGCCCAGAGTGAAACATGGGGGTGTATCCTTGATGGTGTGGGATGCAACATCGTGGCAGTATCGGAGACCACTGATCGTTCTAGAGGGACATGTCACTGCCAAGGACTATAGGGCCATTCTGGAGGACCATCTGCACCCTATGGTGCAAATATTGTACCCGGATGGTGTTGCAGTATTCCAAAATAACAACGCACACTGCTAAACAGGCCTCAGTGGTTTGTTGGGTATGAAAGTGAGATTGAACATCTACCATGGCCTGCCCAGTCGTCGCACCTGAACATTATTGACCCGTTATTTATGGGGACTTTTGGAGGATCGTGTGCGGTGACGTTTCCCTTGACCAACAACATGTTGTGAACTCATCGGTGTGCTTCAGGAGGAATGGCTGCAAATCCCTCTCACCACTGTGCAGGACCTCCTCTATCAGTCCTTCCCCAGGCATGTTGCTGCTGTACTAATAAAGATTAGTGTGTGCTTTCCAGGTGTTTCAGTTTCAGTGTCCTATGTGTATGCACAAAGGTTATTGCGGTGTGATTTGATAACTAGTATCACGTACAGTGGAACCTTGATTTTACGTTTTTCAGGGGACCAAACTGGAAAAACTTAAAATGTGGGAAAATGTAAAATCGAGGTAATTTTTATAGCATTTTGCTGCGTTGGGACCATGAATAATGCGGGGAAATGTAAAACCCGGGAACATAAAATTGGGGTTCCACTGTATTTGTATGTTACGGGAGAACGAGACATCCATAATCAGATTTTGACATTGAGTCAATTTCTCACCATCAGAATTATAGGGATTATGCAGACATCCAAAAAGTGACATATCATGACATGTGTTGTCACCATATTAAAAACAGCTGAGATGAAGTGACAACTCATACCTTTGTTGTGCAATCCTAATTTTGAGATACCTTGATCCTTCTTGAGGGTGAGAGATAAGTACAAGGTGTAAAAAGTTGGTATTTCATGCCATGTGTCAGCATATTAAAAACATAAAATCACAACACATGGTATGTAGGACCACAATAAAGGTGCACCAGCGTAATCTATTCTGTGCCATCTTCTTGCATAATGTGTATTGAAAGCTTCCAGAAATAGCTGTTTTGTTTTGCTTAACATGTGCATTCGCTTTATGTGTATCCATCGAAGTGTAAGTTTTGGAACTCACTTTGTTCATTTTTCCTTTCAGGAAGTCCTTCACGAACTCCCAAAGAGGAAGATGGGCTTTGACTATAGTCGGCTAGGTCCTCGAAAGAACAATCTGAATAATTGTTCATTGGTCTTGAAGAAGGTACCAAGTGGTTTGAATAATATTACTCATCTCAATGAACATTTTTCAAAATTTGGGAAAATAGTAAATATACAGGTAAGTGTTTTTAATATCTGCTCCATTTTTTTTTCTTTTTTCTATTGTCTTGAAATAACACTTGTTATATTTACATTATCATATGGTGAATGTTTCGAAGTACCAAGATCAGGCATTTTAAAAAAAAATCTTGCGTCTGATTAATTACTTCAACACTAATTCTGCAAGTCAGGAAATGGTACAAAAAAAGTACATCTGTGTGTGACGTAGATACAGGTAGTTTGCATTAATATTTAAGGGATGCAGAAGTATGTTTGATATTGAGAAAGTTCATTGCTTTTCATTCAGAAGTATTACAGAGTACCAAGCAAAGAATGCTGAAGGTATCTGACTGCAGCTCCGTACACAACCCTTTTGCACTAGCAAACGTGTACTTGATGATGCTCTTACGTTACAGCCATGCTCAGCATTCTAACGTGAGCTTCGATTCAAACCCAGGTCCTCGTGTCTAGTCTCAATACTGTGGCTTATAAACTTAATTTAATCTCCTTTATCTCATGTTTTTGGATTCATATGTTTCACTGAAGTATATAATTAAAAAAAATATTTTCAAAACTTATTTAGGAGTCTGTGATGTGTGTGTTTGTGACCATACTTCTGCTGAAAACGTGAATGTAATTCTTTTAATGTTTATCAGGTTAACTGTAATTGAATTTGGTCTAAAAAAGTAACTAGAACACTGAAGTAATATGTTTTAATTATAATTGCATGAACATGTTCTATTATTGGTTTTTATGTTTGCATTGTGTCACCTGTGTTGCAAAATAAACCAAAGTAAAAGCTGCTAACTTTCCTGTCTGTTTAACATTCTGTAAATATTTGACTTTGTTACAGGTCTGCTTTGAAGGTGACCCTGAAGCAGCCATAATCACTTTTTCTAGTCATGCTGAGGCAAATGCTGCATATCGGAGCACTGAAGCAGTTCTCAATAATCGTTTCATCAAAGTCTTTTGGCATAACAAGAGAAATAATGAGGTACGTAATCTCTTTAATGTTGAATAAATTGTGACATAACAATATTACTACTAGCCACATGCCCCTTCATATATGTTTAGTTTTGTACGTGCAGGATGATTGATAACTGATAATTAAACACAAATTCTGTATACATTTTCGTGAAAAGTAGGAAAAAGTCATTGTATGAAATTACTGTGTAAAGTATATGATACAACTGCGACATGGTATGGTATAATATGGTCATATACGTGAATTGAGTATATTCATTGCATGTGTCCTTCCTTTCTCTTTTTGAAGTTATTAACATCTAACACACACTATGTCATTTGAGAACAAACCATCAATAGCAGTGTTTCACAGTGTAGTGATGTCACTTCTGTATAACCTTGCAATTGATTGATCATGCTTCAAGTGACATACAACATGTACAGCTTGTTGCTATAGTGTGAAATCACCCTAAGTTCCACTACTTTTATTGTTCTCAGAAATTATATCTTTGACGTAGATTATAACACACTGGTGGAATGTCATATGTAGCATGCTACGAACCCAGTTACAGGTTTAATTCTGGGTAAAGCTTGGCCATTTAATTGAGTTTTCCTTCATTGATTTCATCACATCATCATTCATCCTCATCATCAGGATTAACCTAGGGAGGTGGAGAAGCAATGTAAAATTTAATAAAGATGCAAATATATCAATCCCCCTCTTTCCTTCAGTGTACCTGAAACAGTGTTTAATAATCATTCTAAGGCATTATTAGAGCTGTTTGGCACTTTTCTGGCAGAGTTGCTGATGCTTATTCATTCAGTGGTATTTGGTATTGTGGTGTGGTATTTCTACCAGCGCACAAACCTAGTATCTCTCTCTCTCTCAACTAATTTTTGTAACAGGAATGACAAGCAATAGAATGACTTTATAAATTTCAAAGAACTGTTGTTAGTATTATACTTGGCAACTGTATTTCAGTTGAGAAATTTTTCTGTTATTGCACCCAACAATAATTACATATGTAACATCGCAGAGTTAAAATTTCTGAGTTCTTGAGATGAAAGTGGGATTTTGTGTCTTCAGCCCTGGTGAAGACCAGGACCTTTTTTTCATTTTGTATGAATAATTCACAGTAAATATACTGTTTTTTAAATTTACACTCGTTCTTATTCTAATTTATTTGATGAATTTGCAGTGAATGTGTTAACACCAAAAATTGTTAAGTGTTTTAGATTGTTATGGAGTTCTGGACATGTGTAGAAACCTCTCGCCTCATAGAACTTGTATAATGTCAGACGTCCAGCAGATCCACTATGAATTCATCTCATTAAAAGTCACATGACTGAAATTTAAGAAAAACAAAGTACCTTACACTCTGAATAGTTCTCCCATGATGTTTTGGTTCATATATCAGGGTGGCGACAGACCTGTAAAACCTGGAAAAGTTAGGGAATTTGAGGTGTCAAAAAAAGTCAGGGAAATGTCAGGGAATTTTTATTATTATTATTATTTTTATATATATGAAAAACTGCACCGGAACAGGAAATTTTGTTGCTAAAGAGAGAGAGAGAGAGAGAGAGAGAGAGAGAGAGAGAGAGAGAGAGAGAGAGAGAGAGAGAGAGAGAGAGAGAGAGAGAGAGAGAGAGAGAGAGAGAGAGAGAGAGAGAGAGAGAGAGAGAGAGAGAGAGAGAGAGAGAGAGAGAGAGAGAGAGAGAGAGAGAGAGAGAGAGAGAGAGAGAGAGAGAGAGAGAGAGAGAGAGAGAGAGAGAGAGAGAGAGAGAGAGAGAGAGAGAGAGAGAGAGAGAGAGAGAGAGAGAGAGAGAGAGAGAGAGAGAGAGAGAGAGAGAGAGAGAGAGAGAGAGAGAGAGAGAGAGAGAGAGAGAGAGAGAGAGAGAGAGAGAGAGAGAGAGAGAGAGAGAGAGAGAGAGAGAGAGAGAGAGAGAGAGAGAGAGAGAGAGAGAGAGAGAGAGAGAGAGAGAGAGAGAGAGAGAGAGAGAGAGAGAGAGAGAGAGAGAGAGAGAGAGAGAGAGAGAGAGAGAGAGAGAGAGAGAGAGAGAGAGAGAGAGAGAGAGAGAGAGAGATTGATTGATTGATTGATTGATTGATTGATTGATTGATTGATTGTATTTAATGTAGCAGTGCTTACAAATGTTTTCTTTCATCATCCTGACGTATTACTGGTTTCGCACAAGTTTACATTGACATTGCACTATTCTTAGATATCAAGAAGAATCCAACAAAACGGGATATATATTAAATATTATCACAAAAATGCATTGGTGAACATTATAAAAATTGGCAATTGCATGCTCCAACCTCAAATTTACTGCAACAACAACAGTATTGCAATGAAATTAATGCCACCCTCTGACCTGTCTGTTTAAACTCGTGAGAGATGTTCATTAATCTCTCACTGAGTGAAGTTAATGTCCAATATTATGAAATATAATACTAATAATAAATACGTAAATATTTTAATATCATATTTGCTGGAATCATTCAATCATAAAAGCATATCACTTTCTTCAGAATTGACTTTTCTCTGCCAGCCCTGCTAAATTTTCACTTTTCATGTACTGATTTATACGAGTTTTACGAGTGGTGCCCAGAAAGTAAGTTCCAATTAGTAAGGACCTTGATTTTTCGCAAACGTGAAAACCATGAAAAATGTTAATTTCTGTGAAGTTGTGTTTGTGAATGTGCAGTGATGTCTGGACACATTTTTCGCCCGTTCGAAATATCGAAATGATGCGAATTGTGCATTTTTACCGATTTTTTTAAAAAAAATGTTAACACTGTTTCCATGTTAATAAAACATTAAAATGTTCACCAAGGCAAAATTTATAAAATATTTATATACACTAAAAACGTAACATTTCCACTCTGTAACAGGTCTAACAGACCCTGTTAGATGGTGGAAACGTTATGTGTTTGTTATATTTTTATACTATAAATTTTGTCTTAGTCAGCATTTTAATACTTTTATTTTAAAAATATCCTAAAACAACGAAAAAGTCCGTGAAATCCAACATTCTTGTCTTTTCTAGGCTTAGAGAAACAAAATGTGCCATATTTGTGTACATAGAACATGCAAGTTTTCCAAAATTTTATTCAAGATTAAACTATAATGCTTGTTATACATGGAATAATTCCAACAGCCACATTAAATCATGTATTTCCCACGATTTTTTCAACTTCTATCAAAACAAAGAGCAAAGTGGCAGGGTTCTAACAGGAGATCGAGTGTGTATCTACGGGTGCCATATCTTCAGTATTTGTCACGCTACATGTGTTTTGAATTACCAAGCTAAGTGCGCACCATCGGCATTTGTCGAGCGAGAAATAATGGAGTTCAGTCGTTAGGGCATCTGACTACCTGTGAGAGACCCTGGGCCAATCCCCAGAGGGGGAGAACCAGGGTCTTTTACACCTGTTCAAACTGCTCTGGCACCCACCCAGTGTCGTATCAAGTGGGTACCTGGAGTAAACTTTGGGGGGGGGGGTAAAGGTAGCCAGGAGCATGGTGGTGATCACATCATCCCAACCTTCGGCTGTGATCAAGAAAGTGTGGCGCCCTAATTCCACACCCCCTAGATGCCTTCATAGCTTGGTGCAAGCATAAGGGAGCACTTTACTTTCTCAAAAATCTGTTCCAACATATCAAACTGTCACAAAAATACATAAGACCATGTGACCTACAATTTAAGATAATAGTTTAAAAGCACAATGGAAGTATAAGTTTTGGTATATTTCGCAGAAAAATGTTCTAAAACAAAAATGCGAATTTTGGTAAACGTAACACTAACAAGTCAAAGAAAGATAATGCCAATTTTTGGTGCTATAATATATCGGTATCTGTCACGTGAGATTGATTGATTTAAAATTTTTGGGTGTGTCGCCACTTATGGTCATTATGCACCCTTCAGTATATATCGGGAAAATTCCATTATCTAAAACCCTTACCTTAAAATTAAAAAGGTGGTATAATAAATAACTTTCCCAAAATAACTTACAAGCTATCAAACTCTCACAAAGAGTAGTTTAAAAACATCATGAAGGTATAATTTCAGGTATTTGCCAGAAAATGCACTAAAATGAAAATGTGAATTTTGGTAAAATAACACCGAGTAGTAAAAAATAAAAAAAATACACCAATTTGAAAAAAAAAAATGACAAGAAATCAAGATCCCTACCGATTAAGCATAAATGAAACAAGAATATCAGTAGTAATTTATTGCATTAGTAACAGTGTTGCCAACAGCACGAGAGAAAAACGGGCTAAATCGCACCCAAAATGGAGCTAAAATTCACATCCAAGGGGCTAGATTTACAAAGGTGCGGCTGCCCACTGAAAAAAAATCTGGTTCTTAATTCTTGGGTGTTTTGGTGCAAAATTTCTGAAACTCAAGAACCACAACTAATCAACTGTCAAGATGAGGGGCATACGCTCAACTAAATTATTATTTTTTAACTTAAATAATTTATTTCCCCGTAAATTGTGGTGCAGTAGATTACACAAGAGCATTACACATTTTCGGCATATTCCTCCTTCATATATATGCACACGTACACTCACACACACACATGACCGAACGCAAGAACTAGTCTCTGGGCGAGCCTCACTGTTACGAACGATTCGTCGATTCCGCACCGCACTTCTGTGAACTTTCAAGGACCAGATGCAATGCAACTGAACAAAGATTCGCATTTTCTGGAATCGACGTTATCCGTAATTCGCCTCGGGCTACTCAGCATACCAAAACCAGAAACAAGGGGATGAAGTGACAATGTGCACTTGCTACCTGCTCCCCAGGAGGAGTCGCAGGACGAGCTTGCAGGTGCACAGGAGGGTCGGTTAAGTGAATTCTTCTTTGCAGTTTACTGAAATACCAAAAAACATTTCATTACTGAAAGGGCTGGATTTGTAGCAAGATTTCTCTCTGTAGGGCTAAAAAGCCCCCTGGGGCTTTTGCTGAATTTTGGGGCTGAGTACGTACTCAAAAGGGCCAGTTCTGGCCCCAAAAGGGCCAACTTGGCAACACTGATTAGTAACAGTGAGTCCTAACCTAATTTTCGGCATAATCACCATTGTTGTTCTGGCATTTGTTGTAGCATGGCACTAAATTTTGTATGCCCACGGCATATGTGTCTGACAACAAAGACTGGAACTATCTCTACTGCAGTGTACCTGTCAAATCCTTGTCCTGCCAGAAACCTCTTCAGTTAAACAAGGAGATGAAAGTCGGTTTATTCAAGGCCAGGACTACAGGGAGTGGTCAAAGATCTCTCACCTGAAGTGATGCAAAGGGCCCACGTGTGCTCAGCTGTATGGGTTTGTGCACATTCGATTGTTCTTCTGTGAATTGTCTGCACCATCGTCTGACCATACTGTCACTCACAACGTCCGGTCTGCACACCTCACACGATTGCTGGTGGCTCTGTGCCAAATTCTGAGCATGCAAGAATATGATTACTACACGTATGCTACATCACAGTCGGTGGGAGACTGCATAAGAGCTACAATCTTTAACCTAGAACTGTCCTAAAACGGCTGCATTGCGACTGTTGCAACTGTACCAGATGACAGCTACATGCCACTTCTTCCTGCCTGCATGTGTGTGTTGCTCTCCGGCCACTAGTGCTGCGTACAGGCAACATTGGAGCTTTTTTCAGGACGACCCTCGTATATGAACTTTCAGAAGCTGTTATTAACAGTGTGTTCCTGTTTTAATCTTTGATTAGCTAAATCGGGTACCTATACGATGCAAATCTATAAATTGCTTGCGTTAAATTTCTAATATCTACATACCCTTTCCTTCAGCAATAATGGTATAACTGCATGTTGTCATTTTCACTGTACTTCACTTGGATATGCTGTACTGAAGCAGAAATCCCATTGATAATGTAAGGAAATATGACACTTTCTTTTGTATAGTTCAATTGTTTCACTTATATGCAAGAGTTAAGTTGTTTGCTTTACAGAGAAGAGAGGAGCTTTATGCATCGAAAAATGAGTCCACATTCAAGGAGAGGGTTCCAAACATCAGTGGAAATATCAACATATAATACCGAGAATGTATAAGGAGATTGATACAAAATGTATTTCTTAATCAATCACTCTTCACTCTAATCTCATTTAGTTGTAACTTTAAAAATAATCAAGTATTTTATTTTAAACTTACTGCGTATGATAAAATTCCGTAATCCTTCCCTAGCTTGTGAATTGTAATAATTTTCCAAATTCACTATTTTGCAGTTTGAATTCAAACCATAGACACTAGAGAAATGAAGTCAATTTCATAGAAGATAATGTTGGTACTTAACAAATCCATACGTGGATCTGTATGAGTTTATTATTTCCATTTGCAAAAACATCGATATCGTTTCGTTTGTAATTGTCAGGGAAAAATGTAAATTTTGTCCTGGAAAACCTGGAGAAGTCAGGGAATTTCATTTCTGCTTGTTTGTAGCCACTCTGATATATGCACTGTACACACTGCAAAACCTCAAATCAACATTTTAAAAATGAAACTCTTTTGTTAAACATACACTAATCATCTTGCATTGTTCAGTCACAATCACTTCTGGGTTGTAATGATCCTATTGAAAGTCAGTGTGGTAGTCACAACCGAGAAGTGTCCACAACTGTCTGTAATTCAAATATGTATCAGCCGGAAGTGAAAGGTAAGTAGCTGGAATCTGCTACAGAACCAGACATACTATTTTGCTACAAAGTTTCTCAAACAATGGGTAATGTTTAGCTTTCACGTTTGAAAATTTATCTAACAAAGCTTGAAAGTACGTTTGAATTTTGTATTGTGCTGAAGAAGCCACTGTGTAGTGTAAACCAAACAGCAGTGATATAATCATGAGTTGATGTCTGTGTAACATTACCTTCTTCAGTGTTTTACAATTATCTTTCTCTTATGTAGTCTATTCTGTGCTTTGAATTAGTGAATTTTATGGTTTTTAAAAAGGGGAACAATATGTGTGTGCAATAAGTATTTTTTTTGTTATTATTTGCTTTTCAAGATGATGTCTTTGTTTCATGTATTTTTGTTAAGCTAAAATGGGCAGTTCAAGAGCTTCCGAGGAACATTTGACAAGCATCACATGAGTATTTTAACATGTTGCAAATATTGTACAAATGTGATACAGTTCTTCAAAGAAGACAAGTAACAGTTGGGCTGAAAAGTTCGTAGGCTAACATAGTAAAAAATATTTTTTTGACAAAATTCGATTTTATTATTCAATATAGTTGCCTTTGAGGGCGATACAACGATTATAGCGGTCATACAATTTTTTGATGCCATTTTTATAGTACGATTTCTCTTTAGCCTCAAAATAGGCCTCAGTTTCGACGATTACCTCTTCATCAGTGCTAAATTTCTTTCCAGCAAGCATTCTTTTAAGGCCTGCAAACAGGAAAAAGTCACTGGGGGCCAGATCTGGAGAATATGGTGGATGGGGAAGCAATTCGTAGTCTAATTCATATAATTTTGCCATCGTTTTCATTGATTTGTGACACGGTGCATTGTCTTGATGAAACAGCACTTTTTTCTTCTTCAAATGGGGCCGTTTTTTCGTGATTTCATCCTTTAAACGCTCCAACAACGCTATGTAATAATCTCAGCTATCTCGATCAACTTCACTTTACGATCATTTAAAATTATTTTGTGGACTTTTTTGATGTTTTCGTCGGTAACAGCCTCTTTGGGGCATCCACTGCGTGCATCGTCTTCGATGCTCATTTCGCCTCGTTTAAATTTAGCAAACCACTTCTCAACGGTTGATTTTCCTGGTGCAGAGTCTGAATAATGTTTATCAAGCCAAGCCTTGGCTTCAACAGTATTTTTTTTTAGCCAAAAAGCAATGCTTTATTAACACGAAATTCTTTTTTATCCATTTTTTCACAATAACAAAAGCTGCTTCACTCACAATGCTATATCTCACGAACTAATTATCCGGCAGCTGTGAAATTTATACACGTATCTTTTGAAGGTTAGTACTAAGTAAAAATCACATGGATTTAATTCTAGTAACGCCATCTATGAGTCAGCCTACGAACTTTTCAGCCCAACTGTTATGTACCTGAATGCTGAATCCTCATGTTTTTTATCCTCATGTTTCATCTTCAGAAATTAGAAATCAAGGTAGTGTTAAAAGGTATATTTTAAATCCTGTAACATTTAACAGTACCTAATAATATTATGCTAGCTTTTATTTACTTCTGAACAAGACAACTGGTCTTTGTCAAAAAGTTGAGGATTCAACATTGAGGTACATATTTGTTTTCTTTGAGAAACTTTTTCACGTTAACAACATAGTATGTTAAATATAGAGTGTTTGTTTTACTATCATTTGAGTGGTACGAGTTGTATGAAGATTCAATTAAAGCCAAATTGATTAATACTTATTAATTTCCATTCATCAAAATAACTTTCGTTTTAAATTCTAATGGGAATTACACACACATTTCAGACTGACCGCTTAATCATTGTAGTGGGTTCCTTGTTGGACATAATTTGAAATTTTAGTGTTCTCATCTGAATGTAACGAGTCCTTTTTTTTCTCCAGTGCATTCAATAATATTTTTCCAGTGTAGGCCATGTTGCATTCTTTAGATAGAACATAGTCATCTTTAAACTAATGTGGCACAATGTCTTCACAATTAGTGTCTTTGTATTTCTACAGTGTACACTGGCTCAGGTGCTTAAATCTTTGAATTTGAAGTTCTGAAGTAAATATTTTCAGGATGGTTTGAATAATGTGTTGTGTAACATTAATGTTGCAGAACATTTGCATGGAATGCTGTTGCAAAATGTATCAAAATTAAAAGTTTATGAGTTTCAAAGTTATATTGTAAACCTCGTATTTCTTAGAAGTTCTGCCACTTTTGATTTAAATTCTAAAATTTTTTCCTTACATAACAATATTTTTCAAGCAGAAAAATGTTACATCATAATTTTTTATATAAATCAAGATAATATATAAATGAACTTGTGCTTAGTCAAATGGTTAGCACTCTCTTAACCTTTGGTGCAAGTGGTCCCAGGTTTATTCTCCAATGGGGCTTCCAAGTTTCAGTATGGACCCAACACCATGTGGACAGTCTAGTTGAAAGCAGGTCTTGAAAGCCAATACAGGTTGTTGTGCCATGAAGTAAGTTTGGGTATATAAACATCATCATTTTGTGGTTTCAAATTACCAAAGAAATTTATTTCTGAGAAATTGGTTGTTAAAGGTGGTTTGATATTACAAAATAATAGAGTAAGTGTTACTGCTAAAGTGGCTTTTATATTTCAGCGACATTCCTAGTTCCCCAGAATGTTTTCAAGATACACACCAAACGCATTACATGGCTAGTCACTTTACACTAGTGAACCTGGGGAACCAGGACAAAATGTTAATGCAAGAATCAAAAACACTTTGATACTAACATTTACTGTATTTCTTGTAATTTTGAGAAATGGTTTAAAAATTTACATGCATGATAATACTAACGTGAGCCAAAGATACACTAATGGTGGTTAGGTGTAATTGTCATTATAGCGTTAAAATTTCGGAATATATGGCTAAGAAAATGCAATCGTGTCAGGTAGGTAGGTGAGTTTGTGTTTTGCATGTGCCTGTAATGTACCCATGCTTCTGATCTCTACAGTTTTCTTTTGTATGTGGTTATTCTACCAGGGTAAGCAGGAAAATGTCCCCCCTTCACGCCCATCGGTGAAAGAAAGGTTGGGAATACAACATTCTACCAAAGTTTTGAACACGGTCCAACCTAAAGTGCCATCACAGGAAAACCAGAAGGTACAAATTTTCATTTTGATTTTACTACCAGATGTGTTTGCAGATTGTTATTCACCTTTTAAGTAACCCTGGTTGAGGACTGAACATTAGGCTTTCCATTTTCAGGCAAATGCATTATTCTTAACACTGCTGAAAATTTGGTTGTTTTCAACTCTAGTTAAATGCATTTTATTCATTTTTCAATATTGTAAACAACACATTCTGTCTTGTTACAAATGGTAATGAAGTAATTTGATTATCTGTGGCTAAGTTGTTAGTATAACATACTATGAAGTCAGAGGCTCCAGGTTCAAACCCTATTGTCACAGATAATCAGCAATATAAAATGACCAAAATATAAAGAAACCAGTACTATTGATTAAATCGGCCATTTTAGATGTGATTCAAGACAATAAGTAATTCCTAGTACAGTTTCCTCCTTTTAACTCCAATCAGTCTGATGTTTCACCACTTGTAATAGGAAAGAATGAGCTGTTTTTAATAGTTAATGAAATGTATTTTCTAGCACAAGGTGTAGACAGTATCAAGTTAAACATTTGTACACAGGCTTTCTTTTCATCACTATATGCACTGATCAACATTGTTTGTCATATATATAATTAAAGTGATTATAATGTAATTGTCTGAAAAATTATCAAGTGTTATTGATTGATGCATCTAGAAATCAAATAATATTGAAAGTAGTATATCCTTTCTTAAAATTTTCAGGATGAAAATGGCCACTTCCTCTGCATACATTAATGCATATTGATGTTTTTTAGGAATATGAAAGTATTGTTCCACGTTTCTTTACAAAAAATCCTGTTATGTTTGGCAACTGATGTTTGCATAGGGCAAAAGGTTGTAGTTCATTGTGTTAAATTCCTTACCGGTAAGCTTGGATACCGAGCAGTTTTATGGTTCTTCTGTGGTTGGTTGATCTGTTCGAGAGTGTGTTATTATTTCCCTATCCATATTTATCCATATTTACTAGGGCTAATCATCCAATATAGGTTTGTTGTTCAAGTCAATAGTTTTACTAATCCATTCTTTCTATGAAGTCTGAAACTTGCTTTGGCAATTGTCTTTTTCAACTATTTTTATTAGTAAAGAGTAAAAATAAAATTATCCACTGTATTGCATCATGCCTTGAAGGATTATAGAGGTTGTGATGGTGCGACTCCACATGCTCCCAATCTTGCAGATGCAGTTATCTTAACCCCTTCCCCCACTCCCCACCTTGTATCCATGTATGAAAGACTCAAGAGTTGCTTATATATCGATGCCAGCAGAAAATTCTTCCTGCCGAAGATCATTTAACCCTGTTGTTCCAAATAGCAGTTAAGATGTCCTGTGGACACAGACCACTGTGGCTTGTATTAATAAATAAATGGTAGTGATGTGATTGACAATATGTCCTCTATGATCAAACTTTCGAAATTATCAAATTACACTGAAATCAGTTTGAATATCATATTTGTAGAAATACCAATGCATTTCAATCATTACATTTTCGGCTGATGTTGAACTATTGGAAATCAGCTTCGTCACATCCATAATAAATAGAAGTGTAGAAATTATATTTGCAGTTTTATTCATTGCCCGTTATTTTGAATTAAACATTTTTTTATGCACAGGGCCAGTAATTATTTGAGGGATTTTAATTATGAGCTTTGTTACATTATACTTACACAGACGATAATGAGTCATAAGAAATATTTTTTTATAAGAACTAAAGTGGCCCACATGAAAAAAATTATCATGGTCTGGATGTGGTTTGTAGGCCATAGTTTGTGGACCCTAGGCTAAACCCACCAGAAATGGCTAGTCTGGCTGCATTACAGCTTAAGAAAGATTAGAAACTCCCTGTGGTGCTGCTGTTGAATTTTCAACTGCAAGCGAGTGTAGGCGATGCAATCAGCTGTTTCCCCATGTCATCCAGCCCTTGCATTGCCAAGTGTTTGTGTGATCATGAAAGGGAAAACCATACACAGCGAAAGTAGAGATGTAATATTTAACTTTGTTAAAAGTTTTGGCAATGCAGCTAGGGAGAGAAGCTATACAAATGGCAAAATTGGAACACTCCGGTACAAAGAAGGAGAAGCAAGAGGAGAAAACAAATGACTATCTACTTTGGTTCAAGTTTTTGCCATAGTTCTTCATGTCTAAGGGGATTCTTACTGTTGAGTTTCAGGTTCTTTCAGTTCTTCAATTACACAAGAAATGGAGTCAGGAATAAAACAGTATTAGCAACACGAACGTAAATGTATAATTTAGGAACACAGTAACATAATCAGCACAATAACTTACATTGTGATATGAAGATACAAAGTTGCGTCGCACAGGACGGCTATATCATATTGGACATATTTGACAGGAAGAACGCACAGACTAAACACCAACAACATTTAATAATCAGGTCTGGCGTTCGAGTTCAATCAGCATACGACACTCTCCCCCCCTTAGGTTGAAGAGACTCCCGTTTCATGTAGTTTGCCCATATCGGTCAGGCGGTCGTCTTGGTCTTTGTGATCTCCTAACCGGTTGATTGTCGCAGGCCGCATTCGGAGGTACCAGTGGATCCTGATAAGTAGGCACTGGGAGATAATCTTCCTCTCCAACAAGCACTGGGTTTTTTCGGACAAGGATGTCTTTTCCGACCTTGTCGGGATACTTCTTGATCTTCGAGAGATGAACAACAATCGTGTCATTGTCCACAATCACCTTCGCCATCTTCCGGCCCATCAATTTAACAATTTCTCCGATTTTGTATTTGGATCCATGGCTGAATTGTTTCTTGCGTTGTTCAACAAGCACCTTTTCCCCCGGCATAAACGGAACGGGACTAATAGGCTGATTGTCGAAACCATTTGGTGCGTCAAAAGTGGAAATGTCCGTTCTTGGCCGAAACTTGAGCAAACGTTCTGCTGGACTACATCCGTGCACTGGAGTATTCCTTAATCTGCCTAAAAGCTCAAGAACGAACTTGTCCATCTCTCTCAACGTGATGTATGAACGATTCGAAAAGTTCTTTTGTAGTAAATTCTTCACCACCCCAACATTCCTTTCAGCTAGACCATTTGATTGAGGGGGTGTACGGAGCTGAGTGAAGAAGCTTGATGTTCTTCTTTGAGCAATAAGAATTGAAGTCTGAAGATGCAAATGGTTGGCCATTATCTGTAACATATGTTTTCGGATATCCAAAGCATGAGGAAAATTCCTGTAAGTAACCAATCATGGTGTCAAATCGCATATTCTTCACTCTCCACACAGATATCCAATGAGAGTAAGCGTCAACTAGCAACAAGAAATCCATGTCTGAGAAATGGAAGAAATCAAGATGAACACGCTCAAAAGGCTGCGATGCAATAGGCCACGTTTCGAATGCGGTACCTGGTACATTGGGCCTGTTATTGTATCGCAAACATGTGTCACACGAAGATGTAACCCTTTCAATATCTTCATTCATCGTGTTCCAGAAGAACGATGAACGAGCTATTTCCTTTATTTTGCATGTTCCCTGGTGGAATTTGTGTAACAGAGACAGGACACTTTGTATACAAGATTCAGGTACAACTAGTCTTTCGCCCACGAAAATACATCCCTTCTGTATGTGGACATCATATCGCCTGTCGAATATTTTCGTGATAGGATGACTTTTTGTTCTCCCTATGGATTGTGGCCATCTCCTTTGAACATATTCGAAGACTTTAGAAAGCTCAGGATCACGTTGTGATTCCAGCGAAATGCGCGTCAACACCGAAGATTCAATAAGATTAAGGACAACTGGCTCAGCTGTCAACTGACATGCGAAATCATCATGATAATCATGAACTGGATCATCTGCAACACAAATTCTAGATAGAGCATCAGCCAACTCAACATGCGGCGTGTAAACAGTTCTGAAGTCATATTCTTCCAATACTAACTTCCATCTGTTGATTCTGCTGATGGCTAAAGCAGGCAAGTTACTTCTAGGATCCAACAGGTGAGATAAAGGTTTCGAGTCGGTGAACGCGACAAAATGTCGTCCAATAAGATACTTGTGAAAGTATTTGACTCCACGGACTAATGCAAGTGATTCCCTTTCCAATTGAGTGTAGTTCCTTTCCGCAGCGGATAAAGTACCGGCCATACACATGATAGGCTTTAGGACTCCGTTTATCTTGCGCATTATGGCTGCTCCCGTAGCGGTAGGAGATGCATCCGACATGAGGTATAAGTCTTTATCAGGATCATATACTGTGCGTACTAAGTCCTTAGATAGCAGATCCTTGACATCCTGGAATTCCTTCTGATGAACATCTGTCCATGACCAGCGCACCCCATTCTTCAACAAATCATATAAACTGGCAACACAGTCAGCTAGGTTTGGCAGGTACGAAGCGTAATACGTGACCATACCGAGAAATGACTTCAATTCGCCGACATTAGTGGGTGGCTTACATTGAATTATTTTATCAATGTTTTCTTTCAGAGGACGAATTCCCTCCTGTGAAAGAGAATGTCCCAGATACTTCACATTTTGTACAAAGAACACAGACTTTTGTTCATTTATGCGGACGCCATAATCGGAGAAAAGATTTAGCACCTTTCGTGCGTTATCATAGCACTCCTCAAGAGTAACTCCTCCCACTAAAATGTCGTCTTGGAAAATGGAAACCTTGTCTACACCCATCAATATCTGCTCCATCGTGGCTTGAAAAATTGCACTGGCAGAGTTTACTCCGAAGGGAAGCTTCAACTGTCTGAATAACCCGAATTCCGTGTTGAAGACAAGAACCTTCTGAGCCTGAAGAGATAGGCGTAACTGAAGGTAAGCCCTTCGAAGGTCAAATGAAACGAACCAACAGCAACCAACCATCTTGTTGAAAAGATCCTCTATTCTAGGTAACGGATGTCCCATCTTCCTGAGTTGCGGATTAACAGTGTTCTTGTAGGTTACACATAATCTTAATTCACCGTTTTTCTTACGAACAACAACAAGAGGAGAAGCCCACGATGATGATTTGATCGATTCAATGACTCCGTCGCTAACCAACTTCTGTAATTCTTCCTTGACTGATTCCTTAAGCGAGTACGGGACGTCGTAATATCTCTTGAACACTGGAGTAGCATCGTCTTTCAATGGCAAGTCTATCTCGAAGCGTTTGATCGACTTGGACATGTCACCATCAAAAGGTATAGGGAAATCTTTCTTTAGATTCGCAACCAGTTCCTTTATTGATGACGATTCAAGAGTATTTGAAACCGTCTGAAGAGTATGTGAAACAAAGATGTTTCGCCATTCAGGCATGAAAACATCAATCCAAGACAAACCCATAATCGAACGATTCAATTTTGTCTTAACAACAATCATATCTAAGTTATGTTTCATTCCTCGAAATATAACTTCAACATTAACTTTTCCTAATACACCAAGATTGTTGCCATTTGCTGCTTTCAAGACGATAGGAAAATTGCATATAGTGCAACCTCGCAATGAAGACTCAAATTGTCTGCTATCAATTAAAGTATAAACAGAACCTGTATCCACTAGGAATGGAATCTTAGAATTGTTGACTTGTAAGTCGACAAACAACGATCCCTGTGTTTGCCAAACAGATTCACTCTCTTTAGTAATGAAGGTAGTGAAAATTTTTGGACACAGAGCATTACATTGGACACTAGCGGCGCTGTAATCAACAAATTCGCTCTTAGATTTTTCTTCTTGATCATCTGCAAATTTGTGATCTATGGGAATGCACGGCACATTAAAATCTGAAAAATCAATGGATGATTCTCGGACCATATGTTTGAAATTGCTGTGATTGTTAGGTACAATGGAAGGTTTCGAATTATCTTGCATATCAATAGATCTTTCATTGATACCCGTGTTAAGCACAATGTTAGTGCCAGAAACCAATTTGCTTTTACTAGAATTGTTAAATTCTCTCTTCTTGCAGGCAGTCAAGAAATGATTTTTCTTTTTACAATATCTGCAAGTAGCCCCAAAAGCTGGGCATTTCCCGTTAGGATGAAAAGAATTACAATTACCACACGGTTTACCAGAATCATTGTTTGATTTGTTACCAATATACCTTGAATCAGTTCTATTTTGTCTGATGTTCATTCGGAATTTGTCCTTGTACCTGTTTTGTATTTGCGAAGTGACTTCAGTTGGAGTTTCAGAATATTCCACAGCATTCTTTGAGCGACTTTGATTAATAATTCCCTCATTTAATTCTAGCTCATCGAGATACATGGCCGTATCTATTGCTTTTTTCAAGGTCAAATCAGGATCTGATAACAGTCTATTTCTAACACGCACACTTCTCATACCAAGAATAAATACGTCGCGACACATTGAGTCGATGAGATCACCAAAATCACATTTTGAAGCTTGTTCTTTGATTTGCACAATGAAATCCGGAATGTTCTGATTTTCTTTCTGTTTAATAAGAAAGAACTTATGCCTTTCAAGCATGAGATTTTTCTTGGGCTCATAATGGCGGATCAACATTTGTTGAATTTGGGCAAGACTGAGTTCTGATATAGATTTTGGTTGTATGAGATTATATAAATCAGCATACGTTCTGTGCCCTATTGCTGCTAATAGAATATGCTTAGCCTTTTCATCTGGAATGTCTGAACCTTTGCAGAAATGCTCGAATCTATCAAAATATTGCTTAATACTTTCCTGCTCCCTGCAGAATTCGGAAAATTGAGACAACCTCTGCATTGTATATAGAGATTCTTACCTCCAACAGACAACTTGAAGAACAATAACGAGAAATGTGTAGAATTACGAGAAGTAAGTATGTTCCAAGATCCTCGTCGCCATTGTTGATTTTGGGATTCTTTCAGTTCTTCAATTACACAAGAAATGGAGTCAGGAATAAAACAGTATTAGCAACATGAACGTAAATGTATAATTTAGGAACACAGTAACATAATCAGCACAATAACTTACATTGTGATATGAAGATACAAAGTTGCGTCGCACAGGACGGCTATATCATATTGGACATATTTGACAGGAAGAACGCACAGACTAAACACCAACAACATTTAATAATCAGGTCTGGCATTCGAGTTCAATCAGCATACGACACTTACTCCTATGAATTCTGTGATAGCACTACAGCTCCTGCTGTCAGTTGTCTTATCTCAGTCTTTGTGCCGGTAATAGGTTCTTTGCAAAGGCCGCAGCAATCTTTTGCCTCCAGTTTTTATCATGGGTCTGCAAATTGTTGACTTCCCTCTTCATTTATAATTTGTTACGTGGTAATGTCAGACAAAGTACTGTTTGTTTTAACATGTCGTCAGGTGAATGCTGTTTTCTCTCTCTCTTTTTTTTTTTGTTGGAGATGAGTTGAAGTTATTGTGTTCCATTCATCTTAATGTGTCACGTTCCAAAGTGATGTATCTGGTTGTCAGGCAGCATGAATTATCAACAATAATAAAATGTTTATGCAAATCTTATAGCATATTCCAAATCTACATAAATCAAACTTTAATCAGCTTTCTTGTGAAGTTAGCGGAGATGGACGGACGTATGACAAAATAGTATTCAGCCGGTGTATATGGCTTTCCCTTCATCAGTTTCATCTAATAATGGCTGATCCCTTACAATTTGATAGCCAAAAGTGATGGGAAAATGACCATAAGTAACAAATGCAACTACTGTACTGTATGTATTTGCATGAGTGCAAACTTTGATGAATAGTCTCATCTGTGACTGTTAATACGTGTGCTCTTATTTTGGAGTGAATTTAGTGTCTCCCTGGCATGTAGTGAAATTAACATTTGGTACTAGAAAAAGGAAATAAGTTCTTCCTCTATGAGTGATTTATTTCATCAGTATTTTCTGTCATAAACCTCTGTGATTTAACGTTCATTGTCAGTATTATATGTGTAGTCACATTTAATGACAACATAGATTTCCCATTGGCCTGGAGTTACTGGACATGCCAGGAAATTACCCCATTACTTAAAAAATCCATAATAAAGTCTGGAAATTTTATAAAGAATGTTAAAAAAAACCTGCATAATTCAGGAATAGTAAGTGGGAATTTTGAACTTGCAATGAATATGGAATTTTCACATATTTGTAAACGCTAATTTGTTCACATGAAAAAATAAAGAAATGCTTAATAATTAGGATTGAGCTGATACCATTTTGAACCAACACTCATTCTGATTTCCAACAATACCCATGGTTGAACACTAACAGTATTCCTTTGAAACTACCATAGTTTTAAAATACTCATAATGTCACAAGATATCATGTAATCACAAAATCCACTTCCTCCACATAGCAGCAGTGCAAAATTATTTTTAAAAAATGTTCGCTTGGCATAATAGCCCAGATATTTAGACTCCATGAAAATATTGCATGTTATTTTGCAGATTCTGCAAGATACCCAGACTCCAGAAAAGTATCAGGAGGTGCTGGTGATTAAATTTGAAGCTATACTTTCCGATACCACTAGTATGTGTGTTGTATTGATAATATGCTAGTTCTACTATAAGAATAGAATGTGAACTGAGAAAATAAGTTAAAACACTACAGAATGGTCCACACTAACCTAGAGATGCCAGTGAATTTGTTTTAGCAAGAAAAGTGGGAATAGCAGTTACATTGCAGTCTTGTATTCTTCTGTACACCCAATCTGTATATGTATGAGTCTGTTAATGTCCCTGTAATTCTTGTGGAGGATCATAACCTAATTTGGACTGATTGTCTCATTTTCCTGTTTGTTGAAATCATCAGGTGAAGAAAGCTTTCTCTGCTCTTGTTTTATGGACCTGGAGTTCAGTAGTTTCATTTGTATGGCTGTGATACATTTCATGTTTCAAATTCTGTGATAAATGCTGGAGAAGAAATATTTCAATTTATTTATAACTTGCTACATTGATATGAAGTGTCACTGATGCCTGCTGATACCTAGGGTCTCCGGTGAGGATGTTGGTATTGGTTCCATCTCAAAATTAAATGCCTCAAAAATAGTTATGAGTTCTTGTACATTCCTACACAAGATGATGGTCACCATTATTAAAATAGGGTTATAAAATGAACTACGTACCATTCGTTGATACTGTTTTACTTTCTGTTTGTGTTTTGATATGATTCATTGCATGCTGTTTTCTGTAGTATTGCTGTTGTGGAGTTACAGTGTAGGTAAATTGTAAAAAGTTTTAAAAAGCGCAGAATAAAGTTACTTGTCCTCTATATCTCTCAATAAACCACACCCTTAACAGTAGTACTCCAGAAAAAGGCACATGCCTGTCATATTGAAACATTAAGGAAAACTTTCAAAGCTACATAATGATTTTTGAATTCTAATTTATTTTGTGCAAATGGATATTCAACTGAAATGGGGATGTTGCAATTTGAGATTTTTCTAACATTTTAGTGTCTTATTGTCCATGCTATTACAACTCTCGTTACAAATAAAAATACATTACAAAAAAAAGTGCTAGTAATGATTTCTGGAACAGTCATTTTCCAGTGGCTGCTTTGCACTGCCACCTACCAACCCTTTCATCTCAACTTGTTTTATTCCTTTAATCTGCGTGTTTAGTTTCAAGAGCTGAAATGTTGACTGTTTCAGCAAGATTATCATCTATCTCAGGTATGCTTTATTTTTTTTTTTTTTTTCCAGTTTATACATATTTATTCATACAAAGATTGTAACTATTTATTGCAATCATAGTCTTATTTGGTTTTAGCTTTTCATCAATTAAAGGCATGGAAACACAAAAAAACTCTAAATAGTGTTATAGCCAAAGTGAAGATGTCAAAAACTTCTTAACGAAGCAGGGAAAGAGACATTGAAGGGAGAATGATGCAGTGCCAGCCATAGTACCATACAGAGTGTCCCTACTCACTGGGAAGTTGTGTGAATTATTGGCTACAGGAATTATGCATGAATTTTTCCCCGCAGACGTTAAAAATTGCAACTTTTATTAATAATCCAAATCCCATTGAATTTATACATATTCACAAATGCCTTGAGGCAAGTTTTTCAGTTTTTTTTTATCGATGAAGGAAAATAAAGCTGTGTGGAAAATAAAACAGAATTCTCTGTCTGTTTACTTTGTTAGTGTCCTTTGCAGAACAGTCTATCTGACAGACAGAAGATTATTGCAAGATAAGATATCTTGAAGTTTATTAGGTAAATTTGAGTTTGAAATTCTTGTACAGTTAATAATTTTTCGTGGCTTATTATATCTCATAACATTTGTGACTTGTGCTTGTAGATGTATTTCGAGTCTGAGTATGTGAAATGACAAATACAATCTCTGCACCTTAAATTAAATGTTTCAAATATGTATATACTGTTTAATTGAATTAGAATTTTTGGATAATTGGAATCACAACCTCTTCGTGCGTATGTGTGTGCATGGTGCAAGGTGGTGATACATAAGGTTGAAATAGAGAAAACATCTGCTTGTACCCTTGAATTTTTTGAAAGTTCACCTTGATAACTGGGACTGACCAGAAAGCACTGGATAATTACATGGAATATTAAAATGTTTCCGAAATGCATGCTGCACGGACACACACCTGTTACTGTTGTAATGTGCTTTTATAGCGAATCTGTGCTGTGCCTCATTCATGACTCCATCATAACTGAATGGTAAAACAGGGGCTGCAAGATAGTGGTAAGTGACTTGTTACCTTGGATGCAATAATTAGCTGTATCCAGTGTTGCAAAATTGACCGATTTTTTGCCGCATCCTGTATTTACAGTGTTTTTGAGTTTCCATGCTTTTATGAGGTGAGAGGTAACATCAGAGGCATCTAATATCCAATGCAGTTAAGTAACTGAAGCATAAAGATAAGTAAGGAGAGAATATCAGCGACAGAATAGGCAATGGAAAAATTGTGGTGTGCACTCAGCCATATTCATCAGATATGTATGAAACTTGAGGGGTGAGATGATAGTGTGTGTGTGTGTGCTGTGTTTATGAGTGGTGAATTGGTACCATTATCAACATGTTTAATATTATGCTGAATA
Source organism: Lepisma saccharinum (assembly GCF_977018435.1). Taxonomy (NCBI): domain Eukaryota; kingdom Metazoa; phylum Arthropoda; class Insecta; order Zygentoma; family Lepismatidae; genus Lepisma; species Lepisma saccharinum. The sequence goes on from NC_139232.1 coordinate 77,488,353, forward strand.
ATTGTGTGTGCATGCACTGTAGTGAATATTGAATGGTGATAGTGCATGTCACTTTTTGCAGGTGATAATGTCTGGGAACACAATAACGAAAACAGTGTACATACCAACTGCGTTGAAAAAAACAGAGGCGGCAGCTCAGGAAAACAACAAAAGTCAGGTGTGTGCATGTCTGTGTAAGATGCAGGGATTTTTTTTTCCATGTAATAGAACACTTTATGCTTACAGCATAACCTATTGAATGGCCACGGATATGTGCATGCAGAGTGTGAAAGTATTTTCCATGGAAGTGTAACCTGTAAATTAGTGTGTTTGGCTTTCTACTGTTAAGAGAGAATTCACACCCAAGTGACACATGTCATGTGAGAATAATCAATAACAGTGTTTCATACCATAAGGGCATGACAGGCCACATAAATGTAAATTTGAGTGGTCTTTCTTCAAGTGACACTACACATGTTACTTGTCACTCTGGTGAGAAATCCTCTTATTGCATAGCATATACCAGAAAGCAGATTTTGGAAACAGTGATACATAGAACATGTCACAGTCTGGATAAGCCATTTAATAATCATTTTGCATTGCTGGTGACCCCCCTTACACCCATGAGAAACTGGAAAAATTTGCATTTTTTGTGAAGATTGTGTTCAGTGTAAACATTTTCAGTTTTATGTAGTTTGCAGAGATGTGTTATAGCAAAGTAATATCTGGTTTTATGTGGAGCCATTTGTCACATCATGATAACGTAATGGTAATTTTATGTTGTACTTAGGTTAGGAGTGTTAAGTTTAGTGCTGTTTGAATTGCCACATGAATTTTGTCTTTATATGTTGTTTATGCTACATGTATGTTATTAGATGTTGCAAATTTAAGACATCAAATTTTTCAGTATAGTTACAGGATGACTTTTGGGGAGGAAAACATGCAGCAAGAAACTGAATGTCTATTTTAACATATGATATGATCAATTGCAATTGCACTTGAAAAATGGGGAGAGAGTCATCATAGTTACTTTGGCATGATGTCACCTTTTGCCTAGATTTCTGATGACAATTTCACATAATTGCAGCTCAGTCACGCCATTGGCACATAAAATTTCTTCTTTGAGTTTGACAGTGGTTTTTGGATTTGTTGGCGTAATCCTTACCTTTCGTATAGCTATGAAGAAAATCATCAATTTGTTTGATTTTCCATTTTTTCTAAGGGGTGCTTATGCAGACTCAGCTGAATAAGTTATCAGGAAAGCATATCAATAACCCGTGGCTCTACAGCCCTGGAAGGTCCTTAGCCTATCTCCCGGGTGCCAGTCTCCCTCCCACAATCCTACTTAGAGGTGTGGGGATCTTCAACCAGTAATGGGGGCGTCGAACCCCCAGCTGTTATAGGAGATATTCGTGACCATGTTACGCTACCCACTCGTAGCTTCCTAATTTCCTCACGATGGTGGGTTGCCACAGGTCCTATGCACAGGCTGAGAACCCAGGTGGACTCAAATTCATGCCATCCTGCAACCGGAGTTCAAAGCACAGTACCTTAGACTGCATGGCCATGGAGGAGGACAAAAGCATATCAATACAATATACTATATTAAAGAAAAAATACCCAAGGGTATACAAAGACTTGAAGAGATGTTACTGTGTTGGTCGTAATCACAACGCAAAACACAAATAATTGTGTAAAAATATAATATAAATTGTTTGTAATAATACAATCAATTTGCATCTATTAAGCCTGACATAACAAGACACAATGCAGTACTAACCTTCTCATTAAATTAATATTAAAATTATTTTATTATTATGTGAATACTGCAATACATTTTTTCTGTAATTGTAACAAAGAACTTTGTTTAACAACTTTAAATAAATATTTGATGAACTTCTGGACTTAAAAATATCTAGTTAAATCCAGGAGTCTGCAACAACATATGACCCACTATATGTGGCAAACAAGTTTGGTGGTATCTAATGAATCTAGAGTTGGACTTTTTATTGATACTATAGAATCATCAACATTATTAAGCTTCCATAAATAATTTTATTTGTGAAGCAAAATCTAGCCTCGTTATTTGGGTACTTGTTCTATGTATGTACGAGGGTAATTCCAAAAGTAAGGTCTCCAATTTTTTTTTTAAATACGGAGAGACTTTTAATGTCAATAATGTTTATATCATTTTAAAGTTTGAACATTTATCTATTTTTCTACATAATCGCCATTTTGTTCGATTCATTTTTGTACGCACTGCGGCAGTTTTTGTATGCCCATGTCATACCAGCTTGCCGCCATGTTGTTGAGGAAGCGTTGAACCTCATCCTTCACTTCATTGTCGTTGCTGAAGCATGTTCCGTTCAAATGTTCTTTCAACTTGGGAAACAGGTGGTGCCAAGTCCAGACTATAGGGTGGGTGGGTGATAATGTCCCATCCAAACTGTTGGCAGGAGAGCGACTGTTTGATGGGTGACGTGGGGGCAAACATTGTCGTGGAGAATGCTTACGCCCTTGCTCAACATTCATCTTCTCCGGTTGTGAATCGCCCGTCTGAGTTTTTTCAGTGTCTCACAATAACTGTCAGCGTTTATTGTGGTCCCAGAAGCCATGAAGTCGACCAACAATACACCCTTTCGATCCCAAAACACAGTTGCCATGACTTTACCAGCAGACTGTTTGTTTGAATTTTCGTGGCTTGGGCAAAGAGGAATGCCGCCACTCACGTGATTGTTTTGGTCTCAGGTGTGAAGTGGAACAGCCAGGTTTCGTCACCCATGATGATCAAATCCAAAAAAATATTCTTTTCGTCTGCATACTGGCGAAGAAAATTGCAGGAAGAGTCGACTCATTGCCATTTGCATTCTTCAGTTAGCATTCGCGGGACCCATCGTGCACACACCTTCTGATATCACAACTTTTCCGTCAAAATCTTATGAATCATGCTTCGGGAAACCTCACGAACCAACGTACAGAGATCATCCAGCCTTTTGCATTCAAAATCCGAATAACTGCGCGAACTTCGCACTTGGCGGTAGCTCCATGACAAACGGCTGGCAAACCAAGACTGAGCGTCCCAGCGAGGTGCGCGTGGTTTTGTTTGGGAGTGGGGGAAACAACCAACACAAGAGTGTTGCCAACTGCCAAATAAAAAGTTTCGTTGTATTTAAAAAAAATTAGGAGACCTTACTTTTGGGATTACCCTCGTATTATACATGATTGAAGTATGCAATGCTTATTATTTAGAAATTGTAATCACAAAGTGGTAGTAGCTCTTTTCTGTCTTGTATAATTGCTTAACTCTTCAGTTAATTGTCTTCGGAACTTAATTTTGACTTAATTTATTTGAATTAGTATTTATGTGCATGCTCACGTAATGTTGTCAAATACATATTACACATGTGTATTTTTGTGCATGAACATGAAAAAGAAACATATAATCTCACATGGTGATGGTGTAACATTAGCGTTACCTTACATTTTCATTATGACATTCAATTATGATTATTGTATTTTGTAGTGATGGGGCTGATTACGTTAGTTGTGATTATCAGATGATAATGGCACATCAGGTGATTAGTTTGTAATTTTGTTCATGATTTTTCGGATTATTTGTTTGTTGTTTGTGCAAGCCTTAGATGACAAGGACTCATTAAAACAAATAATGCACAATAAAACCACCAAGGTCAGACATTTCACCAGTTTCATGCCGTACATTCAAGAAAGAAAATGATAGAAGGTAAAGACAGGTATAAGAAAGACCCACTGATTTCATATTACAGATGAAATGTATTATTTGAGTGTGTCATTACATCATAAATTTGAACCTGCTTTTATTCAAGATTGCAATTTCAAACATTAATAACATGAGTATTTTTGTTAAAATTTTAATTTTTTTTATGGTCATACTTCTCAGTAAAGTGAAATGTTGTTCATTCCAGGCTGTGGCAGCCATAAAAAAATCTCAAGAAATATTAGCTGCAAAGGAAACTTTGAAGAAGAAACAAGAAGCAAAGCGAAAGGTAAGTAAGTGGTTATATATAAATAATAATAATCCTTAGCGCGACAGCCCATGAAGGGCCTTGGCTTACCTACCGACTGCCGGTCTCCCTCCCACACTTTCCTTCGTCACCTCTAAGCGTGGAGATCTTCAACCAGTATTGGAATAGTCGGGGGGTCAGCCCGACATATCCCCAGCCGTTATAGTAGGTCGTCTCGACCGGATTACGCTCACTCACTCTGAGCTTCCCAATTTCCTCACAAACAGGGTTATTACAAATTATCTTCCTGATTTCACACACATGTAAATCACGTTTAATGAAACTCATATAAAAAAGGTTACATTAATGTAAAGAGTAACTCATAAAGTTTTATTTGATTACCTCACAAGTGTTCAATGTGAGCCCCTTTTGGGCAACTCGACACACACCTAGCCTGTAGTCACGTTCGTGCCAACATGCTCTAGCATATCACAATCGACTTCTGCAATGGAATCTGTGATGCATACTTGCAGATCAAGCATGGTCTGTAGAAATGGTGGCTGGTAGACTATCTTTAACAAACTCCCGCAGGAAGAAATCGTAGGGTGTGAGGTCCGGGGAACGTGGAGGTCAATGAAGAAGTTCCTTATCGTTACCTCCAGTGCGGCCAATGCATCTGTTTTGTAATCAGTTGTTGAGCTCACTTCTGACTTCGTAGTGAAAATGTGAGTATGCGCCATCCAATTGAAGGATGCTGTGGCAATGTGACGTGTCCAGAAATGAAATCCCATTGATCGTTTGCTCAAAGAAAAAGACAGGGCCGTACACTTTTTTCATGAGTTACTGTGCATAACACATTCACCTTTAGGGGAGTTGCGCACATGTTCCTCGTGAGCATGTGGATTTTCCGTACCATAGATTCTCATGTTATGTTTATTAACAGTACCCGACAGGTGAAATGTGTCTTCATCACTAAACACTAATGATTCCATAAAACCATAGGTTTCCATTACAGTTTGCATTCTGCCACAAGAAGAAAGTTGCGGCACTTTGTTGTTCGTTTTCAGGGCCTGCGGGACTGTAAATCAGTAGAGATAACATTGCAACCTTTTGTGCAGAATCTTCCAAACAGTTGGCTGCAGTATTCCCAGTTGCCTGCTGCCTCTGACGGTGAATTTTTTTGAACTGTGTATGAAACTTGCACAGACCTGTTACACTGTTTCCTCTTTTACTGATTGGCTGCCAGTTGGCTTTCTCTTATAGATGCATCCCCTTTCTTCAAAATCAGAGAACATTTACATTTACGAATCGAATGCCCACTGGGTGGATCTGCATCAAACATTGTACGGAAATGTTGCTGCACAATAATAACAGACTGGTATATGTGGAAATCTAACACACAAAAATGCTTTCCTGTCTTCGCCGGCAGGCATGTTCTCTCTTAGTTATTATGCAGCAGTGTTACCAAACGTATCTGAAATGATATGAAATAAAACTTGTGAGTTGCTCTTTACATTGATATAACCTTCTTGAATCTGAGTTTCATTTAAAGTGATTTACGTGTGTCTGAAATCAGAAAGATCATTTGTAATAACCCTATACTTTCCTTTGTTTTCTTTCTTTACAGAAAAAAAATGTTAGTTACTAACTTGTCATCACTTATTTGTATTCATGAACATTTTCCAAGTATAACTGTACTGAAATTTGTAACCATTTTTAATGTAAAGAACATGCTGCATAAACAATGTGATATCAAAACTATAAATTGTCGGTATGTGATCTTTACAGTGATGGTTGCAGGTGTATTTCTCATTCATGTTTTCTATCAGGATTTTTCTAATTTCTGTGCACTACATGCCCTTTCATGTCATGAATAAATATGGGAGGTTGTGTAGTCATCACTACACTTGGGCCACCTTTATTCCTAAGTGTTATGAACAAGTAATCAAGGGTCCTGGGTTCGATACCCAGTGGAGGTACATGGTTCAGATCCCACTATAACTGTAGGTCCAGTCCGAATTAGCCTACATGTGCAAAAAAGTGGGCTTAAAGCAAAAACTCAAACAAAGAATAAAAAGACCTGTTTGGCTATGGGGATGTTTAATGTCATATAATATTGTTAAAAAAAATGAAATCTCACTTTTACTTTTATAATACCAGTTTATCGACAGGCTGTAATTAAATTGGTCAGTTGAGTGTAATTTGAACCCTTTGACTAGTTTCCACCCCTGTGTGTATCTTTGTGTTGAAAAAGTATTATCATTCACTTGTGATTTACCTAACAGGAAGCCATCAAGCTAACAGCCGACCTGCGTAAGAGAAAGCAGGACCTCCTTGAGAAGCAGCTGCAGCAGCAGAAGGTCCTGATTGAGAAGCTGGAGAAGAACAGGACGGCGTTGAAGGAGAGCGAGAGGGACTCCATCATGGCCACCATCAAGTGTCTGCAGGAGAGCATAGAGAACATCAAGAAAGATATGTCTGGGGTCAACCAAACACCCACCAAGAAAACAAAGGAGGAGGTAAGTAGTATATGCTATTGAAAAGCATAAAAGCATGTTGCCCTGAATTGCAAAGCCACTTTTTGCAGGTACCTAAAAAATCTGCAGCTTCCATTCTTCTATTTTAGAATTGCTAAATTGGATGTTATTTAGATATTGTTTGCTTTCAGATAAATTCAGTGCTTTTCACTGTCAAGTCGCATGTTGCAAACTGGATGGAACATTCGCGTAACTGGAATACATGGACAGTTACAATTAAAACGAGGACGTACCTTGTTACAAGAGGTTTTGGAAATGTTGTTCTCCTGCTTCCACACATTTTCGGCAGTTTTTAAATGTTCACTAACACACATCAGTTCCTTTTCCGAAATTGCTTCATTTTCACTCCTGATGTTTTCTTTCAATTCTTCTAATGTATGACTTCAGGTTTAGAAGCTTGGTAGCTTGCCGCACAGACATCATGTAAATGTCTGTTTCTTGTGCAATGCGCCGGAGGGATTTTTGAGGAGTGTGTTCCAATCATTTCCAACATCATCTAATTTCTCCTCGGTAAGCACATGCCATTTCACCCTTCACTTCTTATCAAGACCAGACCCTGTTTCCACAAATTGTTCACAAGTTTTCGAACATTGTCTCTGTGTGGAACAATAACATCTGGGCATTCTGCTGCAAAATGCCTTCTAACTTCCCTACAAGAATTTGTAATGACATAAGAGTCGCACATAAAAATTTGTTGTTTTAAATTGTACATATAGCGTGACATTATTAGACTGCAGAAAAGGACCAGTAATACGTAAACTAAAACAAAACAATCTAAAACACTCGTTAATACTTTAACACTTCAGAAACACTTGCAAACTGGACACCAACTATCTGGATACAGAAGCACTGACACGTCCAGTGCCAAGTTCAGTGTACAGCTGTGGGTCTAAGTGCCGGCAGATGCACGCTCACTGCGCATGCTAGCTGCCACTCCACGGGCAACTTGACTGTAATATCATTTTTTTTCTAATATAATTGCTATGTCTGTACTGAGCAATATAAGTACAGTATTCATAATAATGCTGTGTATTCCATTTTTCCCATACTATAGTTTTTGGCTACATTGTTTTTTTATAAATGATCTCTTCCGATTTCCCCTGTTATTTTGCATGGTCTGCTTTTTTTTTTTGTTTGCATAGTCAGTTTTTTTGTGGTAATTTTAGGCAGTCTCAGTCCCATCCACCTTGAATCATCAGGACACTATTGTACTTAGATAAAGGTATGAGTCAATACCAGTGCCAATGTATTGGCTGGTACCAATAGTATTGATATTGGAAAGTATCAGTTTAAATGTAATCACTGATTTTGGCTTATATTTTTGCAGAAGATGGAAATTATGGCAGCTCAACAAAAATGCCAGCAGACACTTTCACAAAGTCTTAATTTCTTAATTATCCTGGAAATGATGCAAAACTTCATTAATTTCATTAATTTATGGGGATAACTGGGTTGTGTGATTAAATAATTATCATGTGTGAAATTGTGAATATTTTATAGCAAAACCTTGAAAGAGTGATATGTGGAGTTCGAATTAAAAACTGTATTTTATAATTTATAAATATTCCAAAATACTGAAGTATCAGTATTGGTGGAAATCTGTAAGAGTATTGGCAGTGTTATTGGTATTCGCTTCGCTCTACTTAGGTACTACCATTTATAATTGCTGCAATGTTCAAATATTGTTACTGATATTGGAGGGAATCTAAGATTGTTAATAATAAGAACTCGACACTATATTTTTAGTTTTGTTTTTTATTGTTTACATGAGCATTACTTACAATGCGTTTGTTCGCAAGAAACTCTAAATGTTTTCCACTTGGCAGGCACAGAAGGAGATCCTGGATGCTGAACTGGACCTGATCACCCGGCAGCAAGAGGGTGGAGACACTTCGGAGCTCCAGAAGAAGGTGACAGAACTCAAGATGGAAGCCTGCTCTCTGGGACTCCTGACCAGCGCAAGAGGTGCACGAGCAAGAGGCCGGGGAAGAGGAAGAGCAAGAGGACGAACCAGAACAATGTTTTCAACCAGGTAAGGTTTTTTATGCTTAAATTAGGGCTGAGCAGATACTGATACCATTGCATCAGTTTTGGCTTTGGAAAATAGGTTGGAATGTAATCACTGGTATAACCCAATACTTTCTGGAGCCCAAGAGGAACACAGGGTGTAGCTTTTCTGAAGACTCTGATGTCAACCTCCCTTCCACATAGTACACCCTGGACTGCATTTTTCAGACTCGTGAGGCTCTGGCATGTGGACCCACAACCAGTATATTTCTCTAAGGTGCTTGTGTTATGTGATGTCCATTTGTGTTTGTCCTTTCAATTTCATCTGACCACCATTCAGGCTCATCTTTGCAAGGAACCAAAAGGGGCAGAAAAGCAAAGTACAAGAAATCAAATCAATCTAAATATCCTGAAAATTATGTAAAATGCAGAATTTTCTCAATTTTTGCAACAGTTTTGTAGGTAGTAATGGATTTTATTATGCGAAATTATGAATATTTTAAAGTAAAACTCTGTGGTAAAGCTCAAACAGAAAGCTTACATGCTATCTGAACAATTTTCAAGAATCGGTGGGAATCTGTAAGAATATCGTCTTTGGTATTGGTGTCTGTTGAAAGTGGTATTGGCTCAACCCTAGTTCGCACAATAGATTTGGGCATGCATTTTTGTAATTTGCAACAAAAAAGTGTCAGTTGTCTTGAATCTGATTTAGCACAATATGTAGTTCATTGGGTGCCACCAGGAAAGCTCAGCGTTGGAGCAAAGCAAGGTTTGAAGCCCACTGGAGGCACTTGCTACGCGAGTGTTGAAAAGTAGCAACTACCACCTCAACCAATAGAATTTCCCTTGCTACCTGCAATCAACAGAGTTGTCTGCTACATGCAAGATTGTAGACAGGAGGAACATGTCAACTAGTTTGAGGGTATAATATACAAGATTAACTAAAGGTTAAAAGATTAAAAATCGGTAACTTACGTGTGTGAGCATGAGAGCTAGGGATGTGGGACAGGGGTCGGGCAGGGTATACCGGTACTGGTATTTATGCAGATCGATAGCATTGTCGTCATGTAATCTTTGCTTCTTGTACTGTGTAATTTCAAAAACTAATTACTTTTAGTTTCATTCTTCGTTACATCCCATGTCCTGCAGTGCTCCAAATAGCATAGCATTTACATTTCATAATAAAATTTTAAACTATTATTTCTCGAAATCGAAGGCTGATACAGGAATTTCAGTTACACCACTGTAATCAGCGTGACAAGTTCTATCGGAAACAGTTGCATTCATTTTGGAAAGAGAAAAAAGTTGTAAATTTGTTACCCAATGTTTTTAATCTTTTAACCTTTAGTTGATATTCGATTGTGAGCAATTTGCACATTATCAGTATGTTACCGATCTCTAAAATATACAAGATGGGTTATGATTAGAGTCATCAGTGTGTACATAATGGTACATAATTATTGAAGTAGGTAAAGTTACCCATGCATACAGCACCGTGCCATGAAGGCACATGAAGGGGATGTGGGGTTATTACCCCACACATTCTCAATTGTGACCATTTTGGATGTGATGTGAATAACCCCACACATTCCCGATCGTGACATTTTGGAGGTGATGTGTTTTAGTACAATGCTCCAGCTGTCTTTGCCCCCAGGTACCCATTGATTTGAGGCTGGGTGAGCCCCAGAGCTGCTTTATGCGAGAACAAGGCTGGAAAAATTCCAACCTTAGATCATCCACCCTGGGAATCGAACTTGGGTCTCCCACGTGGCAGTCAGACAACCTACTGACTAGACCACTGCAGCTACCAATTATTCAAGTAAATTAATATAAATAGATCTGCCCTTTAACATTTGTGCCAAGTTTGAGGTACAATATGAAGAATATAGTTTGCAAGTTGATTGTCAATTGCTACAGTAGTAAATATGCATGTTCTCAAATCTGCATCCAGGAAAGGCCATAAAGGATGTTTGTGAGTGTCTTATTCATCAATTTCATCATGTCATCATTCATCCCCATCTTCATAAATTAGCCAAAAGTGGCACAAAAAGCGAAGTAAAATAAAGCAAATCAATCATCAATAATGTTTTGATTTGAAATTGTCAATATTTTATAAACTACCATACCAACAATGAAGCATTGATACAACTGCTCGGTTTTTTGTTTTTTATCAGGGGAAGAGGAGCCTTCTCCCTAGGCGTACGCACATCAGTAGATCACAGGCCAACAAAAGTTCTTGTCTCTGGATATGAAAATGACGAGAAGCTTGACGTTCTGGCTCATTTTGCTGTAAGTACTTCTCAAGCAAAAATTATACTGTGGCATATTTCTAATTTTTTGGGAGCAATGACTGGAAAGAGTAGTTGCATGTTTATGTGTGTGTGTGGTGTTGGCAGGGGGAGAGGGGGGGGGGTGAGAGGAGGTAGCAGAAAGGCTTCTGATTTACACTGATTTTGGACTTTCCTGATGGCATAGTGATAACGTTGTCACCTTGAAATCAATGGGTCCCCAGTTCAATACCCGGTGGAGGCACATAGTGGTTTGGATCAGACTTGAAACTGTAGGTCCAGTCCCAATTAGCCTATCACACTCAACACACTGATTTCAGATATAGTTGAATAGGTAGTGTAGAATTTTAACCAAAAGCATCGACAATACATAACAACAACTGAAATTATCAAGATAAGAGATCTCTACTTGGAATTTATTAATACATACAAACATCACAGATGTGTGAACATACATATGTAATAAATATGACAAAAGCAGTTCAGTAACACAAAGATACTAGGAAAACAAGTCTTACATTTCATCAAGTTTGCCATTTTTAAGTAGGTCTGTGCTAATTGGTAGATTGAAATTAAAATTTCTACTGTGTCAACACTTAGCTTATTGCCATCTATCACATCTCATAGTAACAAGCTTATGAAAAATGTGAATATTATGGTTTCAGGGCCATGTTTTCTTCTCTGCTTCTTTAGTTTACAGTGCATTAATCCCGAGTTTCAGTATAAAATGAAAACATTATATTATCTTCATAAAATTAACCTGTATTTTGTTCAATAAAAAGGTGTATCATGACTGACTAGAGGGATGTTGGATGCCAGATAATATTTCATTATAAAATTCCACTTCAAAAATACTAATTTATCAATAGGCTGTACTTCAATTGTATTTTATTTTTTATTAGTTTCCACCACTGAACAATCCTCTACTCCGTGAAAATAACAGGCTCTACAAAATAGAATATCTTTCAAATTAATATATTTGTGTTACTGAACTACTCTCATGTCACATTTGTTATTATACCTCAGGACTTTTTCCCTGCACGTGGCATGTATAATTAGGATTAGCTTTATTTGAGAGCATGGAATCATAATTTTATGGCAGCTCTGATCAAGGAAAGTTGGGAAAAGAACTAAGTGGAAGCATGTAAGAAATGCACAGGAACAGCAGTTTCAGTGATCCTTGTGGGAAATTTTAGTCTAACAGAGAATTAATTGTATCACCACAAACATTGTATTTCTGAAACTATTTTCCAGGCAGTATAATTCAGGAGAGTTCAGCAGTAGGTCACGTGCAATGTACACTTGTAATGTTACATTCATCTCAAGTGTACCGTTGTTGTGAGAAGCATACAAAGGATGAAACGAACCACACCCAGTTGCTGGTATTTTAATGTTTTGAAGCAAGTCTCCCTCAGTGGCTTAATTTGGGTTTACAAGAGCTATTCTGTTGTGCAATGAATATAGCATTTTCTATGTTCAGTAGATTAATTTGGTAAAAGTGTGTTTTTTCTTTTGTTTTTAAAATAATTTTCAGAACTTTTATAATTGAAGTTATCCAGGTGAAGAATTAATTTTTGTACCATTCAGGAAAATAAGGAAGAAGAGGAAGATACAATATTTTCAGAGAAGTAATAACATATTTAAAATAAAAGAGGTAAAAGTAAGTGCACTAGCAACATACGTATAATGTTATTCCTATGCATATGAGTACCAGGATTGGAGTCAATGGAGGAATATCAGGAGTTTTCCCCTAATGAACAAAGTATTGGAGTCATGCAAATGTTTAGTTTAATCCCTATAAGGGATGATTTCTACCTGGTACCTCATCACAAGATATTCATGTTTGTAACATGAAAGATATCGGTTCTCCACAATGGTGCAGTGATAATGCTGTCACCTTGTAGTCCTGTGTTTGATCCCTGGTGGAGGCATTAGTAGTTTGGACTCCACTTCCAACGGTAGGCCCAGTTCCGATTAGCCTGTATGTCCATAAAGTGAACTTAATTCCTGGCACATCAACCACGTACGGCTACTCTTTAAGACATCGTTGGAATATGCTAGCATAAATTAGCCCCAAAATTCACCCTGCCCTCAACAAAGTAATCCCTGGGCCCCTTCAGTAATATAGTGGTAATGTCACCTTGTAATTAAAGGGCCCAAGATTTGATCCCCAGTGGAGGCACATTGCCCAGTGGTTCAGTCCCAGTTAGCTTACCTGCAAATAAGGTGGACTTTTTAGAACCACGGTGGCCCAGTCAGTAGGTTGTCGGACTCCCATGTTGGAAATCCGAGTTTGATTTCTTCAGTAAATGATTTCAGGTGGAATTTTTGCCCTGCAAGGAGTGGTCCTGGGCTCACCCAGCCTCTAATAAATGACTACCTGAAGGCAACCCTTCCAGGTAAGGGTGGCCAGAGTATGGTGCTGATCACATCACCTCCACAAATGGCTGTGATTTTGAATGTGTGGTCCTAAGTACCCCCTTCCCCCTTTCTCCCTCCCTGATATGTATATATCTTCATGGCATATTGCAATGTCAGGATAGGAAAGGTCAACTCTTGAATTCTACACACTACTTCCCTCCTAGTTGTTGTTGCATATCTTGAATGAAAACTACTATTTGAAGAAATTTCCAACACTCATGGTGCAGAAAACTCAAAATGCAGCACTTTTCATACACAACTAATTGAAACTTCCTGACTAAGTGGCTCAGTAAGGTAGCATGGTGCTCTTGGACAGTGTTGAGAAAGACATGTGAGCCTCCTCTATGCAACAAACTGTTAATTTTTCTTCAGTCTGTCATATGTAACAAAATTGCCAAATGCTGTACTTACATCCCTACTGTATTTTTGTGGCTTGTTACTTCTCATAATTCATCTGTAGTAAGTGATTATTCAAAAGCTGTCATTGACAGTCTGGCAGGAATGTCATTATTTAGAAGCAGTTCTACATAGATTTGAAGAAAATTAATTTTATCACCTCTGTTAGGGAGCTTTCAGACTAAAGCAACACTTATCACTTGGAAGTGAACCCTACAGGAATAAATGCAAACTTTTGTACCGAAGAGATATTGCAGGCTGCACATCTCACTTGTTGCTTGTGAGCACTCAGACTGATCTGTTTTCTCATGCATTGTGTCGTATACATGGAGATTTTTTTTTTTTTTAACAGACTGGAGGAGCCTGTGGCACTTGCTGCTTTGGTGTGAAACCATCATGTCACTTGTCGCTTGCCATTTGCAGTTTGTCACTCTGGTCTGAGAGCTCCCTTAAGAGATTAACCTCATTGTAATGAACCCAAGAGGCCCAAAATTAACAAGGCCTCCTTAATGGTGTAGTGGTAAAGTCATCACCTTATAATCAAGGGGTCCAGGGTTCAATACCCAGTGGAGGCACATTGCACAGGGTTCGGATCCCACTTTAAACTGTAGGTCCAGTCCCTATTAGCCTATCTGTGCACAAAGGTGGACTCAAGACAAAACTCAAAAATAGCGTAGAATAACCAAAATAGAAAGATAGATAGATAGAAATGAAGAGAGAGATGATCCACAAAAGTTCTAACATCAGTTCAGCAATTTTTTCAGTGCACATGTTCCAACTCTTTTATACTTGTATATGTACAATATTAGTTCCAGTATTTCGCAAAATGTATTTGAATGTTTAGTCTACTTCTAATTATCATTAGCATGTTGTTCAAGAGCATAATTAAGTAATTGCCTTACAGCAATACGGAGTAATTGTGGACTACATAGCTGATGACAGCACACCGTCTATCGTACTGAACTTCAAGACCCGGAAGGAGGCAGAAGTGTCAATGATTCAGGGAAGGAACTTCAGGGACCGGACTCTCACGGTGACCTGGTACATCAGCGATAACCCTGGCGTGCTGCTCCCCCGTATCCCTTCCCGTTCAGGCGAGGCAGAGGAGCAAAGCTGTGACGATACACTGGTCGAAGAGGAGGAGGAAGAGGTAGGAACGATGATTTTTTTAGCAACTGTTCTGGAATGAGGTGATGATGAGGGATGAAACTGATTTTCAACAGGAATGAAATCATGCTGCAGTTCTTGCAAGTTTAACTCACAACTGTAATGAAGATTGATGGGGGAGGGGGGAAGGATGAAACGTATCTTCCATCACAAACATGCAGCCGCAGCCTTAATTGCCATGCTTTTCACTTTTCTGAACTAATTTGGTAACAAAGGTAAAGTTCACCATGCCATGAAGGCACATTTTAGGAGATGTGGGGCCAGTAGACCCCACAAGTTCTCAATCTCTTGTCATTTTGGGGGTTGGTAGCAGCAGCATGTTCAAGTCACCTTTACCCCCCAGGTACCCATTGATTTGAGGCTGGGTGAGCTCTAGAGCCATTTTATGTAGAGACAAGGCTGGAAAAATTCTGGTTTTAGATCACCCACCCTGGGAATCAAAATCATACGCCTTACCAACTAGACTGTTGTGGCTCTCTAATTTGGTAATATTTCACAAAAATACATTAACTTTGCAGAAAAGCAGTCATTTCGCATTACTTCGTGAATACCACTTGTGCATATTTCACACTGAGAATGCCATTAGGTGCAGCATCCTAAAAATTACATCTGTTTATCAATTTCACATTTTTGTGAATTGTTAAAGTTCAAGGCACCTACTCACAACCTTCCCAGCCCTAAGGAAGGATCAAGGCCAATTCAAAAATTTGCATAACCAAAAGAAGGTATATCAGGATTCCAGGTTTTCCAGTCCAAAAAATGAAATTTTTCCAGACGTTTATCATCATGATTTTTTATTTTGAACCTTGAGTTTTTCAATTAAATATATAATCCATTCATTATTATGAATATTCACTTTCACAACTTTTTTTTTAGCAAATTTCATTCTACACACACAAGAACATGTGAAAATTCGAATGTATTGGGTGCTACAATCACATGCATCTAGCCTTCAGGCTAAGGTAACAGAGGTACATTATTTCACCATAACAGATCTCCACAATATAAAAACAACAGAAAAAGTTCATAAACCATACACAATTTTTCATTTTCTGGCAGATTTATAGTGTCACAGAAAATGCTGCTTTTTTTTTGCTTACATTTATGAGTACACAGCATCTAGAGAAATTTTTGTTCCATATATGAGGGTCATTCAAAAAAATAAGTTTCCCTATGTAATATTTTTATTTGGTAATATATACATGCAAACTCTACATGTCTAGATAAGTTTGAGGAGGTATCAAAAAGTTTTGCCTGTTGAGGTATAATTTGTTTAATAATGGAAAGATTGAAACAGTGAACATACATATAGTTTGCCTGTAGTGTCCTCTACTCAGAGTTACCCTTCCACACAGTTGCCATCACATCCGATTCATTTGTGCCAGCGTTTTATCCAGCCCTCAAAACCAGTTTGAAAAAATTCCACAAAGCACTCCCTGCCCCACTGTTCAGAGCTGTTTTAACCTCCTGTAGGATATCGAATCTCATGCCACAAAGCACAGACTTAGCTCAGACTTTATGGTATCCCAAACTCTCAATCATTGCATGTGCTGACCCATAGGACATGTGCAATGCATCAGAAATTTCCTGGATGGTGATGCTTCTATCCTCTCGAATGAGCTCATCATCCCTGTGGCGGTTGTCGTCGGTCAACAACATTGATGGCCTGCCACTCCTTATCATATCCACACTTCGGTTTCTCCCACTTTGAACTTAACTACTTAAGTCTGAGCTAAGTCTGTGCTTCGTGGCATGAGATTCGATGACCTACAGGGGGCTAAAACAGCTCTGAACAGTGGGACAGGGAGTGTTCTGTGGAATTTTTTCAAACTGGTTTTGAGGGCTGGATAAAATGCTGGCACAAATGCATTGAACGTGATGGCAAATGTGTGGAAGGGTAACTCTGAGTAGAGGACACTACAGGCAAACTATATGTATGTTCATTGTTTCAATCTTTCCATTATTAAACAAATTATACCTCAACAGGCAAAACATTTTGATACCCCCTCGTACATACCTGTACTACTTTTCAACATAATCACCTTGCACATTTAGGCATTTGTCCCAACGCTGCACCAGCTTATCGAAGCCCTGTGCAAAAAAATCCGGGCTCAGGCTTTGCAACACTAGTCTTACTGCAGCCTTATTTATCACTCCAACGATGTTCTCTTGAATTCGGGAGTGAAGTGATGAATGAAGCTCTCATCACCTGTCACAGTGGCATTTCCTTCTTCCTGGTATCACGTTAGAGCATCAAGGCTACAGCCTATTCTCGTCTGAAGATGTTCAAAAGTGAGTTGTCGAGGAACCCAAACTTTGCGGTATCACAAGTCCTCATGGATGATGCTGTGAGCGGTCTCAAGGGAAGTGTTCAACGTGTTGGCCACCTCATGAACCTCAATTCTTCTGTTCCCCCGGATCAGTTCATTCACTTTTGCGATGTTGTCATCAGATCGAGCCAGTTGAGAGACGACTGGATCGAACTTCATCAAAAATCCCTACTCTGCCTTCGGTTAACATGTTGCACCACCTGACCTTCCGCACAGACGTTGCAGTGTCACCGTACACAGCAACCAGCTTTCTGTGGATGTCAAGCCATTTGCCCATTCGTACTGAATCACGGCATGCACTTCTTCCTGACACCAGCTGTCCAATACACATGCACCTGCCATGCTGCCTTCCTCTCTAATGGCGCGAGCCCGCTTGCACTTTCACGTCTGCGGGAGAAATGCATATTGTTCCTTGAAGGAGACAACTATGTGCATAGTGTTACTCAATTATTTTTGTAACAAATTTTATGGCACAGGGAAACTTATTTATTGAACAACCCTCGTAGGAATTCTATAGGAAATGCCAAGACTAAGATCTATAAAATAATAGACAATAACCTCATCTTCACCAACCTTTCCGATAATTATGACCATATTGTCATCCCCGGCCGGTTCAAATCCAGGAATTTTTTCTAACGATGGAAGCGGCCCTGGTGCCCACCCAGCATCGAATAACATGGGTACCGGGGGGAAACCCTGGGGGGTAAAGGCGGTCAGGGGCGTGATGCTGATCACATCACCCCCAGTCATGACCGGATCAAGAAAGTGTGGGGCGTTACCCCCACACCTCCTATACACCTTCATGGCGTGGTGCTAAGCACAGGGGAGCACTTTACCTTTTTTTTTTTTTGTCAATGTACTTTAGTTATCAATCAGATATCTGGACTGCAAGTTTAACTTTGATATTATTTCTAATATCTAGTATTATAAAAGTGAAAATTTATTACAGAAATTCAAAGGAACCATAATTTTTCACAAGACTGAGAATCATAAGAACGAAAGAAACAAGTTTCTAAACGGAATCTTTGTTGGGAGTGGAATCACAAGAACTGAACCCAGAAGTAGAAGTGAACTGCGTATTCATTTTCCAACTTTTTCTCTTGCGGACTCCAAAATGCATGCAAAATGCATGTAAATTCCAGACAAACTGCAAAATTTCCCTGTTTTCCAGATCCATAGCAACCCTGTATATGTTATGACTAGAGCCCGGAAGTTCAGGCATTTATTTTCGTTAAAATAGGCAGGCAAAAAGGCATTCATAATGTGGTAAATAGGCACTAAAAATGAAAAAAGGCAAAATAAACCGAAAAAAGGCACATTTAGAAGTCGCTTACTTTTATTTATAATTTCTGGCAAAATGTTAAAATCTAAATTGGGAAGAGCATTTCAATTTTCTCCGTCTTGATTGCACATAACTACAAGGTGCTTTTTAAGTTCTAAACATTAATTGATAGTCGTCTGTCAGAGAGAATGTTTTTCATAATAGAAAATGATCTTTCTACTTCGACAGAAGTTATTGGAGCATACATATAACAAGCTAATGTAGCTGGACTCATTTTGGTAACAGCATTTTCACCTTTTAGAATATCACAAATTGTTTTCAATTGTTTCAAGTCCTCATTTTCACTCACTACCTGTTAGCACTTTTCCGCAACAGCTCACCCCTTTTCTCCTGGCACTTCCATCATCTGCTGCATAGATTCCTCGAAGATTTTCATGGATGCTATAATAGTAATTGTCTTGGCAATGCACCATAATGTGCAAAAATAAACTTGAATAGCACAGGATTTTTTTCACTTCACGAATTGAAGCCGCTTCATTTTCTAGAAGAGCATCGATCACCTCACTGATTTTTTGAAGGTTGTTAGCATAACATATAGCTGCTGATATCCAGGTTCCCTATCTCTTCAAGACTGGTTGCTGAGGTAAACTAAGCTCAATCGATAAGATTTCAGAAATATTTTCTTTGTGTTCGAAATCAACCTGTCCACTTCAACAGTCAATCATGCACAAGAAATGTTAACCGAAAGGCAATATACTGACTCAGCATGAAATACTTTTTTCTCACACTTTTCTCCTTCAGCAATGTTGAAACATGCGTGAGTTCAATATTACTTAAATAAGGCGAAAATTATTCACATAATAAACGGAAGAAAAATAAATGCCAACAACGTTTTTTGGGAGAAAAATAATTTATATACACATTTTTTTTAAAAAAATGTCAAATTTCATGGAAAAAGGCAAAAAAGGCAATATAATTAAAAATAGGCAGTGGGGTCCCAAATAGGCAAAATAGGCAAAATGAAAAGGCTTCTAAAACATTCGAAACAACATAAGAAACGTATATCCGGAAAAATTTTATCAATATATGCAGTAGATAAAAAGATGCATTTTGCCAAACTTACGGGCATATATATAGTTATGACTATAGTTTCAGTTAATTTTATCATGATGACATGTGGCATCAAATACTATTTTTTTTTAAAAAAATTAAGAGCTGCACTTCTACTAGAGTTGAGCTGATAGAAGTGACAATGTATTGGTATCGGAAAGTATTACTTGGAATTCATTTACTGGTACCACATAATACTTTTCTGGCATGTTCGTCTTTCATGGGGCCTGCCACATGACACTTTTACTGAGTATAATTATCCTGGAAATTATGCAAAATTCAAAACTTATTTTTATTTTGCATCAGTCTTGTGTGAAAAACTACATTTCGGAATTACAGGTTGGCAAAGTGATGCATGTTATTGGAGTGGAACCACTATGTGCCTCCACAGGGTATTGCACACTAATGTTAATCAGCATTTTGAACAACTTTTAATTGTTACGTATGAGAAGGAATCAGTTCAAAGTGGCATCAGCTCAGCTCTACTTATATTTAAGTATTAACAATTTAAGAATTTCCATTGTAACTTAACTTGAAATTCTGTGGCTCTAATTCTCTGCGAGTCCAATGCAGAAATGAAAGTCTCATCTTTTTTAATGTGAAAATAAATAAAATATTTTATTTCGGCAGCTAAGCTGACACCAATATAATTTCATTGAACATTCATCTTCAATTTAAATTATGCCAATTAGTTACAATAAAACTTTACTATTCCAATATAGCTAGAAGAGTATTTTTAGATTATTTCAGTCATCCCACATTTGGCTGCAGAATTAATCAGTATTTTGCATAAGTCATATGATACTTCAAACTTTAGTAATGGTAGTGGCAGTAAAGAAAATTTAAATTTCATGTTTTTTTTGTATAATTTGCATTTTGTGCTTGATTTCACATAATTCAATGATGAAATATGGCAGAAAATGTGTGTCATGCCTCTCAAAAACTCCCCATTACACATATGAAGGTCTGTGTATGTTGAATTGTTTTACATGAGGGTTATTGTGCATTGGCAATCATAATGTTTTTCTTTCTTGCTTTTAGGTTACCCTTGGAGAAATTGGCGAGGACATTTTATTGCAAGATGACGAGGAGGAGGAGGAAGATGGCGAAGACAGAAGCTGGCGACGATAGTACAAGAGGATGAATCTGTAATCTATGCAAGGAACTTCTTAACATGGCAATTGCAAGGACTCATTGCTTCTGTTTTCATGAGTTTGTAGAGAGAGAGAGAGAGAGTTTCTTTTCTTTTTTTTTGACTTTGCAGCGAATTTTCTTTTAGACGTGTGTCGCAACAAATTTTATGTACATAAAGAAGTCATGAGATTGAAGGTGATTTTTGAAATTGGCATAATATATTTTTGCTTGAAATAATACAACAGTGCAAATTTAGGTGTTATTTAATTATAAAGCATAATTGCTAAAAAAAATTGACTACTATCAAGAATGTGTTTTAAACACAGTTCTATTGTTATTGAAACATGCATTTTGTTTCTTGAATTATTTCAATGTGGTAATTCTTA
Source organism: Lepisma saccharinum (assembly GCF_977018435.1). Taxonomy (NCBI): domain Eukaryota; kingdom Metazoa; phylum Arthropoda; class Insecta; order Zygentoma; family Lepismatidae; genus Lepisma; species Lepisma saccharinum. The sequence continues at coordinate 77,509,373 of NC_139232.1, forward strand.
TGTACTTTGTATTACACCATGGAAGTACACTTACTTCTCTTTCATTTCACTCAACATATTTGGTGATTGTTTGAGTCAGGTATTTTCTATGTACTTTTGTTGTTATGCTGTGTTTGAATTTTAGCACTAGAATTTTTCTTTTGTTTGTATATTGTGTCATAATATGGAGAATGGTCTCCTAAGATATTGCTTTCTCAAGCAGTATTGTGCAAAATTAAACTGATGTGGCCAATGAGAAATGTGTGGCATCTTGTAAATGTACCAGTAAATTTTTGATTGTAAACATTTGTAAACCTGTTTGTGTGTGACAACTAAATGTGACGAAAAAATAGAAAAAATGGAAAAGAAAAAATATGACAAGTTGAAAGAAAAAAAAATAACTGAAAAAAAAGTATGATGATAAAAAAATGTCAAAACACAATTTTACACAAAGAAACAAAAGATGGGTAGACAAAAATATGCTTTCTTGTAATGTCTACCCCACAAAAAAGATCTTGAAAGAGCGGATTGTCCATAGCATCTTATGGTGGTGAAATTTTATTTCAGGGAATTTGTAAAAGACATTCATCTTTAAAGGAACCAGTGCTTGTAAGCCTTATACCAGCAGCATGTGACTTAAGTTTGTCAATTCTCTGGAACAGCTCTTGACATTCCATTTCTGTTTTCTTTATCATTTAGGTACATGATGAGGTATGGGCACTTACATTCCAATGCAATGTTGAGTATTGTAGGTTTGCTGAAAGCTGATACATCTGAATTTAAAAGCACAGGCTTATCAAATATGAGAACACCCCCCTTCCCCATCACTGAAAAAAAAACCTGAAATGAGACCTCTGGTTGAAACAGTCAAGACTTTCTCAGGAAGCAAACGTGTTACCTTCTTTCGAACACAATTTAATCCAGTGCAGAAAGGAATTGATCAGTGACATATCACAGTAAGTATGCACATAAAAGTTTCACTTATCCGATGCTCTCATCTCCCTCAAACATCATAATTGCATTTTCTCAGAAATTTGCTCATAACTCGAGAACAAATCTTTTCTTCTCCAAAAGAGTTGTGAACAGGATGGTAGATAAATATACTCTGTATGTTACATAGTACTTATTTATTTTCGAAGTTGGAAAACATGAAATTTCTGATCAAGGTGTCCTGGGTCTGATACCCTGTGGAGGCACATAGTGGTTCCGATCCCAATTTAAACTGTATGTCCAGTCCTGGTTCATAAAGTGGACTTAAAAACAAATTCAAACAAGCAAGCAAATTCCTGAATCCTGACATGCATTTTGAATTCTGGATGGAATAGAATTTTTCAGTGACGCATTTTTATTTTCTGTTATGTTCCAATTTTGTGTTTTCAGAGCTACCAAGGAAGCTGTGTGTACCAAGTGCAGAAGTATTTTTCTACTTTTTCTGCTGCTGTTGTATGTTTAGCAGCCTAAGAACAAGTACTATTTTTTTTAATATAAATGTTCATGTCGGTATAACAATTTAGTGGATTGTGTAGGTAAAACTTTATATTTCCATGCTGCTGTTTTCATTTACATATGAAACTTCACCTACATAATACTTTGACTCTGTTTCTGGCATGCTACCATGAATATTTAGTGAAGTTGAGCTAATGCCGATACTTGATTGGTTGATTTTACTTTGCTTTTTGGCTAATTGTGAGTGGTGATATAATGCAATTGATGAAGGAAGACTCACAAAGACCACCTGTGCTCAGACTGGGATTCAAACCCATTAGACCTAGCATCATATTACATATCAGCTAATGCTGATACTGCCGTGGTAGCTCAGTTGTTAGGGCATCTGACTACCATGCGAGAGCCCCAGTGGGTGGAGAACCAGGAGTTTTCCCACCTGTTCAAGCGGCACCAGCGGTCACCCAGCATCCTATAAAGTGTGTACCTGGGGGGGTAATGGTGGCCAGGGGCATGGTGCTGATCACATCACCCCCATCTTTGGCTGTGATCAAGAAAGTATGAGGCCCTAACTCCACACCCCCTATAGGCCTTCATGGCATGGTGCAAAGCACAGGGGAGCACTTTACTTTTTTAATGCTGATACTGTTCTTATGATAATTTATTGAGTATATAATATTAATCAATCTAAACTCTTGATTTTTTTTAAAAAAATGTGTGTGTGTGTGTGTGTGTGTGTGTGGGGAGTTTACATTTTCATAAAAAATGCACCCAAATTCAAGAATATTTATGGAAATATTGGATTGTTAAAATTCGTAGCAATTTTACTCCTATAATATCATTTGATACCTGTCAGTCCTATCCTTAATATATATCAGTTTATAAGTAAAATTATTGATCTGGTATGTTAACGATCAACTGATTCAACAAACTATGTGATTCACAATTCAGATTTTTTTCCCTACTACATGGGATCTGATGTTGCAAACAAGAATTTTCAAATGTTTACCTATTATAAAAGAAGAATCTGTGTGCTGTTAACAAATATCAACTTTTTGGACAGCCTTAAGCAGCCCTCCTTTTTTAAATATATTTTTCGTATTATAAATGGTGAATATAAATGTATTTTCCAGTACAAAGCACAAGAGTCAGTCTCGTGTCAAAGAGAGGGTAAGGTTATTTGATTGATAATAGAGAGATCTGTTTGGTGATTATGAATGCTCACTCCATAATTATTATCTTGATTGTATTTGGATCTCGCAATGTTAACAGCATAGAGCCCACAACCTTCTCAGGATATATATATATATATATATATATATATATATATATATATATATATATATATATATATATATATATATATATATATATATATATATATATATATATATATATATATATATATATATATATATATATATATATATATATATATATATATATATATATATATATATATATATATATATATATATATATATATATATATATATATATATATATATATATATATATATAAAAAATATAAAGGTATGACCACCTTGAATTACAAAACAATATATACTTTCTTACCGTTAACAAGTTTTCTCTGAATATTATGGTATGGATCTTATAAATGGGCTATAACTTTTCAACCATAGCTTTTTGATTATTCATTTCACTTTTACATATCATAATGAGAACAAAAGAACACTTTAACAAAAGCGACAATTAAGGGGCCAGGGGAAAATGGCCAATTTTCAAATTTCCCCGAAAATTATGACACTCAAGAATGTTCAGTATTTTTTAAAAAAATTGAGGGGAGTAGGATTACATATCCTTGAAGTGGTCTTTTGTGCTTCCCAGCAAATTTGGTCATCCAGCATCCATAGGCTGATGCTACAAGCGAAATTTGGATTTTTTTTTCCTTAAGCTGACAACACTACCACACACACACATTATTATTTTTTTCTCCACAAAGTATTGTCCTATTTTCAATTCAACTTTGCATGTTAGTGGGAATGTACCACTGCTACATACTATATTTTTTCATTCACTTTGCCATGGGTGTGTCGAATACATTTTTTTTCTTTTTCAAAAATTTCAACTTTCTTCTTTAACTTTCATTATTGGAAAGTACAATGTATAAATTCCATCTTCGCTAAAAGCCCTGTTAATGCTGATTTTTTTTTACTTCACTGAAAGTTTGAAAAATATGTGCTTGAAAAGTTCCCGTCCGGAGAGGCTCCTGTCAACTATAGGTTAAGCTACATAACTTACATACTATGGTAATATACAGGGTAGCACGTAGGTAAGTGTGGAAACCCCCACCTAAATCAAATACAGATAGAGAAATACAAGGGGGGGGGGGGGCTAATAAGTTCTCGGCCTGACAACCTTTCGCACATGTCATCCTGAAATCATTCAAACATTGTAGTTCAAACATTGATCTTTTGTAAGTTTAAGTACCAGCTGGGATGATTGTATTACTAACGGTTTTATCTTTACAGGCCATTGATTGAACCATGGCACAGCCAAATTTGGAATTCACCAAGGAGATGTTGCAAGGTGTTATGAAGTTCTTCTTCCTGGAACAGAAGTCGCCGAAGGAAATCCATGGTTGCATGCCACACACATTGGGTGTACATTGCCCTTCATACTCCACTGTGAAGAAATGGTGCTCAAACTTTAAGTGTGGTGATTTTTCCACAGAAGATGGTGAAAGGTGTGGGAGGCCAGTGTCAGTGTCAACTCTGGAAAAAGTGCATCAGGTTCATGACCTGATTTTGAGCAACACACGAATTTCACTTCAAGCAGTAGTTGAGACCTTGCACATATCCAAAGAACATGTCTGGTCAATAATCCATGATCAGTTGGACATGCACAAGCTTTTAACGAAATGGGTGACCAAACGTTTGAACGCCGATGAGAAATGCAAATGTGTGACATTTTCTCAGGTGATTTTGTGAACTCTAAGGATGAAAGTTGGTTCCACTACTTTGATCCTGAGACCAAACAGTAGTCATGCAAGTGGCGGCATTCAGGATCTCCAAGGCCAAAGAAATTCAAAGCACAGAGGTCCACAGGCAAGGTGCTTGCCTCAATATTCTGGGATAAGGATGGTGTTTTGTTATCAGTAGAGCCCGGAAGTTCAGGCATTTATTTTCATTAAAATAGGCAGGCAAAAAGGCATTTATAATGTGTAAAATAGGCACTAAAAATAAAATAAAAGGCAAAATAAACAGAAAGAAGGCACATTTGGAAGTCACTTACGTTTATCTATAATTTCTGGCAAAATGTTAAAATCTACATTGGGAAGAGCATTTCAATTTTCTCCGTATTGATTGCACATAACTACAAGGTGTTTTTTTAATTTCTCAACATTCATTGATAGTCGTCTATCAGAGAGAATGTTTTTCATAATTGAAAATGATCTTTCTACTTCGACAGAAGTTATTGGATCATACACAAAACAAGCTAATGTAGCTGGACTGATTTCAGTAACAGCATTTTCACCTTTTAGAATATCACAAATTGTTTTCAATTGTTTCAAGTCCTCATTTGCAATTACTACCCGTCTGCACTTTTCTGCAACAGCTGACCCCTTTTCTCTTGGCACTTCCATCATCTGCTCCATAGATTCCTCGAAGATTTTCATGGATGCTATAATTGTAATTGTCTCTGGCAATGCACCATAATGTGCAAAAATAAACTTGAATAGCACAGGAGTTTTTTCACTTCACGAATTGAAGCCGCTTCATTTTCTGGAAGAGCATCGATCACCTCACTGATTTTTTGCAGGTTGTTAGCATAATATATAGCTGCTGATATCCAGGTTCCCCATCTCGTCAAGACTGGTTGCTGAGGTAAACTAAGCTCAATCGCAACTTCCTGAAATTTTCGGGTTCGAGAGGGAGATTTCAGAAATATCTTCTTTGTGTTCGAAATCAACCTGTCCACTTCAGCAGTCAATCATGCACAAGGAAATGTTAACCAAAAGGCAATATCCTAAATCCGCATGAAATACTTTTTTCTCACACTTCTCTCCTTCAGCAATGTTGAAACATGCGCGAGTTGAATATTACTTAAATAAGGTGAAAATTATTCACATAATAAACGGAAGAAAAATAAATGCCAACAACGTTTTTTGGGAGAAAAATAATTTATATACACATTTTTTTTTAAAAAAAATTGTCAAATTTCATTGAAAAAGGAAAAAAAAGCATTATAATTAAAAATAGGTAGTGGGGGTCCCAAATAGGCAAAATGAAAAGGCTTCCAAAACATTCGAAACAACATAAGAAACGTATATCCGGAAAAATTTTATCAATATATGCAGTAGATAAAAAGAGGCATTTTGCCAAACTTCCGGGCTCTAGTTATCAAACTACCTTCCAAAGAGACAAACCATAACATCAGAGTATTACTGCAGTCTTCTGGCTAAGTTACAAGATACTATTATAGAAAAGCGCTGGGGAAAGTTGAGAAGAGGTGTGTTGTTTCTGCAGGACAATGTTCCCGTTCACAAGGCTGGAAGAACAATGGATTTTCTGATTTCAGTGCATTGACCACCCACCTTACTCACCAGACCTTGTACCCTCTGATTATTATCTCTTCCCTAGACTAAAAAGTTCTGAAAGGACAGAGATTTAGAAGTGATAACAAGGTTATAGCATCTGCAGACCAGGAGGTTGTTTTTTTTTTGTTTTTTTTTTTTTAGAAGTTGGAGCAACGAAGTGCCAAGTGTGAGAATACGTTGAATAGCCTGAAACTTTCATGACTGTAGCTAAAGTCCTTCTGGGTCGGGCCGAGAACTTATCAACCCCTTCCCCTCGTATGGATGAAATCGCAAATTGTTGGAATTTTTTTTTACCAACATGGTGGCCACCTTTAGCATCATTTTTTTTCTCAATAGTTTGCTTCATTTATTTAATTCGCTTTTTGCTACTTTTGGCTAATTATGAAGATGAGTGATGATATGATAAAATTGATGAAGGGGTGTCTACAGAGAATACCTAGGGTGGGATTCCCCCTAGTGTCATAGTGTGCTGTCTCTCCTCCACAGAGGTCAGCATATTTCTTTTAGACGGCTGTTTTTGCACTTATGGGCCAACCTGTCCTCATGGAGTTTACTGCATTTGAAAGCAACATGCATTTTGCTGTTGTCATGAACAAGCACAGCTATCTTTAATCTGATGTGAATTTGTTCCACTTTTGAAGGTCATAATTTTCCATGTTCAAGCAGAACCAACAACAACAACAAAAAAATCTTGTTACATTGTTTTTCTTTTTAGGGACTTGAATGTACCAGGTGTAGAAGTATGAAACCGGAATTTGTTTGCAAGAAGTAAACGGCTGGTGTTTGCAACTGAGAAACAATATTTTATTCAAAGTAAGCTCCATTGCTAGTTACACATTTCTCCCATCTTTCCGGCAGGTTATGAATGCCACGCCAAAAAAAACGTTCTTCTTTTGAAGCGAACCAGTCCGCGAGCCATGTTCGTACATCTTCAATTCGGAATTGAAGCGCTGTTCTGCAAGAGCGTGTCCCAGTGAGGCAAATAGATGATAATCTGAAGGAGCCAAGTCGGGAGAATACGCCGCATACCCTAGTATCTCCCATTTGAACGCCTCGATTGTTTCCCGGACCCGTTTTGCTGTGTGTGGTGAGGCGTTGTCATGGAGCAGGATGACCTTGTGTTGCCTTGATTCATATTCCAGCCTTTTGTCACATAATGCTCGATGTAAATTGATCATTTGCTGTTGGTAGCGAGCTCCTGCTGCGTTTGGGTATCATCTTCATCCAATTGTTGTTATATAATATGTATTATATTAAATTAAATTATAATTAGAAATTATCTCACGAAAATTTCCCCCATTTTTAATTATACTCACTTTCCCATACTATATAGAACACAATTTTTTTTCTCAAAATTGTGTTCTATATAGTATGGGAAAGTGAGTATAATTAAAAATGGGGGCTTGCAATTCGTTGTCTTCGAACTTTTTCGGAGGTTTCCCACGTTCCTCGTTTCGCAAGTCAAAATCGCCACTTTTTAATTTCTTGAACCACTCGAAACACTGTTTTCCCGAGAGCATGTTCGCCGTAAGCTTCAACGAGCATTCGATGCGATTCTGCGGCAGTTTTCTTCAAATGATAACAGAACACCAATGCTGTCCACAAATCGTAGTTCGTAGGCACAAAACTCGACATGTTCCGGGTGTGCAACACCTTCCTCTGTCTGGCACTCGGGTTACTGTGTTCCGATATAACGTCCTCGGGAGTGGCGATCTTCCTCGCCCTCCACTGCCGGCTAGCACCATCTATCGGTCAATTCCGGTTTCATACTTCTACACCTGGTAATATTGATTTGCATGTTGTTGATGTGAAAAAAAAAATGTTTTTAGCTGCCAAGTGCATTGAGTGATCTTGCCACTGAGGGTTCAATCTCATTTTCATCTTTGCAATTAGACAGTGGCAGAAATAAGAAAATTAGGTGCTTTTAGTAGTGAAACTTTCCAAGCTTGCTGGGGTTTTTTCATGAAGGCATAATTTTTGCCATTTCATACATTAATATATCATTACATTGTGTTTTCAAACACAGGGAAGATTTATTTTTGTTCAAAGTTTGTGAAAAATGCTGAACTTTAGTGTCTGTTATACTATACCGTTACTCTACCAACTAAGCTACTGAAAGTTCAGGCAAAATCATGGTGAAATGTGCATTTTTTGATAAGTAAATTTTGGTTGTAGAAAAGCAAATTTCCTTTTTTCTTCTAAGAAAATAAGAAATTTCCATCGAATAAAGAAATCACAACACATGTATGTTGCATGTGTAAAATATATTTTAAATTACATACAGTGGAACCTCGATCTTACATTTTTCAGGGGACCATCAAGATGGAATGTATAAAGCAGGAAAATGTAAAATTCAGGAACTTAAAATTCCATTGTAATGCAGCACTGTAATCTTCGGTGCAAGAAAACAATAATTGTTTATATACATAACAATTACATAGACATCACAACCAAAAAAAAGTATGTATTTATGATCATTGTTTAAAGGGGAATGTTAAATAAGCATTTAAAGAAGAATCTAAAAAGAAATTTCAAGTAATATTGATGGAAGTAGAGATTACCTTTCTTCAACATAAATCTATAGCACAATCCAAGAACAGTTGAACTTTTCAATGATTTGCAAATTACAGGTGAGTGAATAAGGTTACAGTGTGCCCATTAGAGATCGTTCTGTGACTGGATGTCTTCAAGCTTTCATTCTTTCTCCTCTTTGTGATCACAAAACTAAACACACTATAGAAAGCGAAATTTTCATTTCATGGAAATATTTCTGCCATAATAGAAATTCTTCTCTTAAGTGATGCACACAGCTATCAAGTCAATTTTTTATCCACTGTAGCTTCACTATAAGAAAAGAATGCCTGCAAGAAAAGAAAAAAAACATTGTATTTTCACTCTTTTTGTGCTCACTGCTATTAGCAAGTGAAATAATTATTAATCATAATATTGGATGATTTGTTGAAACCAGAGACTGCAGAAGTGTTATCACCCTATTTAATTACTCCCACCTGTTCTTACATATATAACGCTAAATGTATTGGCAACTCAAGTTATCACCTTTCAGTGATAATGAGGCTACGCCAGACTTGTATTTCAATAAATCTGAAGGTTTACAAATTTTAAATACCACTGATTTTTCAGTGGATCATGAGAGGAGCGATGTTATTGGGTCTCTTTTGTGATCTGTAGACAATTTAGTTGAGAGTGTATATCTTGTGTCCCTGGAAAATTTGCCACTCCTGAAACTAATGTTAATCAAATACTTACAAGAAATTACAGTGGATCCTCAATTTTACATTTTTCAGGGGAGCAAAATGAAAAACTTGAAATGCAGGAAAATGTAATATTGGGGTTTCACTAAAGCTTCAATTACTGCTGAAGCTCTACATAAAGCAACTAACCTGGTTGTCTTTTCATCCAATGCTGAAGGTGGTTTACCAAGAGTCCACCTAAAAGGATTTGTACAGGATGGTATACCAGGAGAGGAAGCGATATATATGATAAATGTGCGTATCCACCAAAGAGAATTCGCAGCATTGGAATTCCTAAAATATAAATTTTCATTGATCAGATTAAAATACACACAATGTTTATCCTCTGCTGTTTAAAATACCGGGTGGCCGAAACAAAACTATACCCAACAAAGTGAAGCGTGTTAGTATGATCAAGTACATCTGTAACTTACGTGTTAAAACATGGGCAAATGGAGTCCCAAGGGTGCCACACACTCCATTGCTCCAATGTTGGAAGTGGCCTTCTCCACATAGAGGCAGCACATGTCCGTTTCTCTCCGAATGTTTTGGAATGTAGCTTGAAGCTATTGGTGTGCAATATCACAACTGCAGCTCAGATTTTGAAACACTTGAGAAATTTTAAAGAATAAACCAAACGTGTCACTCAAGAAGTCTCTGACAATAACTACAAAAACATTGTGATGATAAAATACTGCCTTAGTACCACCTTTGTTTTGGGTATAGTTTTATTTGGGCCACCCTATATCTACATCATCAGTAACATTCTCAAACATTAGAAGAATATCTATTTACATGAAAAACTTGACAACTCTGCTTCCATTATTAATAATTTATATCAACTTTCATGTTTTGAGAAATGTTAAGTATTTATAAACATGAAACACATACAAATGATATTTATATATTCATTATTCTGTTACTTTGAATGGCCTCTCCCACCATGCACATTGAAAATTAGAATTGGTTTCAGGCATCATCAAATTAATAGATCAATGAAACCTAAATTGAGGCAACACAGGTATGCACTTCATGTTCATGTTAAAATTATTAATTTTAAGAATAACTGTGCAATCTATACAAGCTATTTTATATACACATTTATTGAAATAATGGAAAGAATTATGTGTAGAATGACCATATTTTGACCCAAAAACGGGACATACCAAGGAGACCAGTTTACCCCCCCCCCCTCCTTCCTATTCTTAAATATCAGTTAGGCCTAATTATAAAATTATTATTATTATTTATTAAAAGATGGATCGCATAAATGATAAATCACAGACAACAAATTAAATATGATCTCCCATTGTCAAAAGGTATTAATTATTATAATCTTTGTATAATTTGCATAGCATTTCTAGTTCTTCCTGATCACACTTTGATGTTAGTCCAATGCTGAAGTTGAGTAATGCCACAAGTATTTAGCAGAAGAATAAATCATCTTGGTTCAGATTAATTCTTCATCAATCTTTTATTATAATTCGACCCAAAAACCTTAACACACAACTATAGATTTTAGTTTTGAGTTTGTGTCAAAACCTTAACACACAACTCTAGATTTTATTTTTGAGTTTGTGTCAAGATACAGAACTTTAAATTCTTTTTGCAATCCCGTAAAGGAACTGCATGCTTATTGACTGCTCTACAAATAACTGAACACATACAAAACAATGCATATTTTTAGGATGAAATGTGTCTCAAAGTTAGACTCGGTTTTCAAGATAATTTCTACTTTTTATAAAATGGGACAATGTGTTTTTTTAATATGGATGGGATAACCGGGATATCCCTCTGAAATGGGACTGTCCCAGTCAAAATGGGACATATGGTCACCCTAATTATGTGCCATAGTCGTGCACTAAATTACACACCAAGCCTCTGTCACGATAGCTTAGTCAACAGACTTACGAGGGGAGCTGATAAGTTCTCGGCCTGACCCCCTTCCGCATATGTCATCCTGAAATCATTCATTGCATTTGAAACTTTGATCTTTTGGAAGTTTAAGTGCCAGCTGGGATGATCGTATCACTAACAGTTTTTTCTTTACAGGCCATTGATTGAACCATGGTGCAGCCAAATGTGGAATTTACCAAGGAGGAGTAGCGAGGTGTCATGAAGTTCTTCTTCCTGCAACAGAAGTCCCCGAAGGAAATCCCTGGTTGCATGCTAGACACATTGGGTGCACATTGCCCTTCATACTCCACTGTGAAGAAATGGTGCTCAAACTTTAAGCATGGTGATTTTTCCACAGAAGATGGTGAAAGGTGTGGGAGGCCAGTGTCAGTGTCAACGTCAACTCTGGAAAAAGTGGATCAGGTTCATGACCTGATTTTGAGCAACACACGAATTTCACTTCAAGCGATAGCTGAGACCTTGCACATATCCAAAGAACGTGTCTGGGCAATAATCCATGATCAGTTGGATATGCACAAGCTTTCTGTGAAATGGGTGCCCAAACGTTTGAACGTCAATGAGAAACGCAAACGTGTGACATATCTTCTCAGGTGATTTTGTGGTATTTTGTAAACTCTAAGGACGATTTTTTGAACGGCTTGTTACCCAGGATGAAAGTTGGTTCCACTACTCTGATCCTGAGACCAAACAGCAGTCATGCAGGTGATAGCATTCACGATCTCCAAGGCCAAAGAAATTCAAAGCACAGAGGTCTGCAGGCAAGTTGCTTGCCTCAATATTCTGGGATAAGGATGGTGTTTTGTTATCAGACTACCTTCCAAAGGGACAAACCATAGCATCAGAGAATTACTGCAGTCTTCTGGCTAAGTTAAAGGACGTTATTCAAGAAAAGTGCCAGGGAAAGTTGAGAAAAGGTGTGTTGGTTCTGCAGGATAATACTCCCGTTCACAAGGCTGGAAAAACAATGGATTTTCTAAAGGACCTAGGGTTTCAGTGCATTGGCCACCCAGCTTACTCACCAGACCTTGCACCCTCTGATTATTATCTCTTCCCTAGACTGAAAAAAGTTCTGAAAGGACAAAAATTTAGAAGTGATAACGAGGTTATAGATGTGGTTTTTTTTTGTTTTTTTTTTTTCAGACCAGGAGCAATCATTTTTTTTGGAGGGGTTAGAGATGTTGGAGCAATGAAGTGTCAAGTGTGTTGACCTTCGGGGAGAATTCATTGAATTGCCTGAAACTTTTGTGCCTGTAGCTAAAGTCCTTGTGGGTCGGGCCGAGAACTTATCAGCTCCCTCGTAAAACTAACTTTATGGATTTGTAAGATTGTCAGGAAATTTTATGTATGTACCAAAATGCTGGTACCAAAAGAATGCTATCCCTTACGATTTAGAGAAAATTGTCAATTCTTGCAATAGACTTGTTTCACTAGAAGATTTCATGTCCTGACCTATTCCTATAGATCATTTGGTTTGAGTCTTTGTTATCACAAAGAATTGTTCAGCAGGTACAGTTGAGGTGGTATGAACCCTTCTACGTACATTGACACAGCAAGGGAGTGGAAAGATGGTGACAACTAACATTAACAGACAAAATAGAACAGGATAGCTTTGTAACTTCATGCAAGAAAAATGGTACTGATACAAAATTTACTTGCACAATGACTGTTATAGAAATAAGAAGAAAGGAACGTACCTAAAGTTAATGACTTGTGTGTTGAGCAAAATATAATAGCTACTGTATCACTACGCGTGAACCAGTTTTGCTTCTTTACTGCAAATGAGAATGTCATCCATAACAATAAAATCTGCAATGCAACAACTGAAATGAAAGAAAAGGAAGTTAATGAGAAAACTTTGTATGAAATATTTAAATTTTTTAAACATTTTAAAATTAAAATTAAATTGCATTGAAATAGGTGTGGGCAGTAGGTAAGACGAACATGTTCTACTCATCACATGGTGTTAGGGCAGTGGTTTTCAAACTTTTTCATTCCGGGACCCACCTTGAAGGATATTACACTTCATGGGACTCATAGGCATGGGTGCCAGCAGAAGCTCTTGTAGGGGGTGTGCACCCAGTTCATAATCATATTTTTGCTAACATGGAGTACTTCAAAAAGCCCTCTTTAACGCTTGTTTAAAGAGAAATACAAACATACTTCCTTCTAGGGAAAAAAATATGCATTTTATAAAAACTAATTTACTCTAGTCTAACATCTAACTAAACACACATGCTGAAATTGAAAACTCTTTTCTTCTTCACCAAACTAATGTAACGGTTGGGGCTGCCTTTTCTGCATAAGCTGGGGTTTGTGGGGTTCAATGGTGGTTAACTTAAATCGTAAATGTGAGTGCGCGCCAAGTCTCAGAAGCAGAAGCTGCTTACATTCACTGCCAATTTTGATGCACAGCACAGGAAAAAAGTATTGAATTTAATGAAGGAGCTTTTAAAAGTTTACGATTTTAACCACAAGGGAGAAAACAGTTTGAAACCACTAGGCCTATTTTTAGCACCCATTGCCTTCCGGTGAATAACAGAAATGTAGAGTTTAGACTACGTACAACACGGGTTGGATGTAAATTATTTAAATCTTAGTAATTTAAATGTAATAGGTTTATAAGACACAGTAAATACATTTTTGACCCGACTTCGCTACCCACCAAACACATCCTCGGTACCCAGCAGTGGGTCGTGCCCCACAGGTTGAGAAACGATGTGTTGGGGGCTATTTGTGTTAATTTATGACAGAATAAATAGCTGGCATTTAACCAAAAAATTCACTTTTGCAACATGCTTCTGGAACACAATTAAATAAAAGTATGCATTTTCCATAGTTTCTATGACCTCTGCAAATGTGTTGGTATTTAGGGCAGTGTGTGATGGCCGAACAAGAAGTATAAATCAGTAAAATTCAAACCAATACTTAGTGATACCGACAACAGTGACATTAGCAGATAGTGATATATATTAGGAATGGACAGAAATGAAAATTTTGTTGACACTGATGCAGTAATAATATAAAATTTATAGATGTTGATAGTTGTTATTATACTAATCTGATATAAAATAGAAAATGCTCCATGAATGTAATAGGATCTTGCTTTCAAAAAGCAATTTGAAACACTCGTTACAAAACCAGGGAACATGGGTAGAGGTTCTCATTAAAAATATAAGAAAATACAAAATTTTGCATCAAACTGCAGGATATTTATTGATTATAATTTTAAAATTTAAATAATATCATTTATGCAGTCTTTACTGGATAATACTTCTCATAGATTACAAAAATGCACATTTGAAAGAAATCGTAATGTTAAGTTAATGCTCCATGTAACACACATAATGGCAAGGCATATTTTTGTGGAACCAAGAACTAGTGTTAGTAACACAAACACAGCTTTTTGCATTCTCAGTGGCATGATATATGAATTATCTTAATTTAATTGCAGTATATGAGAATGTCTTGTGTTATATTCTTGTGACATGCACAACTGAACAAATTACCGACTCAAATAAAAAATTCTTAGAAATGAGAACTACACTAGTCTTTACTGTTTAATATTTGTTTTATTACTGTTTAATTGAACTATCATTGAACTAATCTAGCAATATCTTCAACAATTAATGCTAAGCAGAGGCTTTTATTGCATCACTGTATCCTCATTAACATTTGTAACATGATAGCCATCATCATAATGGCATATCAAAAGCTGATGCAATCAAGACCCACTTGGAGTGGGTCTTTTGTTGAAACATCAAATAAATGATAGGTGACATGGAGACACTCAATGTGGTCGCCACCCTGATTTTCCAATGTTGTTTCTTTCCTCCATGCGAATAGGAGGAAAGTGTAGAAGGAATGAACCCTTGCACTGGTGTTTGTGTAGCATTCCTCTTCTCTTTCTTCAATGAATAAAATATAGCTAGCAGCACCCTGCTGCACAGAGGAGACTCTCACAGGTAATAATGCAGATATGAGCTGAATACAGCACAACATATCAAGATCATATACCTACAGGGGCGCCGACTTGTCAAAATTATTGGGGGGGGGGCCCTCTGATCACTGTAATAAATTAATGAATGACTCATTCTCTCCCTTTTTAAAGTTTTGGCCTCAGTGTTCGGAATCTCATAAAAGCCCATGAATTCCTCAAAAATATCCAATTTTTATTCGCAGTTGGAATGCAGAATATTAATTGTCCACGGATGGATATGTCACAAGTTTCCTCAACCATAATAGCAAAATATCCCCGACTTTTAATATCTGCTACCACGGAGCGCAAAACAGATCTCCCTAATATATCAATGATCTCGTTCTGAATGTCATGTTAGAGCCATTTGTAGCCCAAACGTCCCATCTACTACCCTAGTTCATGCACATAGTCTTTTGAAACTCTTTTTAGTAAAAATTTTAACAATACTCATAATTACATACTTAGTATATAGTAATAAGTCATGTGTTTTGCTGTCTCCGGTCATAGTCCCCAAAATTGATAGTCTAGAACATTTCAAATGTGTATTTAAAGTTAAGTTCATGTGGCACAATTCAGAGTAAACTTTACAAGAGAAGCAAAATAATATATTTGATGCTCTTAAGCAAAATTATTAGGGGGGCTCTGCCCCACATCGTCGGCACCTATGTATATGTAAGAATAGCATTAGAGACAGAATAGCACTTACCTAGAAAAACGGTGATCAGCACATCCTTAGCATTAATAAAATTATCTTCACTAATAAAAGTATCACAAAATGTTGTATAAATAATAAAAAGCAACATTGATTGTCCAATAACACTAAAAGGCATTCTCCTCATAATTGCTCTGTTCCTTGCCATTTTGCGAAAGAACTGTCCGAGGAATAGGGGAAACACCACAGTCATGCTCAGCTGCAACACTGTGTCCATTAGTGGAGCTGTGGTTGATGCTCCAAGCTAGGAGGAGAAAGAGAATAAATTATTAACATCTTACAAACATCAAAATGATATACAGCATGTCCATAAAGTCCCTCCAGGGTTTTAAAAAAGAGTACTGTATGGAAATGGTATCAGCATTTTGTGTTGTGTAAATAATTCCAAGATGGCCACTGCATGACCCAGATACAATTCAAGTATAATTCCAGGTTTTCAAGGTGAATTTTCCAAATTTCTAGATGAAAAAGATAATTTCAATTATTATTAACTTGAATTAAAATTTTATACTAAAATTTACAAAGAGTTTAGTTTTCTTCCGCAAAACATAGAAAACATAAAGACTAAATGACAATCGAAGATTCTCTCACCCTTGGATGTGATTGACATTTTGAATGGCATGCACCTTGATATCAATGCATAAAACACAATCTGGTGATCTTTTATCTTACACATCTTTTCTGACTCTTTATGCTAATTGTAACAATCAGGATTTAGGATGTTTATATGAATAATCTGGAATCTTTTAATGATGATATTTTGAACACTCAACATGCTAGAATTATATTGTCATATTAGTGGCTAGAAATTTATTTTACCTGCACCCTGCACATATACATGTGTTTCTGTCAATAAAATATGGGAATGAATCAAATAATACTTAAAAAAATGTAGTAATATTTGTAAATTATGATGGTCAAATAACATTATGAGTTATATTTAACAATACTACATCATAACTTCCCCTTTACATTTAAACAACAAAAAAGAATACTTACAAAATAGAGTAATGTTAATGGAGTGACAATAATGCCAAGAATACTTCCTAAGGCTGAATTGAAGACAGCAGCAGCCTCATTGCCCCCGGCAGCTTTTGTGAGGATCACAGCAGATGATACTGGGGGAGGCATGCAACTCACTGTTACAAATCTGAAACAAAGCAATCTGTTTTTCAGGCTGAACTGGAACCAATGTCCTACTATCTAAAGGAAAATGTACATGAATTGTGGACAACTTTCAATTTTGAAGATAATTCGATATTTTGTTACTTTGTGTTTTACAGTTCAGTTTGTGGTGACTACCCATCACTTTTTTTTTAAGTGAAATTTTATAGAGGTTTGAACTGATACCCCACAACAATTAAACAATTAAAAGTTATTCAAAATATTGATTAATATTAGTGTGTAAGTATTTCCTGAACCAATTAAATTTCAGCTGATACCAACACCGTGCCATTGGCACAGCCCTATTAAGGAAATATTTTTAAAAAGGAGGCCAAGACAGAAGTAAATCAAGCTTTGCTACAGTGGCCCTCACCACACATCTCTAAGGCACTCCTATCTGTCAATTAGATGCATAACTAGGAAGCAAGTTGCAGTAGTTTCAACATGAACCTGTACTACATCAAATGCTTCAGTAGCAGGCCAGTTTCATGGGGAGGATGTCAATGCTGACTCTATTGTGCTACAATGCAAAATACAATGTAACAACAAGTGCCATGACTTCTTGTGGGGTACTATCTTGTTGCATACCCTCCCTACAACCCAGAACTTTCACCTTGTGACTTTCACATTCCTCATGAGTTGAAGAAACAGCTGAAGAGTCACAAATTTGCACTGGACACAGATATGAGTGTGGAATCACCAAGCTCTAATCAGTGTGGTACAAATGTCTGTCTCAATAGTGCTGATGCTTTCCTTTTAATAAATGTACACTTTCAGCGTTATCAGTTTGTCTCACTTTCATTTCACTCACTCTCTACCTTTATATTACACAGTGGATCATTATCTTATATTATACACTTACCCTTTTAAAATCCATTGGTTCACTTCAAATAAGTTGAGAACTCCAGTCACTATTTGCATGAACAATGGTATAAAGCACAAAGTAAATCCTTGTATGAATAAATGCAGTTTTACTTGATACACTGTGCCCACAAGCTCTTCAGTTTTCAAGGAAACTCCACTGATAAAAAAGATCACAAAAACAGCAATATATTTTGCAGTGACTTCTGGCTTTAATGGTCCTAGAAATTAAAAAATCAAGACAATGAAAGAGCATTCAATGATTCAAAGACACTGTGGTTGCAGTAAAAGATTGTTGGCATGGACTAATTGGGGACAGAGGTTATCAATGTTAACAGAAACACAAATATAATAACTCTCCTTAGTACATCATAAAGATGTATTTCACAAAGTTCATTTGGCTTCTTCAGGGATAGATTTTGAAAAAGTAGAACTTACATGTTGCAGACCGCAATGTTGAAAGTATAAAAATAGGTATCCATTTGAAGATTAAAAGGCTGCAGTACTATGCACATGCATTACATACATGTATGTAGTAGTGGCAACTATTTCATAGAGACAACACATTTTTACCTTCATCTTTTACATGCAGTGGGAAAGGATTAAATGGTTTGATAACATTTTAAATATTTTCCCAATTTCTCTGATTCCCCACTCTTTAAGCTGTTAATCCTCTGTTGGTGTACGTGTGAGCATGGCGTTCACCTTGGAATATAATTGTAAGATTTCCAGGCCCAGATAATTATATCAGTTTCTGGTCTTGTGTTCCTGTAATTTGCAATGTCTATGGCCAGATGATACTGGTTACATGTTATGGCATTACTCTCAGTCTGCGCATACTCGTCATTTTGATGACAGTCCATGTTTTGTGAGCATCATGCTGACACATATACCAACCGTATAACTATTTTCTGAAAACAAATTTTATTTTTTGCACCCTAAATTCTTGCTGGGTTGATTCCTCAATACTTATTTTATTTGACTCCATTTACTTATTACAGCTACTATTTCTTGTTAAATGAACTTCGAAATTTGATATTCATCACGAATGAAGAACAGAAGTTCCGAACATGACTTGCTGAATCAAATGATGAGAAAAGAGAAGACCTGGGTAGAATGTGTGATTCTCAGGCCCAAGAAGATAATGTTAGCTGACAAGTCATGGATACGTGATAATGAAAGCGACACGAATCAATCTCCTTATGATGATGACCCTATTTTTACTTGTTCTTTTCCCTCAATGTATTGGGCGGAATCAAACTATGAAGTATAATATGTATCTCTTCTGCCAACAATGCATTGTTGAATTTATTATTAATGTCTTGCAAATTAATTAATATCAAAACTAAATTTCAAATAAAATTAAAACATTGTTATGTTTTTCTTGAAAACTTGCCTCTCATAATAGGTAATCAGTAATATTGAAATACAAGAATATAATTTTGTTATTACATAATAAATAAGAAAAAATCAACTTATAAGCGATATATATTAGGAAATACCTAATTATAAACTATTTTCAAAATGATTAATGTAAAAAGATATTCGAAAAAATTACAAAAACAATAAAATTCATATGTGAGTGCCAACCTTACCTTACACCAACCACCTTACTCTGGAACACACACAGGGTTAAATGAATTGACAAATGTAACAACTACCATATAAGCCAGTATTCATTCATATATACGTGTTCTGATTCCATTAATTTATTTGAACATATACATACAAAGGGTGGTATTTGAGGGATGATAAGGGAGAATCCCCACCCTGCTAATTTTTGGTACTTGGGAGACACAAAATATAAAATTTATAATATCCTGATGCTTCAAGAGAAGTTACCGGATCCCTCCTGGAAATTTGTCAAATACACTCTCAATCTCTCTGTGTGTATGCACACATATATGCAAGTTTATAATTTATGTTGGTATTATTCTTTAACACTGTATAAATGTTCGCTAATATGTTGCTTCTCTCTGTTGCATAATTTTTGCAAGGCCACTCAGTAACTTCCCCACCCCAACCAATCCCACCACTCACAGTTTTCGACAAGTCCGGTGACAGAACATTTTTTTTTCTGTTTTTCCATACTTCTATTTCTTCGATCAAGACCTGGCAACTCTACAGGTCTAACTTCCAGTTCTGTCTTTTCTCCTTCCACTGAGGATGCAGCTTGTGTTTGCGAAAATTTTAATATTTCTACTGTCTGGTGAATGTTTCCTTTCTCCTCCTTTGCTTTTTATTTAGCCCTTTTGGCCCTCCATTCTTTTATCCCCCCCACACAAATATATTTATCAGAAATTTTAGATAACAGGCAATGTTGTACTGATGTAATCTTCAATCAACATCCATAAGATAAACACCCATTTCATCCTTTCATCATCATCATCAAATTACCATTTTATATTCTTAATTCATTCATTTGACTTTGTTTTTAATTATCGCATTAAAGCATATTAGTTTTTCCTTGCTTTCAATAATATATACTTATTTTATTGGCTGTTTATTTTAGGAGTGTGGTAAATATGCTGGGCAGCGGCGGTGCCAGGATTATTCATCTAGGGGTGCTGAGGGGGTGTGGAAAGAAATTTAGGGGGTGCAATTCTGAAAACATGAAACATGCATGCAACCTTTCAAAACTGGAGGAGCAAGCTGCCAAAACTGGGGGAGGGGGCAAGGACAGTTTACTTTCCCTTGGTAGATAAGGTTTAGCATAATGCGGGGGGTAAAATAGCAAAAAGCAGAAGGCAACTGCATCCCTAATCGCCGCCACTGATTAACACAAATTACTGACTGAAATTAAAATATATGTGTGAAATATATAACTTTAGATTGACATTCATTTTCCAGGGATGCTGCCCTTCCCCCTGGAAATCCATGATGATATGTATTAAGTCTTTTACTCCAAGAAAGTGGCCATACAGTGTAAACATTCAGATACACGTTGCAGTCTTATTGAACTATTTAGTGAAATACAAAATAAAATCATCCTGTCCTTAAAAACACAATTTTTGAACCTTTTCGAAGTAACCAATGGAGGTACAAAATACATAGTACATTATACCTACCGTCTGTTACAAGACAAAACGCGAAGAGCACAGCAACTGCATCATCTTTAAAATCCCTTCTGCCGCGCTATCCCCAACAACGAACTGTAAAATTTCTTCGTGAACATTGGGTCCCTTCTTAACAGTTTTTGAAAAAAGCTTGAAATGGTACGTTTACTAGACATGTTCCATGGAAGAAATACATAGAAGGTATTAAGAAGAAAACTAACCTTCATGTTACAACTCGCATTAAATAACTTCCCGAGCACGACCTGGTTATTATACCTTAAAAGCAGCTGAAATTTTTGCTCCAGTGTAAGAACAAGTAGGCGGAAAATAACTTTTTCGTTTCACGGTGCCAATAGTGTCTCAAGATTTTCCCCCAGTGCCCA
Source organism: Lepisma saccharinum (assembly GCF_977018435.1). Lineage (NCBI taxonomy): Eukaryota > Metazoa > Arthropoda > Insecta > Zygentoma > Lepismatidae > Lepisma > Lepisma saccharinum. The sequence goes on from NC_139232.1 coordinate 77,530,676, forward strand.
AGTAAGAATGTAGGCCTATCTAACACTTGCAATGCTCAGTTAATGTGGTTACTTTGCTTGTCTATGTTAAAATGGTAAATGTCTGTTATATCGGAGACACATTTCTTCATTTTTACAGAAGAAACTACTTATGGAAATGAGTTTCTGTAGCATTTTGAAAGTTCGTGGAGGTATTTTCGGCTAGACTCTACTTTACGTCCTTACTGCCTTTTGGTGGTAACCGATGGGAGTTAACAACACTGCAGGCTCGTCCTTGTGTCAGCGTTGTGAATGCTTGTGCTTTGCTCATTTGCGTTCTGCGTGGTGATTGCTTCTTTGTGTATTCGGTGGGTTGTGCGTGTGTATGGTGCATGAAAAAGAACAGGTTCCAAAAACTTGTAGATAGTGTAAAATACGTTTATCCCCAGTAATAATTTAGTGCATCGTTAAAAACCGTGCTTGCAGACAGCCAGCATCTCTTCAGGTAAGTATCTTTTTCTTTTTACACTTTCTGTTCACGATATCCCCACTAACCATTCACGGGTAGCCCCACAAACCATTCACGTTAGCTCCAAAAACCATGCACGCGTAGCCCCACGAACCATTCATGATAGCCTTACCAACCATTCACGGGGGCCTACGAGGTTAGAGTAGGTTCTATTAGCACTGATTTCACCCCTAAATATGTGCTTCATCATCGAAAAATTTCCTCAGTATGTTCCGCAACGGAAGAAAGGAGCCAAAAGAATTACTCGTAATGTGAAAAATTGAAGTTATTTTCGTGTAAAAAGCATAATGGCACCTTCAACTATACCGAGTTTGTTACCTATCCCGATTCCCGTGCTAGCTGGTCGCTGGCTTTTCTCTGTGCTGGGGAAAGTCAAAGCCAGGCAGCCAATTAAAATATGCAACGTCTCAACAGCGTCTACTTAAGCGCCTCTCTTCTGGCTTCCATTCGCTCCTCGCTGCCCAGCAGACGATTTTTTCCTCGTTTCTCATTGGCACCGAAACTGTCGAGCGATCGCTAACGCGGGAAACGGGACAGGTTCTAACAAACGCGGTATATGTTCCGCAATACACAATTGGGTACTACTTTACTATACCGGAGACACCTATCAATGATTTATTTCGCAATTTTTTACATTGCTAACGTACTATTCTGCATTGGGGAACATTTCTTTAGGTGAAATAATGAATTTCTAACGAAAATAATGTCTTATTTCTTACATTAACGAGTACTTACTGTTGTTCCGTATTTCCCACAAACCATCCACGGGTAGCCCCAAAAACCATTGACGTTAGCCCAAAAATTCACGAAAGCCCCACGAACCATCACGGGGACGAGGTATGCCTACTAGGTTAGGTTAGGTTCCATTAGCACTCCTTTCGTTCAATTTAGCACATACGGACAATACGAGAGCGTATTGTGCTCTCGTGCAGAAAGCAAATAGCGGCAGCAGCAATAGCGCGTCGGAAATAGATTTTAGTAGAAAACCACATGCATTCGCATTAAAATGGATCAAAACTACATTCCCGAACATCAACAACGCTACAGAAAATGATTTGCGTAAGTACTTTCTCCTGTAAATTTGAAGAAATCCGTCTCCGGTATAGTAAAGTGTTACCCACAATGGGTAAGTACGAACCATCCGAAACACAAAATATCAGATTTTAATGTGTCTCCGATATAACAGACATTTACCGGTCTTCATTGTTTCTTAAGGGCACGAAGGAATCTATTATCAGAAGAATGATATACATTATTACATATCTTACCTCCTTTAGCTCCCAATTTCGGTTTCAAATCCGCGACAGCAATCAGTACCAACACACCTAATAGGAACCAGTTTCTTTTTAAACCGTTCTTCATTTTCTCTGTTTACCCAGTGAAATGTGGTCATATTCCGACAAAAATCTATCAATATATTTTTTAAAAGTATGCAGTGTGCCTTACATGTTTACAAACACTTCAAAATATGTCGAGTTTAACAATTTGTACATCACTGTAGTGGCAGATATATAAGTCAAACTGTATTTCCATAAATTTCACGATACGATTTGTGTTTAAAATTAAGTGAATTGAAATGTTTATTATATTTGTTGACTCTCTTTATCGCGGAAGGAATAAAGTGTGTCTTTGGATCGTTTATTACTTTTCATGGACATTTAAACACACTTGAAACCAAAACCAAGTTAGCGTATTATCTAATCTATATTCAAACTTGGCACCCACCGTCTTGTCTTCAAGGGTTCTAAAATTGGAAGCTACATTTAAACCTCGCTGCGCTTGGAAATTGCAGTTCCGTCGGTGGCGAATAGATGGCGCGGCCGTCTTCTTTTGCTGTTTCCAGCACAAATTGGGGGAGAGCTCTTTCGGTGACAGTTACGTGGGTTTCAAACGTCCTTATTGGTCAGATCTCTTGTATCCCAGCAAGGCTGTTACCAATGGTTCTTTTTCACTGGTTCCCTTCCAAGCACCCAGTGACGTGCACTGAGGAGTAGCTAGTCTAGCAGAGATAGATCAATCAATCTCACATCTCGAATTATATTCAAATCACAATATTTATTGTCTTGTTAAAGCCACCACAGCTCATATGCAACACCTTCTTTTCCACGCACTTCTCGTCCATCGGTGTTCTCCGCGGGCAAAGCAGGCTGGATACCCTAGCTCGCTCTTCTTCAGCCAGGCCAGTTTCCAGGTAGAAACGGCCGGCCCAAGGAAAAGGAAGATTTCTACCTCTAGTTCCCTTGCCCCCACGCCCCCCGCTGCAATGGTTGAAAGCCCAGGCTTTCAGGTCCCCCAGTCTATCTCCTATAGGACAGATAGGGGATTGGTTTCTCATAATTTTTTTGTAAATCCTCTAAAGAACACAGGGTAAAATTTTCTGCAGTACTTATGTTCTCTGTATTTACACAACCTTTTACACGTTGTACAATATGTGTGTATGTATAATATGGGATGTAGTTTTATTATTTATAAAATAGGAACGTGTTATGTGCAGACAATAATGTTATGCTTTCTTTCTTTTTTTCTTTTTCAAATATGGAATATATAATGATTAAATTACAAATATGTGCTCAGGCTCTCTCTGACTCTCGTTTTAGTAGTGTTTTATTTAAATATACTAATATATTGGCCTGTAACAGTCATAAATACGGATGTATTTATTTGGGCAAGAGAACGCGTGTTCATATTGTTGTTGGTTTGGTTTATTTTACTTCGCTTTTCTGCCACATTTGGTTATCGCGAAAATGAGGATTGAGTGATGATATGATGAAATTGGTGAAGGGACCTCATATGAACAATCCAGGCCAGGATTCGAACCCGTGATGAGTGCGCATTCTTGTCCTATGTGTTGCAGTGAATAATGAAATAATTTGGAATGAAAAATGTATCTCAGAACTCAAAAAGTCAAATGAATATCATTGAAGAAACTACAAAAAAGTGTGTTGTGTTTTGTTACCTGTCACCAAATCAAGCAAGCGCGGGGGAGTGGTTATCACAGCACGCTACGACACCAGGCGTTCCGGGTTCGAACCCCGACCCGGGCATGGGCGTTCCCTGTGCTCGTCCCTTCATCAGTTTCATCGTATCATCTTCACAATTAACCAAATGTGACAAAAAAGCGACGCTAAGTAACAAAAATGAAATCAAATCATTGATTGATTGCTCAAATTGGTTTATTTTACTTCGCTTTTCCGCCACCTTTGGTACAACAAAATAGATGAAGGAACACACACAAAGAACACAAATGGCCAATCCGAGATTCGAACCCAGGATCTCTGGCTTAGAGTCAAATCAAATAGTTTTTTTATTTTCGAATGTGGTTGGGGGTTACGTGTACTTTTTTCTAGTACTCATTCATAATTTTGCAATATTTTCCTGTTATTGACATTCTTCTTTTTTGAAGGAATACTGGCCCTAAAGGGAGGAGGGGTGTGACTCACACCAACCCCCCCCTTGAGCACGCCACTGACTGCTACCTCAAGTGTCGACGTCACCGCACGTCACTGCAAGCACCGCTGTTAGGTAGGGTGACCAGATATTTGTTGACCAAAAAGAGTATAGTCTACAGGTTGAAGGTGCGCATGCACAAAACATCAAAAGAAAACGAAAATAAGGGTGGCTATTTGTTATTGCTTCTATTCGCGATTAAAATTAACCGATATGCCATCTGCCGGGATTTTCAGGAAGTACTCTAAGTAGGATACGTTGTGTTGAAGTCGTTTAAAGCATGGTGAATATGCGAGAAAGTAAGGTCTATTGTTCAGGTTTTTTTTTTCTCTCTAAATAGTTTTATGGGACAGAACAAATTAAAAGTTTTCATGTGTTTCCACCCCGTGGAATCAACAAAATGAAATTTGTTAATAAATCAGGGAAAACGTAATTGACAGACGATTGGTATGAGGGATATAACACTGTAATTCGGCAAGGAAATTACGAAGAATGCACGAGTCTGCTTACTTTATTTATCGAGAGATAAATATATATTTCCATGAAAGTAAAGTTTTAAATTGTACTTTATAAATAAAACTTCTTTTTTTTTCGAAAAATCATGAAGCGTCTAACCAATGCGTCCATGTATTACCGGTGTTACGTATGTGTGAAATTTGGAACAGGTGCAAGTCGATTAAGAGGGAAGATGAAAATAGTTTGAGAATGAATTAATGTCAAATGTAACCAGAAAAAAAGTGGGCATGCTAATGTTAAGCCCCTATCACACGGAACTGGATTTCTAGTTAGAATGCCCTAGTTGGCGATGAACTGACTTTCTCTGTGGTAGTAATCATGGCCGCCTGGCTGACTGCTTGACTGGTTTTGAGGAATAGGACATGTTCTAATTGCTACTAACTTCTTCGACTAGATTCTGTGGAACAGCCAATCAGAGCAAAGTTCGGCCATGTGAAGATATTCTGTGAGTTTGTAAAGTAGCCTTTTTTTGTCTGTGGCTTCCGAGTGCATACAACACGAAAGGCATGTTTACAATTGAAAAAGCTAAAATATTCTTCCATACGTGTATAGTAAACGTTGTAAAGTATGTATTTTATCAGCGCCGTTCTTCTCTACCTAAAACCATTTAATGCGATGCGATATTCATCTCGGTTGGATAGTTATAGTATTTTAAACGTGTGAAGTGATACGTTGTTTACATCTCGCGCGGCCGCCATTATGGGAACGAAAGACTATCGACAAGTACGGTGTAACAAGTACCGTGTGAGGCGAAAACTAGCAAATGGGTAGCCAGTCCAGCGTCAACTAGAGCATTCCAACTAGAAATCCAGTTCCGTGTGATAGGGGCTTTACTGTTTCATTCAGTACGATGTCCTTTTTCAGTGACTATAGCCTGGTCATGAAATCGTGAATATTATTATTAAACCAGCCTTTCTCTTTCGAGAAAGAACTGCAACGATATGTTCGTAATTTTCTCCTGTCCCATCTTTTCAAGTACAGGTCAATTTCAATTCCTTTATTTTCAAATAATTTCCGAGAACCCCAGTTAAATGACGTGCAGATGATACAGCACTGCTTTGGACAACCAGTGCGTATACATAGTTTCGTCTGCATTTTCCGTGATATTTTTGCCTATCATAATTAAATGCTTTGTTCTCAGTACAGCTTCACGTTTGTTAGAGTACCTGGAATTCACATCGCATTCGCAATATTTAAAAATAATGCGTAATTTAAACGTTTTCTACCATACCAGTCATGCCAACACGCTGCTCTTTTGTACTACTGCTGAATGTAAACAAAGATTTATCCTACTTAGAGCGGCCATATTGGAAGCGACACTAGCGCTCAGGTGGTAATTTTAATCGCGAATTCCCTATAAAATAGGCCTACACTCTACAGATTCAAATTACTTATGGGTCTAATGTAATTAGCTAATTACAAATACTAACTCACCAATGAGCACCTGCTTTCTTGAGTTAGTTTAAGTCGTCCTTCATTGCCAGTCCAAACCAGGGGCGCCGACTTGTCAAAACCATTGGGTTGAGCTCTGATGACTGAAATAAAGTAATGAATGACTGACTCACTCTCTTCCTTTTTTAAGTTTTGGCCTCAGTGTTCGGAATCTCGTAAAAGTTAGGGGTGTGCGGGATCCAGGAAAGTCGGGACCGGGATCGGGAAAAAAAATTCCCGTCCCGATCCCGACTTTTCGGGATCCCGAGCAGTCGGGAAATACCGAATGCTCATTTTAAAATGTCGTTATTTCTCGACGTTTTCTGCATTGTCAATTTCTGGAACTTATCGTAAATTGTTAGTTTTTAATCCAGAAATCACTTAAAGTGAAAATGACGTGTAGAATTTGAGATGACGGGAAATTGAAAATTTTTCCCGTCCCGATCCCGCACACCCCTAATAAAAGTCCACAAATTCCTCAAAAATATCAAATTTTTTATTCACAGTTTGAATGCAGAATATTAATTGTCCACGGATGGATATGTCACAAGTTTCGTCAACCATAATAGCAAAATATTCCCGACTTTTAATATCTGCTACCACAGAGCGCAAAACAGATCTCATTATATGAACAATCTCGTTCTGAATATCATGTGAGAGCCATTTGTAGCCCGAACTTCCCATCCACTACCCTAGTTCATGCACATCGTCTTTTGAAACTCTTTTAGTAAAAAATTTAACAATACTCATAATTACATACTTAGTATATAGTAATAAGTTATGTGTTTTGCTGTCTCTGGTCATAGCCCCCCACCCCAAAGTTGATGGTTTAGCGGTCTCAGCCCCCCAAAGTTGATGGTCTAGAAAATTTTCAATGTGTATTTAAAGTTAAAGTTCATGTGGCACAATTCAGAGTAAACTTTACAAGAGAAGCAAAATAATACATTATATCCTCTTAAGCAAAATTATTTGGGGGGCTCTTTCCCCACATCGTTAACATTGGGGGGGGGCTCGAGTCCCTCCAAGCCCCATGGAGTCGGCGCCTATGATCCAAACTCTTCACAGGTCATGTCCACATTGGATTTCACTTTCATTACTTGTTCGAGTGTTGACACCAGGAGTGTACTTTTTCCTCTCGCCAATAAGTGTTAATAACACACAATCAACATTTGTTCCAGGCAAATAGAGACCTGCACAAGACCCGGAAAAAACCCGTCTCCGAGGAGGCGCGCCTACAATAATATGCAACACGCACTTCAAGCCCAGGTGTTCGACATCGCACAAGCGAGCTTCACGTCACAGTTGTGCACAGGCATCGATGCCTGTCAGGCTTTTCTATTACCCGGGTCTTAAGAAGACCCGTGAGACTCGATGTAGTTCTTGCAAGTAGAAGCGAGCACTCCTGTCAGTGTTGCTAACGGCCATTATATTTCACTAAGCGTGGAAATATTTTAATTTCTGCTAGGCGCAGGTGCCTTGAGGTTGTATAACCATTGGCGTAGCAAGGGGTGGGTGAAGTGGGCGACCACCCTGGGCCTCGCGCATGTAGGGGCCTTGCCTCCCATGAGGTTGATACGAAAAACGTAATAAATGGAAGTGAGAAAGATAGAAAAGGCTAATTTTTGTGGGCAATAAAATTAAAACATTTTTTATCTGGCTTTATATTCTAGTTTAACGTTATAATTTGAATGAATACGTGAAATCAGAGGCGGGCGGGAGCTCTAAGCCTAAGGCGCCCCGAAAAAGTCAAAATAATTCTCATTTCTCATGTGAAACATTAACGCAAAAGTTGCTTGGGCAATATTATCGAATTATTATTTTCTTGAATAGAAAGCGCTTTGTCTTGGCTTTTCTTCTGTCTCGTGACCTTGCATAGCCTACACGATTTTAATATGTTAATGATAAATCACCACAAACTGCCACGGAGCAAAGTATGGGGCATTTAAATGCTTCCGGTGTGTTAAACTGAAGGGTATGGATAATATTAGCAGTTCTTCCTTCGTTCCTACAACTTCAGATGCAGCTATTGCCCTCTGTAACGGGCACGCAGATGATTCATCTTCAGAATATCCTGATAAAGTTTTACGTTTCAGGAATGTGCTTAAATCTGAAATCAATTGCTTTGGCAAAGTTTCTTCTCCTTGATAGCTCTACACTAGCTTCCAGTGTTCTCTGAATCCTGTACCGCTTTCTGTTTGTTTCCTCCTCTTCAAGTAACAACCACGAAGAAAGAACTATCTTTCTCAAAATTGAAACCTAGGAAAAACTTCTGGAAGGTAGTGTCGAATGGTATGATTCAGCCCAAATTTACCGGACTCAGTAATCTCACTCTTGAACGAGAAAGGGCAAGATCTAATGTAAAAGTGTCATTCGCTGCCCAGAAGCCAGCTTTCTGTTAAGCAAGGTGGTTTGATTTAAATCAAAATTTAAATTGGGGAATTCTATTTTAAAAATCACTTATTGAAATCACTTTAAATAAAATTACAGAATAATGTACAGAAGAAATTTGTAGATATCAGAATCACTTTTTGTGAAAGTATATTAATCTCGTATTCATTTAATGGTGTTTATTATGCTCTAAGAAAGGAAATAAAGGAAACAAAATACATGTCCTGATGGGGTGAAGCTCATACGAAAATAAATGTAATATGTCATCTGAAAAAAAACACCTAGATTTCCCTTGATTTAAAATTCAATAATTATCATTACAACCTCAAAATTCGGCTACAAAGACTGTAAATATTATTTTAAGTTAAAATTATAAAGTACATCTAGAATTTATATTTGCACTGTAAGAAGCGTTACTGAAATTATAATAGTTTCATTAACACACTTAACAAACATTTTCATATTAGGTTCATTATGTTCAGTTCCAGAAACAGAGAAATCCATATTTTCATCTAATTTGTTATTTGCTTTAATCAAACTGTTCAAATATTTTACAGGGACGTTTATCAGAAAAAAGCCTTTCTATTTAAAAAATATGTCTATGTGTACGATGCCAAAGAAAAGATCGATTTAAATAAAAAAAATAAAAATAATAAAAAAAACATTATTTTTATCCACCCAGCTGTTAAGAGGGGCGGGGAAGGGGATAAGTAAGTATTTGTATTTTCTTCTTTTGAATACATAAATGTCAATGAAAGATATGTTGTAATATTTGAAAATTCAGAGGTAGAGCATCGATTTGTATAATTATTAATGTAAGTGTAGCCACAACCAGCCATTCTAAGTAATTACATACATTTCCTGGAAGAATCTGACTGTACTTGAGGGACCCAAATTTGTTTCTTGCGGACGCGTACTTTACGATTTTGTTACGCCACTGCGTCAAATATTTAATATTACAAGAATATTAAGACGTATCAACAAAATGAGATTCACAATTATTATTATCATCTAAGCCCTAAAATTCAATGTAAACTGGTACAATTAATGTGCAACAAAGGCAAAATTGCTAATTAAAAGAGTCAAATTAGCTGTATTAATTGATTACACCAAAGATTTCACACTTATGGTGCAAATGACTATCGTTTTAAGATTTGTTGATGTTGAAACCGATTGTGTCGAAGACCTTGAAGGTAGATACTTTGGTCCCCTAGACAGAATTGTGGTTTAGCGCACCCCCTTCCCCCGCTCTATCAAGCACAGACATTTTATGCGTGTCATTCGATATTTTATACTTAAGCCACGGTTTGTGACATTTACATCCTACAAATTTTGAAATGCGGAAATAAAGAACGGCTCATTAAATAATATGTAGGTTATATTTAAAGGTTTTCATTTAAGGATATTTCAGTTATCTTACTGTCTAAAGAACATCTTAAAATTGATTGATTGATTGATTTAGTTTATTTTACTTCACGTTTTGTGCCTCTAGGCTAATTTGCGAAGATGGTGATGAGTGATGAAAAGATGAAATTGAAGAATGGACATTCACAAACAACCAAGCCCGACCGGGATTCGAACCCGGGATCCTTGGGAACATCTTAAAAAACGTACTATTATTACTGCTTTGGTTAATGAAAATTCAAGCAGCGTGTTAATGTAGCTCTGCCAAGTGTAAATTTCTCTGTCGCGTACTATTAAATATAATTTTCGTCAGAAATTTATTATTATTATAGGCTATTATATAAATATAATAATTTGCTGACGTTTCCTTGATGACTGTATATCCATTCACATTGATATTTCAAACTTAAAGAACGGATGGAGCCTTGCATTCTAATCTCGCCCAGGGCCTCGCGATATGTTGCTACGCCACTGTACCTAAGATTTTTGTAACTTCTCAAATTAGTGTCAAACCAACTACCACACATTTTCCAAATTCGTTTCGAAGGTCTTCAAATTGGTTCGTGTGTCTTGTTCATTTTATGTCACTTTCTGGTCTTGAAATCGTAAATCTCCTCTCGTTTTCATTTTTACGTTGTTCGTTCGTTGGAATGTGTAAATAGCATTGCCTGCTATTTGCACCTATGAAGATACAAGCTAACAATAATTATATTTTGCATCGTATTACTATCAATGCGGTCTGTAGAACTAGATAACTAGCAACAACATTTTTTTTTGTACTGGGTACAGTCTGAAGAAAACCTTGCTAGAAGGTTGAAACGTTACGTTTAGTTTATGTTTTAAAATAAAATAAATTTCTGCGTTGGTCACCATATTGAGTTTTTCATATCATGGAAACATGGCTAAGTGGTGTTACAACAACATGAGCGAACGACGATTTGTTGCAAGAGATGACAATATTCAAAAACCTTTTACAATGCAAATTCTGATTTCATGTTCTATTTTATGGACCATCGTGCCTTAGTGTTCAGGAGGGGGGGGGATCTTGAGCAACTAATTCGGATATTGAATTGGCAAAATTACACCAGAGAGAAAATCGAATTTTTAAAAGCCTGTCCCGTCTCGTCCCGTGGACAACACTACTACCACTGTGCCATAGGGGAGCACCCCCCCCCCAAAGTATAATGTAGAACAACCACCAGTCACACAAAGTTCCAAAATATTTACGATGGCACTTTTTGCGAAACTTGGTTCGTACTCCTTTACAGGTGTCAGCAGTGACGGTAATTAGGGGCGGGGCAGAGAAAGTGCAGTTGACCCTCCCCCCGACGTTTTGACACTTTTGCACCACGCTAACCTCATGTATCAAGGGAAATTAAACTGTCCTTGCCACCCCACTTTTGCACCTTGGCCCCTTAGTTTGAGAACCCAATCGCCGCCAGTGGGTGTGAGTGATACAAATGTTTTCTACCAAGGAATAAATGTCTGCAATTTCAAATTGATAAAAGTGATGAACATTTTAAGTGCTCCTAGAACAGTTTAGAATCTAAAAGTTGGCAACGGTGACTGCGTGACTCATGTATCTGGAGACGGTGGAAAACCGGAATGAGCGTTCGCTGAAGATAAGCGAGCTTCGTCTTGCAAAGCCTTCCAGTTACCCGTGGGTTTTCGATGCTTGACGGGTCAAAACCCAGGTATATTGTTTTACTCGCCCGCCCGACCAGCCAGGCGGGCCTAGTAAGCGATTCTGGCCGCTGCGCAGCCCTCTGCAGGCAAAGTAAACAAAAATTTTATAAGAGGCACAATCACTTTTAAAATTTACCCAGCCTGTACTAAATCTTTGTACACTGACCTCCGCTTACCCATCATTGTTTCTTTTCTTTCTGTGGATTTTAACGCATTTTTACGCGTAAAATAATGAATGATATTAAATTGCAAGGAAAAGAGTATATTTGGGGATTTTTGCAAATTGAAAAGAGTATAGAGTATATGAACTTCTAAAAGAGTATAATACTCTTAAAAAGAGTATGTCTGGTCACCCTATGTTAGGGGTGGGGTGAAGAGATGGGATGGGTGATGCGTTTCCGCCACCGCAAAGTTCTTCAGAATCTTTTACTCGAAAGTAAGGTTGCCTTTCCTATGCAATTGTTAACAGATTCTTTGAGTGTTTATTTGAAGGCGAAATTGGGAATGTAAAATGTAGGCATTTTCAACAGGCGCCTGAATTTTCAAATTCAGTTCTCAAAAAAAAAAAAAAAAAAAAAAAAAACTTCGCTTGTGGAAATTTCCATTACCACTTTTGAAATAACGAGTACAGTGCAGGCGCGGTTGGCCCTATAGCGCACAGGATCAGTGAACACCCACTTATAATATACGGCATTTACCTTGAGAATGGACAATAAACAATGTCTTTACCTTTTGACAATTTTTCGCTAAAATTTCTACACAAGAAGTCACGTATTTGTGTCCGTAACACGGCAAATTATATTGCTGAGAAAGAGAAACCGCGAGTCGGCCGCCCTCGTGCAGACCCTCAGCTGAACCCCCACAGGAGAGCTCCTGCCATAGTGAAGGTTCGGGCGACAGGCAGAAGCTCGGGGTAGCTATATGAGCAAATACATGGAAGAGGATACTGAGGAACCTCGATCTCCAACCAACGGTCATGCGCAGTTCGTGCTCTCTCAGAAGCCACAGCAGAAGCCAGGAGGCACCGTCCTCGCTGCAAGCGGGACCCAGCTGGTTCCTCCCTTCCAGGGTTGCCCTGTGAGGTTCAAGTTTGAAGCGCATTCGTTACATATTCAATCTTCTCTGTTGAATAATTTTTTTGCCGAACTTCTTGGTATAAATGTAAAATTGGGCAGAGAAGGATGAGTAGAAATTAATGAAAGCTGGAAATAGACGCGATGAATTAAAATAAAAGAAATACATTACTAAAATAATTCGAGCATGTATTCAGACTTTTTCCTTAAAGATGGAAACACTTCGGATATGTGAAAGTAAAATAATGCCGCGATCTTAGACAAGAAAGGAAGACGTGACAAAATCCTGTCGGTGTCAATGTTTCAGGTTTGTAAGTTTTCGAAGTGCTTGGATAGTTGTTGCAAAGTATTGATGCTCCGAAGGATGGACTATGTTACGTCATTTGATGCAGTGTAGGTGTTGACGTCTGCGCAGGTAAGAAATGACCGCTAAAATGCATACAATTAATGGAAACAAATTTTCTCGGCTGTTGACAGAAAATTAGAGATAAAGCGGTGCTGGTCGACCAACTCCAAATTTGAAAAAAGAAAAACAAAGCTGTAGCGTTTCAATGATAGGATCTCAGGTATCTGGTACGCACATGCCATTGGTTGCCATTTCCCTTTAATAATTGTAGAACCATTGTGAATATTCGTTTTATAATTGCAGGCATGGACTTCCGAAGGGAAAAAGGGGTCACACCCGCCTGGAAAATTAATGTCAACGTAAAACTATTTATTATCCACATATAATTTCATTTCAGTCACAGTAATTTATGAAAATTAATGTCAACGTAAAACTATTTATTATCCACAAATAATTTCATTTCAGTCACAGTAATTTATGATAATTATTATGAAACTTTGGTATGAAACCTCATTCTATGAAATAATTATGTACCAATCTTTTAAGCCCCCCCCCCCCCAAATCCCTTTGTTTCGCGAAGAAAGTATTTGCGGGAACTGAATATGTGTCATATGACTTCGGTGAACCCCCAGGAAAATAATGCACGAGCCGCGGCTGGTACAGTGTGTGGGCCTCCCCGATGGCGCAGTGGTAGCGTCGTCGCCTTGTAATCAAGGGGTTCCTGGTTCGATACCCGGTGGAGCTAGGTCTAGTCCCGATTGCCCTGAGCAAAAAGAAAAAATAATAACTCATAACTGAAGTACAGACTGGGGGCGGCGAATTCCATACACCGGCGCAACAATCATTTCTTGACTACAACAATCTTTACTCGACCTCGCCGGACAAGAAATGAAAATGAAGTGAATAACGTGAAATTCAAATAATTTTTGTTTCACTTTGCTCGAAATAAAATCGTTTCTTTAAGATAGGGTGACCATTCGTCTCGTTTTGACCGGGAGAGTCCCGTTTCATAGGCGTGTCCCAGTTGTCCCGTCGATATTATACAAGAAACACTATTTGTCCCGTTTTTTAAAAGTCTAGGAATTAGCTTGAAAACCAAGTCTAAATTTGAGAGATTCTTAAAAAGAATGAATTTCTGTGTCTTGGCGGAAATTCAAATGTCAAATCCCGCGTTTTGTGTTAGATATTAATATGTGATGCAACTTTTTCGGGGAGCTTTATTAACGGTTAGTAAAGAATGAAGTTGTTCTTAAGAAGATTGGTCCTTCTGCAAAATACTTCTGGCACTCGTCAACTTCAGCGTAGGACCAACATCAAAGGTTGATCAGAAGACAGAAACACTACGGAGTCATACCGAGATTATAATAATGAATAGGTCTTGACAACGAGAGATCATATTTTACATAGATATTGTTCATGATGTATCATTTATGTGATCCATACTATAATATATAATAAAAAGGTAAAGTGCTCCCCTGTGCTTTGCACCACGCCATGAAGGCGTATCTCGGCCGAAGCTTGGAGTGATGTGATCAGCACCACGCCCCTGGCCTTATTTACCTCCCAGAGTTTCCTCCAGGTATCCACTTTATACAACGCTGGGTGAGTGCCGGAGCCGCATAAACAGGTGGAAAAAGTCCCGGTTCTCTCCGCCGGGGATCGAACCCGAGCCTCTCGCATGGTAGTCAGACGCCATACCGACTTTTTTATATATAAAATAAAGAAATACCCCTATTCGGTGGTATCATTCACACACATTTTCTCAACATTCGTACATATCAGTTTTTCTCTATATTCTCGGTTTTCTAAATTTACGGACAACACAAACATCCAAGTCCTAGCCGGGATTCGAACCCGGGACCCCTGACTTCGTAGCGCGCTTTGCTAACCACTCCGCCACGGAGGCGGACCGCCGACTAAGCTACAGCGGTTACTATAAATAATAATAATAATACGTTAATGCGTTACCCCCTATACGCCTTCATGGCGTGGTGCTAAGCACAGGGGAGCACTTTACTTTACCTTTACCTTTTTTACGTTAATGACAATAATTTTATAGCTAATTAGGCCTAACCAATTTTTCAGGAGGTGACCTTTGGGTCAAAATATTATGGTCACCCTACTTTAAGAGCAACATCAAATCGTACTTGACCATGTTTTTATGTTTAAATTTTTGCAGCAATGTCATTTTTGAGCAACATGCTCTTTTCAATTAAGTATATCTCGGGAACGAACGAAGATACAGAAGCGTTCTTGAGCTCGTTGTAAAGAGGAAAAACGGTTGCATATTATGAGATGATAAAATGTTGAAACTTTGTAAAATTTGAACACACTGTTCAAATGTTCAAATTTCAAGTTTGAACAGCTCAAAACATCCCCCCCCATCGATTTTTCTCATTTTTGAATATTTTTAACTACCATCCTTCCTCTTCATACTAAGAAAGTTTTATCGAGGTGTTTTTTTGATATAAGAGAGAAAAATGAATTTGAAATTTGTCCTGCATCAGCAATGAACTGAGCTATAATGAGACTTTTCTCATTTGTGTCGCGCTAGAGGATATACATACGTACTGTTCAGGGACAGATGATATTTCTCTTGAAAATTGGCTTTATTTTGTGCTGTTATTGCTAATTTATACGTTCAGTGGCGCAGGAACGTTTTTCATTTGGGGGGGGGTACAAAATTCAGCGTCCCATATATATAAACACACATACTACTGCACCTAGAAATACATTTCGGGGGGTCCAACCAAGTGTTGCAATAATAATAAATAATAATAATAATAATAATTATATTTAATTAAATTAAAATATTAATGAAATATGTAAGTTAATTAATATTGTATTGTTGTTATTACGTGAATAGGTAAAATATAGTAAAAGAATAGAGATATAACAGAATCTTGCTTGCATGTAGTTAAGATCGCCAAGATTTGCATAAAAACAACTGCCCTGGCAAGGAATTTAATGTCAAATAGAAAAATAATTGAATATTTATTGAATAACAAACAAAAGTTAGATCCAATTAACGAAAAGTACAGTTTCTGATTAATATTTTATGGATATTATCATTAGTTGTGTGCATAAATCTTTAGAACCTTTCAAAGCCGTATGAGCCAAATTCATTACCTTCCAATAAGTTCAGCGGAAATAACCATCGATTATACAGGGGGGTTATTTCAGTCGTTTACCGCGACAGCACCGGCCGCCTAGCGGCCCCTTCATGCAACAAGTTCCGGCAAATTGCGTTACAGGAAGTCCGTAACAAAAACAGCTTGTTTTGTAATGTTTCCACTTTTGACAATTACAGTTACAATTACAATTGAAATAAGCACGTACCTTGTCGCAAGGATGCTGCAAAAGGTGCCCTCTCAAAGACAAATATTTCTGGCACCTTATTTCTGACATCTAATCTTAGATTAGACATCGCTACTTTATCCTCAGTTGTCGCGACAGCGCCGGCAGCTTATCGGGGGTCCGGGGAGTTATCAGCCGCGAGAGGGCGCTTCATACTGAATGAACGCGACACCTGTCGCCAGTGATGCCAACCGTAGGGACATGTCCCTACGCATAGGGACTTTTCACTATATTTCGCCCGCGTAGGGACAGATTTTACCAAATAAGGGAAAACGTAGGGACTTTTTTCAATCTTGGAAAATAACATTTTATTGTGCAAAGCTTACTCGCCAGCAGTGATGTGCGTCTACGCGTAAACAACGATAGTCTACATTCTACACGTAGACTATTTTATACACGTTGATTACATAATCTATGTAAACAACATTGTGAAAGGTGATAACTTAGCAAAGGGCGCCGTGGAATTAAAAGAAAATTATACTGCGTATCAGTTGCTGATGTGTGAAGGGAACTTTTCATACTCTTTCTTCCAAATTCGAACAACTTCTCACCCAGGAAGAAACCTAATAGAAATTTCTAGTGTTTTTTTTGGGGGGGGGAAGACCACTCTTGCCTCACGACTGCCATCTGTTGTCATTTTTGCATACTATTTATCTTTTTCCATAGTTGATGATAGAAGAGAAGAGAAATTTTGTTGTAAGTAGGATTCTTTTCATTTCGTTAGAAACCAATATAGTTGAAAATGTCACTTTCCTTTCAAGAAACCCTTGAAATTTAATTTTTATGTACTTTAGATTGTCTACGTAGTGTGTGTAAACTACAACCCAATGTAATCTACGCGTAGATTACGTGTAGACAACTCATGTAGACGTAAACGTATAGTCTACGGCACATCCCTGCTCGCCAGTCAGTTGACTTTCTTCGTGCTCGGTTTGGAATGAATGGATTAGTTTATCTGGATACTTTAGCGAGGAGGAGAAATAAGAACTAACCAACATATCTCCATCAGAATTTTGAAACATGTTATCGGTTACCAAGAACTTTCAAGGCAAGTTTTTTTTAAAAACATTGCCACTCTCGCGAAATAGTGCTAACATTGCCACATTCTAACGCGGTAACGTAAAGAATATTTTCAATGTTAGGTGATACAAAAACAAAAAAGAGAAATAGAATGGGACCAGAATTGTTAAAGACTGCAGGAAATACAGCATCACCAACCAATATCTATCTCTTCACATCAGCAGCAGCATGTATGACTTCAAATAACATAATCAACAGTAAATGACTCAACGTTATTCATTACGGGTGTGCGGATCCCGAAAAGTCGGGACCGGGATCGGGAAAAAAATTCCCGATGACTTAAAAAGTCGTTAATTCTCGACGTTTTCTGCATTGTAAGTTTCTGGAACTTATCGGAAATTTTAAGTTTTTATTCTACACATGCAAAAACAAACACTTAAAGTGAAAATGACGTATAGAATTCGAGATTTCCAGTGGTACGGAAATTTCCCGTCCCGAAAATTTCCCGACTTGGTTGGGAAATTGCAAATTTTTCCCGTCCCGATCCCGTCCGGACCCAAAAAATTCTGTCCCACACATCCCTATTATTCATTAAGGCAAGAATTTACAATACCGGGCCCTTCTGTAATTTCTATGCTACGTCTTATACTCACGAAATAATTAGTCGTGATGATTCATCTCAAGTTAACATGTTGGGGTGAGGTGAAAAAATTGTTTATTAACGTGTAGAAGTTGTAAAATAAGCTTTTCAATTCTCGCAATGATTCTCCGTACACAAGTATGGTAGTCATATTTGTTGATATGAACAATTGACGTTCGCAATTAGTTACGCTGTCTACAGCGTTGCCACACTGTTGATTTCATACTTGGAGAGCATGGATCGTGTAAGAATGGCAGAAGAGAACAGTAAAAAAGTTGTTAATGTTGTATAGATTTTTAGGTGGAGTGTGCAGGAGGACTGCCGTGGGCTAATTAATAAACTTATGGATGGTTTGTAGGAAATAAACTGTCCAGACTGGACACTTGTCTGCGTCGGAGGAATAGAAAATATGTCCAATTCTGAATTCGCACACTCACATGAAAGATTGTTAATAAACGACATATCGTAAAGAACCTCACCCTTCAACAATCAAATTACTACTGAGTTTCTACTATATAGTGCTGAATGTTATGAAAAGAGTAATAATTTTTTATCCAAATATATCCCTATCTATTTTGCTGTGTTTCTGCTTTTTCTTTTTACTTGCACCTTTTTTCTTTCCTGTGGATTCTTTTACTTTTAAGTTCCTTTGCTTTTTGTTTGTTTTACTATTCGATGTTTTTCTTCTTTTTCTCCCTGAACCAACCATTTTGTCAATTTTTTCTTCAGCTTTACGTTTCAGTCTTTCTCCTGCTTCTGAGACTCTATTTCGGAATGACTTTAATTGGTTGGTTCTGAGAAATATCTCCTAATACATTAATACCGGTGGTAAGCATTTCTCTACCAACAGCTTTTGCTCCTTTTGTTATGAGTGGGATTACAGATCTGAAAAGTCCTCCAAGAAAACTACCAATACCATGTCCTCTCTGGAAAGATGTTCCTTGATATACATTCGAAACACCTTTTCCGCTAAGTATATGATAATGATGTACATACGGGTTCATTATTCCTGGGAGCGTTTAAAGTGTAGTTTTAATGACACCTCTCCAAACATAAATGGTACTTTTTGACCGGTATTGTCTCTAATATCTATTTCCACAGTATCAAATTGCTTTTTCATAAGTGGAATGTAGTGTGGAGAGGGAAATTCTGTGTGTGCATCACTTCCAAATACAAAATGTCGAACATTGGTTCCTACTATTTTAAGGAGAGGTGCGAAGGTGTCTCCTACAATCTGATGTTCCAGTATATCACAGTAGATAAACATTTGCTGGGGTACGCCGAGAGATAAATTTGTAGGAGAAGACGAATGTATACGTTGATCGTCACCAAGTTTGATTGTCTTAAAAGGATCAAACCCCAGTTGCGTGGCGAGTTTTGGTGAAAACCTTATCTCTGTTATTAATACCTGGTTTTGATCTTTAGGTAATTGTCCATTATGTCTTATAAGAATATGTTGGTCGTCTAAAAGAGACATATGAAAAGGAACATTTGTATTTTGGATAGCAGTTACTACTTGTTGTATGTTTCGATAATATCCTGCCTGTATTTTTACTTTTCTCCAATCATCTATTTTTTGGTTAACATTGTAGTAGATTACATTTTGTCTTTCTGTTATATTGTACATGAAATTAGGGTAATGAATTTCGACTGCAGCAACCTCCCATGTTCCTTCAAGCTCTATCTGTTTCGGAAGTTTCGTTATAAAGTTCGATAATGTATTGTTTGGAAATAAGTTCATGGAGTTGTTACTAGGTAAAGTTATGTAAAAAGATGACTTCATGGTATTTTTTTCAAAGTAGAATATGGGATCCAGGAATTGAAAGACGACGGATAGTTACTCCACTTTACAAATACTTTTTTTCTGCTTCCTTTTCCAGCTGTCTTTAGTATTTGATCGATTTTAAACTCCGTTGGTAGTTGAACTTTTTGAAGTTCTTGGCGGTAAAATGTTCCATCGATATTCTCCTTGTTGAGGTCTTTAAGTTTGTAGACATGTGGTGTACGACGAATAACATTATTAACTGTGAAAATTTCTTCAGACCATTTTCCTATATATCCTTTCTCGAATGGAAGACGTTCTCTGCTGATTCTTACATAATCACCCTCTTGAAGTGTGTGTCTTATTTTACCTACATATACTTTGGTTTTGATATTTTTCATATTTCTCCATACTTCAAGAACTTTGTCAGGTTTTACATCAATAGGTGCCATTTTAATGGTTCTGTGTTTAGATTTGTTGTAAGATGCTAGAATTTTAGGTAACACATTAATGTAACAATATGTATTATTTCCAGTGAAAAATTTCCACACATTTTCTTTGAGTGTTCTATTAAATCTCTCTACAATACTAGCTTTGACATCTGGGTTTTTTGTTGTAAAATGATGAATGTTATTGTTTTTAAAGAATCTCTGAACTATTCCATTCACAAACTCTTTTCCTTTATCAGTTTGAATGGTAATTGGTTTTCTACCCTTTCCTTGTTTCAAGATATCCTCAAATGCTTTCACTATACAGTTGCTCGTTTTCCTAAGAACAGGAACTGCCCATGCGTATTTCGAAAATACATCTATAACAGTTAAAATATAGTTAAAATTATTGTTATGAGCATTTATACTTCTCAAATCAGTAAGACCTGCTTGCCATAAGTCGTCAATGTTATTTACAATGTATCTATTTCTTGTGAATTTTTTACGTAACGGTTTGTGTAATGTGTATGCATCTTGCCCCTGTAACCATTTTCCGACTTCATTTTTAGGATATTTCTTAGAAGTAGCTTTCCATAAATTATCCACTGTAGAATATCCAGCCGGATTTGCGACATCATAGTAAACGTTGTTTAAAGTAGATATCATGTTAGTACAATAATATAAATTCCTAATGTTGTGACGTTTAATATTTTACCCATGTACTTTTTCTTCCTTCTTCCAAATCGTTACTTCCTACATTTCCTGATTTTATCTTTTCTATTAATTCCCATCGTCTGAGATTCCCAATAGCTTCGTGTGGGATATTTATATCTGCAAGAAGTTTCGATAAATTTTTGTACCCTTTAGGGTTACTGGCTTGACGATTTCTGATCATATCACTAACAAGATCTACAATATTACTTCCATTGATCACATTATTGTAAATGCTAGTTTCTCCTTGAGAATCCCATTTTATATTACTGTTATTTTTCAATCGACGGTACAATATTTGTACTTTAGAATGAAATTTTTTTGGTATGGTAGCTAACATCTCATCGTAAATAGGGTCGAAAATCATAGTACTGTTTTCTTCTTTACCAGTCCCACTTACTTCAGTAGCTTGATTAGTTATTTCTTCTTGTTTATCTTCTTTTGAAATTATCGGAATTTGGATAGGAGTATTTAAATTACGTACAAAATGTAGGTAACGATTTAGAACTTGTTGATACAGATCCCATTTTTCCACATCAGATATGTTTTTCTTTTGTAGTATTGAATTCATTTGCTGATCAAGATCTGATAATGACGATGCAGAATACTGGTGTTGGTGATGAAGTTTTTGAATAGTGTCCTGGGGTACTAGTATCATTTTCTTTGCGTGATCCATTATTGGAATAAACTTGAAAAGATTCCACTAACTAATGGTCCTATGAGATACGGTAAAAATCCACCGGACTGAACAATAAATTCCTTCTTTTTCTTCCAGGATATTCCACGCTTTACTAACTTTCTTAGCACATTCTTGTAACGAGACAATCTTCTTTTCTGAACTGGTTTTAAGGTGTTATGTGCACATTCACATATATCATGTATTAGGGAAGAATCTGCATTTTTTAGTATACCATGTCGAACTGTAGGTTTGCACTTGGAAAGGACACGGAGTAAGTCAGAGTTCCTAATCATTGGAGACATAATAACAAAATGATAGATTCTCAAAAATATGCATGTACTTATTTAGGAACATAGATGTAATTATGTTGATCATCGGGAAATACACAAGTCTGATATCTCAAATTTTCCGGAGTAGACTGTTTAAGATCAAAGAAGAGATAACCATAAGCTGGAGTAGTAGCATCCTTATATATTTCGAGCAAGAATTTTTTGTTCTCTGGACAAATTTGGTGTGAAAGATGTTGATCTGTCCTTTATCCCTTGGATTCTTGAAACATACTAGGTAATGGCAATTCAGTGAAATATCACGTCGACCTTTTCCTTGATGAAATATATTCTGTGTTATAAATATTGTACTTATATTTTTATGGTGACATCCTTTTGTAAATAGGTCAACAACTCTGTTGTCAGCCTCCCTCATGAGATCATCAAGAATAATTAAATGAGGTCCTTCTTCTGTTTGATAAGTTTCCAAGGTTGGAAGTCCTTTATGGAAGTCGATATTTGATAATGTATATTGATACAATGGCTGCCACTCACTGTAACACCAGGTTATATTGTTAAAATTAACACTTACTAAATCTTTAAGATTTTCTAAAACTCTAGACACAAAATTGGTTTTGCCACAGCCAGAAGGTCCAGCCAGAATCATGGAAAATGGATGTATCCATGTGTGTGGCATATTTGACAATGATAGTTTTACATGAGTCGTTGTTTCTTTTGAGGGTGATGATATCAAAAGGGCACTGTGTTGAATTCTTCTACAATTCTTTTTGTGCTGTATACTACCCTAAATTGTTTGCTTTCGGGTTTGTTATATACTATAAAATCTCTGGTTCTGGATATTTTTCTTTGTTGATGAACTGTTATTGTTGGTGTTTCATAAAGTACCAAGTTTTTCAGTGAACACATATTGGTTAATTGTCTGTTTGCATAATTTAGTTTTAATATGCGAGAGCATCGCTAGAAAGTGCAAGGCGGGGGATCCACTTCGTATTTTACCATTATGAAATGAACAGTGTGAGAAATTTTTGAACATTAAAAAAAAAAACATGGGGCGTATTTACCATTATGAAATGAACAGCGTGAGGAATTTTTTGAATATGAAAGAAAAAATAATGGAAGATTTCAGTTTAACGTCAAGGAACCCGACCCTATTTTAAACTGTAGGTCCAGTCCCGATTAGTCTTACTGTGTGTGAAACGTACTTAAAACAGAATCTCGGTGAATCAATCACTCCATCATGTTTACAACCAGAAATAATAATAATAATAATTCTGCAAATATGTTAATTGTATTACAGTGGGAATTTACAATGTGAACGGTGATAATATTTATTCTTGCTGTATATTCCGTATGGGGTTGTATTGTACAAGAGCGTCTTTTTTTTATTGAGTTGCTGTTTTAAGTCCATTTTATGCACAGTAAGGCTAATCGGGACTGGACCTACAGTTTAAGGAATCCGATAAATGTATTACCACGAAAATTGAAAAATGTAAACTGGTATATTGTTGTCTGATTAAACTTAAAACGATAACTCGAGAAATGAATCAAATTAATGTTTTGGAAATATATGAGTTGTATTAAAGTGAAAATCCACAGTGGATATAAACAGCAACTCAAAAATGAACTTAAAACAGCAGTTCAATCAAACATAATAATTTGTTTTACAGATACGTTCATTGCATTACAGTGGGGATTCACAAGAATGAAGGTGGATATTTCAGGATAAATAACTTTAACGTAAATTCTACCCTACAAACGTCCATGTGACCCTGAAAAATTTGTCTGTTTCCATAGACTCTGGATAAATAGTTTAAATTGTAGTACTAGATTCCAGTCTATGAGAGACACCCACAAAATGAACAACATTAAACCAGAAACCAGATTCATCATCGACGAAAACATGGATGTTATCATTCGAGGTATTTTCACCGAGACTGAACTGATTTTGAGACATGAAGAAAATTACGTTGTCCTAAGTAGAGAAGAGTACCCATTATGCGTCTACAGATCAGATGAGATCTTCGACACTTACAAAAACAGATTCCCCACACGAAAAGACAGATTCAGATCTATAAACATTATAGGAGAACTTTACTTCAACTTCGAGGGTAGCGGAGAAAACATAAAAGTGGAAATCTCCAATATCTCTGGTGGAGTCACGCTCAATGTTGAACAGTGGAGAAAATTTCTCTCTTACCATGAATCCCTCATGGAAGAGTTTCAGCACCGGCTAAATTGTAATACCTATGTGACTTTTGCTTTATGGTAGAGTATTTTTCATATATGTAAATTCTGTATATTATATGTATATTAAATAAAAAATTTAAAAACTTAACTCGAGTGGTCTATTTGAATCCAAAACATATATATATATACAGTAGAGCGTCGATTATCCGAAGTAATTGGGGGACATGGGTGTTCGGAAAACTGGTTTGTTCGGATAATCGAACTGTACATGTTTATTTGCCAAAAAGAAGTACTGTACAGTAAATTTATTCATAAAAACAGGCATCTCTTTAAGTATTACAAAGTAACGTACAAAGGCAACTTTAGTAGGAATATATAGTATGTGGTACAGTTTATTAAACAAAAATATGTACATATTACATACGCATTTTGCATGAACAATACATACACCGACAGAAGTGTGCTGATTGTTGAAACACAGCGACTGGCGGCTTGGCCGGTCAGCAGCGCCTTATGAAGGCCCCATTAGAAGCAATGTTCCGCCAGCGGTGGCTCAGTGCGGCGACTACTGTGGGAAACTTGGTTTTGGAGTGAGGGGGATGATGGACGGTAGGGTGGGAGAGTAACAGGTGCGAGCGAGTACACAGTTCGGTTAAGCGGTCGTTCGGTTGACCGACGTTCGGATAATCGACGGTCTACTGTATATATATATATATTCTAATTATACAATTTCAACTTTCTATATATATATATATATATATTGTTGCTAAACAATTACAGTTCAACATATAAGCTGTCTTTAAAGGGTAATAAGGTTCTGACCAGTGTAAAATATAATTTTCTTCTAAAACAAACAACCTATTTACAAAATAGTTAGAAAATGAAATTGTAGGAGCATCAACGTCACAAAAAATTACAAAATGAACATTTCACCCACTTTCATTCTATTTCATTATTTTTTCTTATTTTACTTTTTTTGTAAAAATTACATAGCTAATGCAAATACGAAGTGGGGCCCGCGCGTTGCAATTTCTAGTGAAACTCTCGTACAATTAGAAGCCATTGGCAATTTGTACGACAGCTACACTTGAAAATACCGCACTCCACTATGTACATGATTTAACTATAATAAAATCAAATTCTGTCATAATATTAAAATCAGGTTGACAAAAACAAAACACATATTTAAAATATTCCCATGTTTTATTCACATTAATTTATCCTGGTGAATACAGAGTAGACGTTTACGGAGTAGAACTCACATTGAAGTCCGGAATTAGCCACCTTCATCCTTGTAATACAATTAACGTATCTGTAGAACAGATCATTATTTTTGATTGAATTGCTGTTTTAAGTTCATTTTTCGAGTTGTTGTTTCAAGTCCACTTTGAATTTCCATTGTAATAGAATTCATATATATCCATTTTTTTTACGCATTTATTAAGTTAAAATTTTAAGTTTAATCCGACAAAAAAATCCCCGTTTACATTGAAAATTACTATCGTGATACAATTAACGTATTTGTTGTTTTTTAAGTTCAATTTATGCATAGTAACACTAAATATCTCATCTATATTTAGAAATTCCTTACGCTATTCATTCATAGTGGTAAATACAAAGTGTACTCCCGCCTTGCATTTTTTAGCGAGGCTCTCGTATATTAAAACACCTTGAAACATGCTGTGGTAAATATAAAATACTGCCCGTGCGTTGCAGTTTTAACGACGCTCTTGGGCCTCCTAGATAACGCAGTGGTAGCGTCGTTGACTTGTAATCACGGGGTCCCGGGTTCGATACCCCGTCGGAGGCATATAGTGGATCGGATTCCACTTTAAACTGTAGGTCCAGTCCCGATTAGTCTTACTGTGCATAAAATGGACTTAAAACACCAACTCAATCAAATAACAATACAACCCCATAGGGAATATACACCAAGAATAAATATTATCACCGTTCACATTGTGAATTCCCACTGTAATACAATTAACATATTTGCAGAATTATTATCATCATTGTTATTATTATTATTATTTCTGGTTGTAAACATGATGGAGTGATTGATTCATAGAGATATTCTGTACAGTTTAAAATAGGGTCGGGTTCCTTGACGTTAAACTGAAATCTTCCATTATTTCTTCTTTCATATTAAAAAATTCCTCACGCTGTTCATTTCATAGTGGTAAATACGAAGTGAAACCCCAGCCTTGCATTTTCCAGCGATGCTCTCGCATATTAAAACATCTTGGGCTTTGCACACACCAATACCCAGATGGAAATAACTACGTCACACAACCAATCAGCCAATCACAACTTGTTCCCAATTCAGAAAAGAAAACAAAATGGCCGCCGGAAACATACACATATTGCGAAGAATATGAAAATCGCATCACCATTCTGACGTCATAACGTCCCATCAAGCTGGAACATGCCTCAGCTACAGTGGCAGACACAGCCTTACCAACACATTGTTCCGAATACAGAGGAAAAACAAAATGGCGGATCATCTTTTTATTCATATCCTACAACATTAAAAACTTCCATCCACCGACTTGTAAACAACCCACGTCTATTCCAAACTTCCCATTTCCCATTATCAACCACGTCACAGTCAAAACAAAACTTGATACAACCTGCATCGAAACTCCCAGACAGCTTGACGCCACTACAAAAGTTCATTCACACCGTGACCTCAAAAACTCTCATCGATACAGACATACTGGCGACATGCATACGTCATACTGAGGTTTACTCATCCCATGACCTGCTACTATCAGCTCATCAAACACAACACAAACATTGTTCCGAATACAGAGGAAAAACAAAATGGCGGATCAAAACAAACATTGTTCCGAATACAGAGGAAAAACAAAATGGCGGATCAAATTACTACTCCAATTTTAACGCTAATCACCAGTAAGGTTTACTTAACCCATGAAAGGCTACTCTAATCTTATCAATGATTACGTCATACATAGGTTCCAACATGCCCTACAAGAGTACGCCGCTCTTATCTTATCTTATCTCGAGTGATAAGATAACTTGTTCCCAGGTGCCTCCTATCTACTCCTTGCGAATCCAATCCAAAATCTACCAATAGAACCTTCAGTGAGTTTCATTTATCTCGTGCATTCATCTGACTAATGTAATTTTCTTACAGTTTAACTTTAGGGTATAACTTAAAATGGCGTTGTGTTTGTGTTGCATTCGATACCAAAATTAGATTTTAAGTGATTAATATCCAATTATAAGTATACCTAATACATAGGTAAAAATAATTCCCTCCCCCCCTCCTCTGATAATATCGCAAATGGAACCCTGTATAAATGTCTAGGGAAAATTTCATTTCACCTAGGAATGATATCGCGATGCGATGAGTCGAGAATTGTCACAGCCTCATCTCGTCTCCTGTGTAGCGAGGTCCTTCTCGTTCATGTTTGTGTTTATTTTTGATTCGGTTTCCACTCAGAAGTCATTAAAACTTGTTCTAGATTCACTTCATGCTCAGATAGGGTAATCGCGACTCTATTTTCAAAATCTCTTATTAATATATAGTAGGTTTAAGTATAGTTTTCCGAACACCCTCTTACAAAGTTATGATAACTATGGGTGAGGTACAGCAGTACATTGTACCCCCAAGTTGGTCTGTAGTGTCTCGTCTCGTTCGTGTAAGTATTTTGTTTTGGAAAATTCCATTTTCAATATTCAAAAGAAAATGGGATCAGTCATATACTCTTCTGATGAAGATTTGTATCTTATCTTCGAATCGACGCGACCACTTCTTTAGAAAAGTGTACCCCCCATTACGCAAAGGAGCATTCGTCTGCAGCGTGATTGTCTGAGAGCAAATCTTATTCCATCGCTCCACACACATTTTAAACAATTTTCATCTCCTTAAAGAGGTTTCCAAGAACTTAGGTCAATGAACTAACTAGTAGCAACCACAATGTAGTAGAATAAGTTTAGAATGGTTTGAATTTCTGTGGTATGGAAGATAATGTTTAGGCCTATAAGTTATAAACAATATACAGTAGACTCGCGATTATCCGAGCTAATTGGGACCGAGATTGCCTCGGATACGGAAAAACTCGGATAATACGGAGATAATGTGCTAATAGGTCGTAAATGACGAAACAACACTTAAAACTGTATAGTAATTATTTATTACTAGTACAACATAAATGAGAAGATTACTTTTTCCGCTTAGAATAGGCCTACACAGACTTAAACACCACCGTAACAATCGGATACACCGACAATGTAACGAACACCTTCAGCGCGGACGGTGACTTGACTCCATAACAAACAGGGGGGTGCGTTATGAAGCGCGATGTTTTCCAACCACTCCCTCGGTTAACCAGGAGCCACGGTTAATCGGGGACTAGGTTAATCGCGAGTCTACTGTGCACTTTTTTTATTGGGTGAACTTAAAATAGGTTCTTTCACCTTGCATCTGCTGTCAAATTAGCAAGGGGGGTACAGGGGGTACAACTCGATTTACGGATTTAGGGGGGTACAGTGCCCCCTTCAAAAATTTAGGGGGATACAATGTACCCCCCGGTTCCTGCGCCACTGTATACGTTACTGTTTTCATATTTTTAGCCGCGTTCATGGGGACGAGATGTGGGAGTGTTGTGAAAACTTCTGTGTTAGCCAAAAAAATTAAGTTGAAAACGACGAATGTTGGGAATGATTCCGTAAAAGATGGATTTTGGTCAGTTGTTAGACCTCTACTAGAAGAAAAAATCTCAAAAGTTCACGCCCTTCTCCCCTGTGCTTCCCCTCAAGCATCGGATTCACAGACTCTTAGTTACTGGCTTATATCTAAGCAGTTATTTTTCTATTAAACTTTTGATCCTCATTAGATAGACTGAAGAAAAGGTAATGTTTCGTTGTTCAATAATGCGTAACGATCTGTAGGATTTTATGTTTTGGTAATGAACGATACCCCTATAAGATTGGATCACATATAAAGACGAATTCAAAGGAATTATTTTCTGGAGAGGGGCATCGTAACGATCTGTAGAATCTTTTTAATGTAACGTACAACGAACTCTAAAATCCCAGACATTTAGCCATCACCTTCCCAATCAGGAATTTGCTAGAACCATTTAAGGAATGAATGTCTTGTCAGACATTGCCGAGCTTCCTTGATCGCCACCGTTGCAAACAGGTGTAAACGATCGCAATCAAGGAAGAGTCTACAGATAACTGAGTCGGCATTACTGAGTAATTTCGATTGGAAAAAATTTCTGGAAGGAGAGAGGTCAGTGGTCAGTTCTAAGTCAGTCAATCGAGGAGCGGGTACGAGGATTACGAAGAGAGATAAGAGGAGTAGAGGACGCCTTGGGGAGACCGTGTCAAGGCGTGTCGCAAGTCAGACTATTTGTATAGTCTCGAGCGTAACATCTCATCGCATATCTTCAGCTGTAGTGCAGAGACAAGTATACGCTTTCCAATAAGCCATGTTCATCCAGTCTTTGGGGGTTTAAAACTCAAGTGTTGTGTCTTGCCACACGTAGGGTTACCAGACGTCCGGTTTTCCCGGACATGTCCTACATTTTAGACTTATGTCCGGCGTCCGGGAGGAATTTGAAAAATATAATTAATGTCCTACATTTTGAGCGTCACATAATATTAATTAGGAAAATAGGTAACAGAAAGAAATCATGCAAGTTACAAGTCTATGGACTACGCTTCCAAACTCAACAGTGAAATTTATTTTGATTCAGTCATTGATGTCCGTGTGCACGAACGAAGATCAAATTTTAAACTCGAATCGGGAAAGGATCACTGGAAAATTCCATTGCACGAAGACGGTTCAACACTTGATCGCGATCTAGGAACATCAAAACGAGTTTATCTTCTGATCGGCCATTCGCGACCGTTTTGGTGTGTGATCCTGGTTCACGATACTGACGCTTCGACTGCAGGCAGTTGTTTTTTAATATAAAAACAGCGGAAAGTAATATCGAGGGCGTGCAAACACTAGAGATGTTGGATGTGCAATGCTGATAATTCGAGAACTATGTAAACTAAAAAACTGCCAAAATAATAATAATTTGTGGGTCTGTGGTGCAAAGTCGTAATGTTTTTAAATACTGTACTTTCTATCCCAGAAAACAAAACATACATAAATGTCATATATTACGTGCAAGGTAAATTAGAACAGAGCAATGTTTACGATATTTCTACATGGCGTTGGAAATATGATTGGATAAATTTACGAAACATACATGTTACTGGCTATTTACACGACACGACAATATACAAGGGTTGGATAAAAAGTAATGGCAACACTGGTATAATTGGTACTTGACAGTATTGGCAGAGGAGCACGTGTTACATTCCTTCAAAGTAATCGCCCCTCATCTCTACGACCTTCTGTCACACGTATGGAAGGCGTCGTACACCGTCAGCGCGTCCATCTCTGTCGATGTCCCGCAGTGACCGCCCTATAGCATGTATGATGGCTTCGCGCGTGTCGTAGTGCTTCCCGCCCAGTGGTTCCTTCATTTTGGCAAGAAGGTCGTAATCACACGGTCTCATACCGGTGAATACGGTGGATGTTCCAGTACCTCCCACTACCAGTCATGCAGGAGCGCCGTCACATTGTTCGCAGTGTGACACCTTGCATTGTCAAGCAGGATGATGGGACACCGCGCCGTCGCTTCCTTCTTAATGCGAGACGAAGGCGGTGTTGCAAGAAGGTGCAGAAGTAGGCTGCGTTGACCGTCTGCCTGAGAGACGTTGTTCTTCTTGCCTAAACATATTGTTAGGGCGCTTGCACTCTCGTCCTCTGCTTCAGAGCACTGCTGTTTTTGACTGAATAACATACAATCGCTGCCACTCACTATACTTCCTCGTCTGACATTCCTTTATCAGCCACGAAACGCTTGTGGCGCTGTGACTCACCCCTTTCACGGGACAGCAGTGTTGCCATTACTTTTTATCCAACCCTTGTAAATATATAAGAATTAAGAAATGAAAAATTCAAATACTTACCACAGTACAGTAATAATAGAAATAATAATAATATATCTTTATTGCGGGCGAGGTTCAGCGTACGCTGTTCTCTCAAAATCGAATGCATTTCGTAAGGCATTAAAGTTACGTAGAAGAAGGTTCCATGCTTTCTCCTCCTTTTGTGTTGTGCCGTCAGTTCTTTTTTATTATCATTACTATTTCTTTACACCGCCCTGAAAAAATTCAGTCCTGAATTCGTAAATTTGGCAACATAGCGCTTCAGAGTCCACAAATAGTATCCAACTTAGCAACAGTTTTTCTTTTTAAACGAGAACGCTCTTGTGAATTTCTCTCATTCTTTCACATTCCATGAAGTTAGAAACCATAAACCAGTAATATAATACGCAATTAAACAAAAATCGTAAATTAGAAATAGAAATGTTGATTTTTTTAAGACTATTCGTTCTGAAACAGAAAATAGGGGAATTTATGTGCAGTTGGAAATGTAATAAATGTATTTAATCAAAGAATCGCCATAAGATGTGTCTCCAAATACAGGACTTCGTACCCACCATCTTGATCACTGTCGAGCGGCTAAGTCCCTAATGATTGACGAATTGTTACACTTTTTGATAAAAGAAAGAGACTTGGTAGCATAATTGTTATGCCATTTAAGGAATTTTAAGTCGAGGATCCAATCGCTATGTGCGTGCTGATGCCTCCCATGTTCAAAATAGTCCACCGTATTAGATACTTTTGATTTGATATTTCTCGGGAACGGTGACGCCTATCAATGTCTGGTTTTCTCACAAGTGCTCCAAATAGTATAAACTTTCACACTAAATCAATAAATCTATTTTTTTAAAAAAATAAACGATTATTTTGTGTAATACAGTAGAGCGTCGATTATCCGAACGTCGGTCAACCGAACGACCGCTTAACCGAACTGTGTACTCGCTCACTTTCAGATATCTGTAATGAAAAAAGTACGTGACTTAGCTGCTCGTAAGCGTGTAGGCTTGCTTAGACAGACCAAAATATAGGATTTTTTTAAACGTTAATTTTGTGTACTGTGTGTATTGTTCATGCAAAATGCGTATGTAATATGTACATATTTTTGTTTAATAAACTGTACCACATACTATATATTCCTACTAAAGTTGCCTTTGTACGTTACTTTGTAATACATACTTAAAGAGATGCCTGTTTTTATGAATAAATTTACTGTACAGTACTTCTTTTTGGCAAATAAACATGTACAGTTCGATTATCCGAACAAACCAGTTTTCCGAACACCCATGTCCCCCAATTACTTCGGATAATCGACGCTCTACTGTACTAATTTTTAAAGTATTTTGTGAGAATAACTGCGTATTGAAAATTTTGTTGATGGCTATCTTCTTACATTTTCAGTCATATAAATTAGAGCTCATTCCAACATCTCGAATTGAGGTCTCAAGCAATAAAATTTTGTTTAACTGTCATTTGTCCAGTAACTTTATAAATATAAAAATAGTATTTTAAGAGGAAATGATGCCTCTCGCCCGAGCGCGACCGTTTCCCCCTCCCTTTCCTAGAAAGACGAGTTTTCCCCGTTTATTTGTAAAAGAAGTAATCAATTCCACTCCTACTCCCTAACTATTGGACTTACGACCTTCATATTTTTATGGGACACTTTTCAAAGGTTTATTTCATAATGCTTTCTCCTCCTTTTGTGTCCCGTCAGTTCTTTTTTAATATCATTATTTCTTTACACTCCACTACATCCTTGTACTCTTCTCAACACCTTAATTGACCGCCCTGAAAAAATTCAAAGTCCTTAATTCGTAAATTTCGCAACATAGCACTTCGGAGTCCACAAATAGTATCCAACTTAGCAACAGTTTTTCTTTCTAAACGAAAACGCTCTTGTGAATTTCTTTCATTCTTTCACATTCCATGAAGTTAGAAACCATAAACCAGTAATATAATACGCAATTAAACCAAAATCGTAAATTAGAAACAGAAATATTGATTTTTTTTTAAGACTATTCGTTCTGAAATAGGGGCATTTATGTGCAGTTGGAAACACTGAACTCGTTCTCCACCACCTGGAGAGAATTGAAATCACATATCAATGCAATGAAGCAAATTTCTCTCGATTTTAGGCAAAATTGCAGTAAAGATAAATTGCACAATACCGGACGATTCTACAAAATGTGTCATTTCACTGATCTGTGGCGAAACATGGTTCAGAACTCCGTCAAAATGTTATTTCAACTTAGATCAGCTTGTTTTACAGGCTTTCATTTTAGCAATCCCCTGGGGCAGTTGGTTAAGCGGTCGTCTCGTTTTGCTTTTTCGTCAAGAACGAAACGTCGAACAGGTTCAAATCTCACCCACTCCTGATACTTTTTTTATTATTGTTATTTACGTAGTACGAAGTGTTGTAATAATGTAATATAAGATTACATTAAATCACTGTAAATATTTATGCGATGCATACCTCGAAAATGTTTCTACTCAGCTTCTTGATTTTTCAGTGATTGGCAGGATTTTTGGGAAGGCCTTTCTTTTCATTTAGCTGTCAAAAGCTATGTTAACACACATTAAGAATTAATATATCATAAATACATGTTCTTAAACAGCATGTTGTAATCAAGGTGTCCCAGTTTTAATATCAGGTGGAGGCTCATTGCACAGTGGTTCGGATCCCACTTTAAACTGTAGGTCCAGTCCCGATTAGCTTTACTGTGCATAAAGTTGACTTAAAACACCAAATCAACCAATACATCTCCTTTCAGAGTGGGCCTTCTACGATACTGTAGTCTGACAACTTCCGAAAATACAGTTCTGCTTCGCGTACACCAGAGTATAATTTCACTTAATATTGTGACTAATTTTACTTTAAAACCACAGATTAAAGCGATAATAGTGTCCAGAAAAAGAACCTCAAAGTAGTCTTCACACAAAGTATTTTAATCCATTGCCAAACGTTTCAGTTAAGAATGATATTATGCTTTTCCATTGGCCGTATTTTCGATTCATAGTGAATTTGCTAAAAGGACCATGTCAAGAAATCTCAATATGTAAGTTTTACTAGTAATTGCATTTAAAATGCACGAAACAACAGGGGAGAAGAAAAATAAACCTTAAAAATAAGTAAAAATGCAACAAAAACTGTTATGAATACCGACAAATAAACTAAAAGGCTGAAAAATGCAAAAGAAATGTAAAATAGAAAATGTTTTCAGGCTCTAACAGAAGGGGAACGGACATGATAGCAGGTTTGGCATTGTTTTAAATAGTCAGAAAAAAAGTTGATTTTTCCTCAACTTCCGGACCCTATAATTACTAATTATGACCATTGAAAAAGTTAGAGGGAAGGAGTCGGCTTACTTAAATTTTTCTTGCTGAGGGATCGTATCGTCCCATATCTCCACTTTCTAATACATAAAAAAAATAAAGTTCATATTTCGAAAATGACTTGCAGTTTTCCACCACGAAAATATGTTTTCATCGTTTGAAGTTCGTTAGTATTATCTTGCAGGGTTTCCATTGTCTTATTTTCACACATATTTTATATTTCATAGGTTGAATATCCCTTTCCTCTTTCTTTTCATACAGTCTTTGGAAAAGAGCTGAAGTTTCTTGGCAACCGGGTTCTAGTTCAAATTACTCCTTTTCGCTCTCCTGTTCCTACCTTAAACAAATAACAAAAGACTTTGTAACTAAACAATTGATTGTTCAAAACACGGAATTTTTACACAATTTACAAAATATGGCAAAACACCAATAGACATGTTCATCATCTTTCCCTTTCATCGTTTCTCGATTTTTTCTGAATTCCTTTCCTCATGAAAATTGTCATGAGGAAATTATAGACATGACATTATGTGTGAATTGGTTTCTTCAAACGGGTAGCTTAATCATAACATGACCTACCTGGAGGAAAGGTAGCATGCTTGATTCTCACGAGGGAGGTCGTAGGTTCGATTCTCCACCTAGGCAGGATTTTTATCAGGAGTTTATCGTTGGATGTAAAGTTTATCCACCATGCTAAGAAGTTAACATTGGTCTCTGTATTTCACGAGGTGAAAGGAAATAGTAAGAGAAAGTTGATTCGATGATAGGAGGAAGTCACATACCAAGTGTAATGCGCAGAATTTAGTTACGTAGAGCTAAGTCTGTAATGGTGGTATCGAATATTGCAAAGTTAGTGGGGCAAGTTTGTTATATCTGATACTCGTACTTTCTGTTCAAAGAAGACAAACAATTTTTTGTTTGTCACTCATATAAATACTTATTAGTAGTTTCTTATTGAATCGGCCTCCGTCGCAATAACCATTCACTTATGTTAATTGGCGATTTACTATTATTTTTAGATGCATGGTAAGATGGTGGTGAGGGGATTGACTACAGTCATTAGTAAGGAACGGACATAAAAGTACCAATCTTAGCAATTTGAACTCATTAAACGCTCTCCTTCTTTACAGTGTGTTAACACAACATATGAACAATAACTAAAAAGAAGTTTTAACTTTAAAAACTGGAAATCTGCAACTTCTATGGGGAAGTATGTGCAGAAGGGACGTGTGCATCGGATTAATTTTTTAAATATTCTAATATCAACGGTCTCGGTTCAGCAAAACAAATAAAAATATGAGAGGGTGGGATTTGAACCCTCGACATTTCACGCTTGACGAAAAATAAGAGAAACAGTGTGTAAGCAACTGCTCTACGTTAACTTCACGATGTAATACCCTTAAAAACATGTTGACGTTTATGAAGACTCCCACCTTCCCGTGTTCCAAGCACATTTTCTCGACAAGTCGTGAAAAATATATTTTTTTGAGAACTGTCGCATAAACTCCTCACAAATTTGCTTCTTTCTGCACAAACTTGAGGCGATATCCTCCAGGTGGAGATAAACTGTATTCAGTGTTTCAAACCCCTCTAATTTCAAGTCGAGCTAGCAGAATCCTAAAAATTCCTCAAGGTTCTTTTTCCAATTTATTATTTCTGTTTGATTGTGTAGCGGTTTATAGTTTCTAAGTTCATGGAAAGTGCAAAATTGAAACCTTCGTACCAGTAGGCTAATAATAATTTTAAAATTTACTGTAATATTTTTCCGAGAAGATCGTTCAACAATAAAGTATGAATTGAAGGCACCACACGTAATAAATAATTGACAAAAAGAAAAGAAAAAAAAAGAAAGGTTTCGTTCGGGGTCGAAAACGTGTGGATATCATATCGCTAAATACAATCTCCAAAATTTAATTTTTGGAATTTCTTTCCACTACAGAAATCCCTTGACAATCTAAGATTTAGCACTTTATCAAGAGCTTCCTATCTCCCCCTTTCAATTTAATACTCAATCCTACCACCAAAATCACCATGCTAATTTTAGATTGATTGATTTGGTTTTTTAAGTTCTAATTTTAAACTTACTGTTGATATTGAAGAGTGGATATTGGCCCCTCCAATAAGTTAATTCTCAGTCTCTACACCAGAATTTCTGCAACAGTCTAAGACAATAGTAATACACAAGAATTGGATACCCCCTCAATTTAATGCTGAATACCTCCTCTAACTAACATACCTGCCGTAATCAAAGAATACGCCCCCCCCCCTTTCCACAACGTTCAATTCAGAATCCCCCAGAACCCACGTGTCAAATAAGCAGTGGCGAAGCGTGACATTTTTACGTAGTCATCACAAGATTTGCCAAACGTCAGAGTCGATCTTTCTACAGAGAGGGGAGGGGCACAATATTTCTCTGCCATAAACGCCAAGGTCACTGCCAATTCAATATAAAAGCTCATACCACAGACCTTACGACTATACAAAAGACACATAATTCTATCCCATATGACGAGAATTATTAAATATGATGGAAACTGAAATACAAACACCTCAATTGTCGCATTTAAAGGTAAGAAGAACCTTTACGGTTCGCCTCAATTGTTGTTTTGATAATGAAAAGCAGATTCATATCATTCAATGTGTGCTTTTCCTCTTAACAAGTGGAAATAGCAGACATTCGAGTGGTGTGCCCAGGATTTTCGAAGATTTTACGTGTACTTTTTAGTAGTCATTCCTGAAGTTCTCATTTTTCCATCTTTTCCTGCCTTTTCTTTCTTCTTTTCTTTTCAAAGAATATTGAGCCTAATCAGAATTATGATCTTCACCACCCCTCCTTGAGCACGCCACTAAACACTCGGAAGAATCTTGATGACTCCAGACAAACCCTGGAGTGGGTGTACACATGGGGATGGAGGCTGAAAAAGGGGCCTGTTATGACCCAGACCTTCAAGAGTGGGGGAAAGTACAGGTCGTTGGACCTGTCTGCCTGTTCGGAAGCGATCGGCTGTTCTCGGCACCAGCAGAGACCAGAGTGATTCACACCATTCTGCGATGAGCTGGGCCGACGAACACCATTGCCTTCAATATGAAACTTGGTGGGTGGATTCGGTGTGAGGGGTAGTACTGGGGCTTCATTTCGATGTTCTAAGATTAGCGAATCTCTTGCGTATTTCGAGCTGTTTCATGTTGTAGCTTGGCTTATTTCGCACAAATATGCGAGTATTCTGACTTATTATTTTTACTGATTCTCTAAAATATATAAAATGCAAAATGCCTCCTCGCCTCTGCAAATAAGGCCCAATATGTAAGAGTTGGATATTTCTCTCCCTGCTCTCCTACGATAATACCCTTAAATTCTTTCTTTTCTTCATTTAATGAATTAAATAAAATTTAAAGTGTAAAATTTTTACATATATTTTGGAAAATTATATAAATGTTGTATTTTTATATTTGGTCTAGGAATTAATTCGTGCACCTGGACAAGAGATGGCGTAACGAGTGTATCGTCCCACAGTTCCGTGTATCCACACATGCGTTGAAAACTCCTGTCAGCGCGCATCGTTCGTAGTATAGGGCAGTTGATTGACGCATCAACAACAGCATTTTGTAGTCAACTGAACATGGTGCAGTTCGTGCCAGATAAAGTGTTTTTGCGGGGTGTTCTGCTTCATTACTTTAACATGCAGAAAAGTGCTACCGAAGGTCATCGTATTTTGGTGGAAGTTTATGGTGACCATGCGCTAGCTGAGCGAACGTGTCAGAAGTGGTTTGCACGGTTCAGAAGTGGTGATTTCGGCCTGGAAGACCAAGAGCGACCTGGACAGCCAAAAAAATTTGAAGACGAAGAATTGAGAGCATTGCTCGATCAGGATTCGTGTCAAATGCAGGAAGAACTTGCAGAAGCATTAGGCGTTGATCAAACAACAGTTTCCAAACACCTCAAAGCCATGGGAATGATTCAAAAGATGTCACATTGGGTTCCACATGAATTGAAAGACAGAGACGTTGAAAGACGAAAAACCATTTGCGAATTTCTGCTTCAAAGACAGAAAAGAAAGGGGTTTTTGAATCGCATTGTTACTGGCGATGAGAAGTGGATCCATTACGAGAACCCGAAACAAAAAAAGGCCTGGGTGAAGCCAGGTGAACCAAATCCATCACAACCGAAACGAGATATTCACTGTGCAAAGGTTATGCTGTGCATATGGTGGGATATGAAAGGTGTGGCGTACTATGAGCTGCTGCAACCGGGTGAAACTATTAATGGAGAACCTTATCGACGACAATTAATGCGTTTGAAACAAGCTCTGGCCAGGAAACAACCAGAATGGGAGAACAGACATGATAAACTTATTTTTCAACATGATAACGCTCGCCCACATATCGCAAAACCGGTCAAAACCTATTTAGAAAATGTCGGATGGGAAGTTTTACCCCACCCGCCGTATTCATCAGACGTTGCTCCTTCGGACTACTACTTGTTCGATTGCATGAATAACGATTTGATTGGACAGCGGTTCACTTCTTCAGAAGATATCGAAAAATGGGTCTCTTGACTGGATTGCTTCATAGAATGAGGACTTCTTTCGCCACGGAATCCGTAACTTGCCTGACAGATGGGCGAAAGTAGTGGCTCGCGATGGACAATATTTTTCTTAAGGTATTTATGTATTTTGTGTTTGAACTACAGCTTCAATGTGTGCGTAACAACCGCACGAATTAATTCCTAGACCAAATATTATTTGAAGGGAAAAAATCCCCCCGAAAAATCTCGATGGCATAGCTTGCGCCATAATTCCCCACTGTGGGCACCCCCTGAGGGTCATTAGGGGGCACCATTGTTTTATTTATTTCGTTATGTTTTACATGGAAAAGTTAAGGCTGTG
Source organism: Lepisma saccharinum (assembly GCF_977018435.1). Lineage (NCBI taxonomy): Eukaryota > Metazoa > Arthropoda > Insecta > Zygentoma > Lepismatidae > Lepisma > Lepisma saccharinum. The sequence goes on from NC_139232.1 coordinate 77,569,719, forward strand.
TTTACACAATTTCTGAATATGGAAGTTAGTAGTCTACATTGAAGTATTAAAATGAAAAAAAGGCAATATATATATTACAAAGGAACAAAAAATAAAAGAAAGAATTACATATCTCTCTCTCTCTCTCTCTCACACACACACACACACACACTCACACTCACTCTCACTCTCTCTCTCTCTCTCTCTCTTTTACCATTGCATTGTGACCTTTTAATGCTAAACCTTGCCTACTTTGAAAAATTAAACTGTTCTTGGCCCGCCCCCACACACACCAAGTACATAGCCAGGAGAAGGGCTCGGGGACTGAGCCCTGCCGAATTCCTACAAATATCTAAATTAAATAACGTGTAGTAGTAATTAATTTTACTCTCTTAGCAGGATTAAACATCTTGTACAGTGCGATCCACTAGTATTACTCGGCAAATTGTGCATGACTATTTTCATCAATTTTTCTCTTACATCCTATGTGCTTGATTTTTTTTTTTGTATGCTGGTGCAGAAGTTGTCAACAGCTTGTTTTGAGTTTTCTTTTAACTCTTGAAGCTCTTATTGGGTCAAATAAACTGCACAAACGTGGTGATGGACAATTTGCAAGGTAATTATCATGGATCCTACTGTACAATTAGTTGTGATGTACTGAGAAATCCATATTCAGGGCTTTTAACCCCCACTTTTTCGCTTTTAGATGTCGGCGGCTTATAAGGCATGATCCACACCCAAATAAAATAGTGGCTACAGGCGGCGCCTGCCATCTCCAGTTTCGGCATCCAATCGCCACTATTGACTTCCAATGTATGGGCAATTTATTCCAGGGCCCCCATTTGGGAACCCGAGGCCCTGTGCGAACTACTTGTATATCCACAAGGTCTTTGTGTTATGTAATGTTAAAATATCAATAACATCCGTTTCTCGTAAAATTCTTCTCTAGTGCAAAACTGGTTATTAGAATTGTGTAATTATTACCTTAAATATAGCATGCGTCAATAAGTGAAAAAATGTTAAGCAAGAGTGCTCGTTCGCAGTATCGCAGTTTAGCACTAATAAAATTTAAAATTTGGCAATCAGCTTATCTTAATGACTGTTAATTGAGACCTTGTTTTAGAGATACAAGTCCTAGAAAAAAAAAACATATGTTATCCTGTGGGTTCGCAGCCATGTATTGTAAATTTATCCTTGTTGTTGATATGTTAAAACATAATAGTGTGTTGATATAAGTAATTTTAAATGAACTGACCTGTTCAATATCATGTACATTATGATCTAATGAACGGAAAATAAATGAATGAATGTATTTTTTCTGGTGATTCCAATTAAGTAACTACTGTAATTATGACAATAAAAATATTACAATGTCATAACAACATTTGAAAATGGTTAGGCTAAATTCAAAGTTCCACATTTGTGCAATATTTATAATAAGTTAGTCATAACAGTTATTTTTGACTGGCAATATGAAAAACAAATATCTTCAATCATGTGTGTTCTTTCAGACAACAAAGATATGATATATTCAAATTTATAATTAAATTTATTCAAATTGTGTACATTTGCATTGGCTTTAAGGTTTATACACAAAGGTCAACTCTTTAAAATTGTTCAATGTTCAATGTGATGTCATACTTGGTATTTTGTATCAACATTCAAAAAATGGTAATTGTGATCAATAGATAAGTATATTGTAATATACATAGTAAAATAGCTATAACAGAGCAAATATGTACATTTACAACACAAACATTCAAGCTGTTAAGCACTTAGGGACAAAAATATAAAACAAAAACAATTGAAGATTGCACATACTAAAAAATCTGGCTTGAACTAGTGGCTCTGATACGAGTTGTCTGTGACTTGGTGAAGGGCTCAAGATGGAAAAAAGATAAGTACAAATTTAGCATGATGGAATGGGGATATATTTGTACAATAATTGTTGCTTTTAAAGCATTAAACTTGGCAATGTGATAATAACTTGGATGCTTAAGTTATATAGAAGCCTTTTATGACTTGAATGAACTTTGATCATGATATAATCTGATAAAGATTCGAAAGTTGTGGAATGACACTGATATGTATAATAGATGCCATGTTGAATTGGAAGCAGTGAATAAGTATCTGTTTTCATCTTCCTTAAGGGGCTGGCTTGTGAATGTTACAGTTCCTCAAATGAGTGCTTGGAGGAAGGTCGCATAGAGTGACACTTATATGTTCTACGTTTGGAGGTGATTTGAGAAGATGATGAATTTCGAAAACTGAAGCTCAGAATTGTAGATACAAAGACTTGCTTTATCCTGAAAGGAGATAACAAGGATATATATATATATATATTTTCTTATGTATAGCATTGATATCTTATAAATATTCTTGTAAACAAAGGCATAATTTGATGCTATTGTAATTTTGGTTGTTTCTAGTTTTTTCTTTCATTTTTATCAATATAATAATTATAAAGTTATCAGTATATGTAAACTTAAATTTTCTTTCTAATATAGCACCATAGCTACTACCTATTGTGCTGATACTGAGTTTGAATTAAACTGACAAACATTGTTAAACTTAGATTATGAGGACTCAAATGGTACAATTATTGGATAGGAAAGTATAAGTTATTGAGTTGTGAATATTCTTGTTTCTGATATTAGTTTCAATACCTAACATTATGGAGAAGGAGATCACATTGGCTGACATTGTGATGATGCTCAAATCGCAGCAGGCAGAAATGAAAGAAGGTATCTCTGCAGTGCAAGGTGAAATGAAAGAAGGTATCTCTGCAGTGCAGAGTCAGATGAAAGAAAGCATTGAAGCCAGTAAAGCTCAAAGTAGGAACTTAGAGAAATTAAGGTAGATATTTCACAGTTCCGTAAGGAATGCTTAGATAGAACAGAAAAGTTAGAAAAGAAAGTTCAATTACTGGATCAAAGGATGAATGATGAGCTAGTTTATCTTGCTGCGGATATGGATAAAAAATTAGACGATACAGTTAGTAATTTATCCAAACAGTTTACTTCTCAACTGGATCAATGTCTTGAGGTTTGTGCTCAGTGTAGTGTATCACTTGGTACATTAAGTAATGATCTAATTAAGTTACGAAGTGAAACCAAGTATGCTAATTCAACTGAACCACAGGTTGATGTCAAATCTATTGGCATACAACATGATGAGGTTGATAAAGAAGTTATGTCTAGCAGTGCAAGGCATATTATCATCACTCGCGTTCCAGAGAATGATGCAATTAGGAGTGATGTTGATAGTGATAAGTCGGTGGATATTAGTACAAGGCACAAGTATTATAGAGATGATGAATTGCATAAGTTGCATGATGTAAATAATAAAGGCAATATCAACTCTTCTTTGGAATTAGGTGTTAAGAATGCACTTCTACAAATAGAAACCAATATCATGAGTGTAGTTAATAATGCATTAACACCATTATCAACTCATGATATAATAGCAGTTAAAAATACAGCTAAAGCACAGAGTGACTTTACACCTCGAATGAGTTCTCACACTGTAAATCGGAGACAACATACAGTTGGGAATAAAGATGAAGTTTGTCATGGATCACCAAAAAGTAGTCTTGTTAGACATAATATAGGAGTGAATACTGAATCTGAGATGTATAATAGTACAGATTCAGATCATGATAGAGTAAGTATGCTTAGTGGTCCATACCGAAATACAAGATTAGCATCTAAGCGTCGAAAATTGAGGAAGAACAAATCAGTTGCTAATAATAATGTTGATGACAAAATTTCATATGCACAACATGATGCTGGTCATATGAATAATGTTAGTCATTCAGTAGATGTTCCATTGACTAATTGTAATAAGAGTCAAATTAAAGTTCTCATTAAACCACAGGACTTGAGGCATTTCCCTCATTTTGATGGGATATCTTTAGAGTTTGCACCATCGGAATTCTTAGAAAAAGTAGAGGAAAACCTAGATATTTATGACATCAAAGAAAGTCAATTCTTGAAGTACATACCAAAACTTCTAACTGATAGAACTTGGTACTTAGAAGTAAAGAATCAGTTTACCACTTATTCTGAATTTAAAAAGGCTTTTTTGGCACATTATCAGAATGACCGCTGGAAATCAGTAAAGTTGACTCAAACTTTGAATTCTCCTTTTACAAAAGAGAGTAATGTAAGCCTGTTACAATATGCAAATAAGAACTACAAAATTTTGAAGTCTACTCAGCCTCATGCTGAAGAACCTCATTTGATAGCACAATTAGCCTCATTATTACCACACAGGATTAGTGAACACATGGTGATCAATAACGTACGTACATTGCAGCAAACGTTGCAAGTAATTGAAAATTTTCAATCTTTAAGAAATAATCCTGCACGGTTCAATGACATGAACAGAAATAATTATAATCCAAAGAATAAGGCTAGAGTAGCAAATGTTTCATGTGCTAATGATCAAAATAGAAATAAGGATAGGTATTCTAGTAAATCCTACAGAAATTCTAGGACTTTTAATAATAATAATAACGAACAAACATCTTCTGATGTTGGTAATCGAGTTCAACAGCAGCATGATAAACAATCATGTGATACAAGGGTGCAAAACACAGTATGCAGAGAGAGCAATAACAATGGTGATGGTTATGATAAAATAGAGTATTACCGATCAGATAGTGACGGTGGCCGTAGCAAAACTAGTGACGGTGGCCGTAGCAAAACTTATAGAAACTCTGCTTATACTCGGAGTTCAGCTTCTAATTGGAGACTCCAAAGCCAATAACAAAATTAAATTTAGGAATCAAATTAAATATTTAAGTAGGCATATACATGATACTTCTTTATTTATTTTGTAATGTAAAATTAGTGATCTTGTGCAGAAGTTTCTTGCCCAAGTTAGACTAGTTGATGTTTCTTTAGCTTCTATATCTTACCTAGATGTAATAACTGCTTAACACATCAACTTATAAGGGTGGTTGGTTGGGAGTATCTTCTAGACTGTTGGTCTAGGGAGGTATATTTGGCCACAGTACTACTGTTCATTTTGATGGACAAAAATACAATATAATATTTTGAAGTACAAGTTTGTGATTTATTTTATGCACAATTTAGTTGCATGAGCACTATATTTAAGTTTATTAGACTTAAATATAACTCCGCATGTTTGTGGGAAACTTGGCATTATTATGCACAACAAAAGCAAATTTTAAAACACTTTAATAGTTCATCTATGTAACAAACTTGAATAGCTGGTGAAAGATGTTACCCAAGATGTTAGTTAAGCAGTGGTAGTGTACCAAGAATGGAAGTGCATTTAAAATGCTTATATACGAGAATAATTTTATTTGCTATTAGGGAATTGTTAAGTCAATAATTCCTGAAGATGAATTGTTTCCTCGTATATTTTATGAAGTTGACATGTAGCAGAGACATCCACTAGATGATCCAAGCTCGTCACTCATAATTCCATGCCACAGTTGCATGCAAGCATTGTGAAGTGTTCACGTAAAGACAATAGTGAGTCCTATTGTGACACTTAATGTAGAAATATTTATTATATGAATATATATATATATATTTATTTTTATGATGCACATGTATCTTTGGTGCTTTATCAAGTTTGGATTCTTCCAATAGTAATCGTGTAGTGCTGATAGGTTAGGTATTTATGATTTAAAATACACTTATCAAGCTAAGCCACACGATGATGCTGCTATATATGATGATTGAAGGTTGACTATTTCCACATCTTAGGGGTATAAATTTATGAAGTAAAGATACATATTAAGACCAGTTACACTAGTTTTTTCAGGGAATGTAATGTTCCATTTATGTTATAATATAAATGTACTTAATTAAATAAGTGATTAATCTGAGCCACGTGTCTTATATTTATAATGATCGTAAGTATCAAGTATCTTTTGAGATAACCATTCTTACCATGTTTTGGATTAAAGCTATGTTAGATGTATTTTTGATGACTTCTGAAATCACACATGACTACGTTAAAAAGATTTGTCAATTAAGCCTCAGAGATATGTTATTTTATCAATGCACTTGCTAGGATTGGTAAAATATTTATACAGACTAGGATGGAATTTTGTTGGTATGAGGTATAGTTTAGTTGTTTTATTCTAAATGAGTAACAACATTAATTTGTGATTTATTTTGACAGCATATTAAAGGACTTTGACATGATCATATGATATCTTTGCACTTGAAGATATTATAGTAATGAGCTTTCACAAGGTATTGTCAGTGTGATGTCATTCTCTATAAGTGTGATCTATATTAAGAGTAGACACAGATTGATTAATTATTTGACAATTTCAGATAGTATTTTCTCAATTGCAAACTCAAAGCTATTCTGATAATCGAAAATTGATTCATGGTTGTAAATTCTTTTTAATACACGCATGTATAGGTTTGACAGTGTTATGCATCTGAGATTATATATCCAATATTTATGTTCATACTTCATAAATGTATAATGCAATATTTTCTTCATCATTACAAAACATGATAATGATATCTTAACTGATAACATGTTATTTATTTTGTTGGTTTGAAGGACAAAAGATACTGCTTTGTTTCACAACCATACCCATGAGGGTTGGTTGGTTGAGTACTTCTCTTAGACTGTTGCTTAAGAGAGGTACTGTGAGTCACAGTACTTTATGCATAATTTTTCATTTGTCAGATCTCAATGTCAAAATTTTTTCATTTTTCGTGCTTCTTTCCTTGAGTCTGAAACATTAGTTCAGGTATGAAGTATTCATCTGTAGAGTTTGCCTTAAGTTGATCTTCGTAATCCGACATTGGTCCTCATTCATATATCTTGATCCTTAGTTGTGATTAGCTGTGGAAAAATTCAATATAACAAATATTCTTTGTTATGTGTATTTTGGAGTGCAAAAAATGTATAATAAAATGTGATAGCATGTGCATAATAGATTTTAATGCTAAGATTTAGCTGTGGCTTAAAAACATTTACTAGAGCTCTAAGATTCCAAGAGTTGAATTGTAGGCTCCAATAGAAATAAACTTGACAAGAAGCGAAGACATGTTGATCCATGCTTAAGTCAAGTAGTGAGTTCCTTTAAAATGCTAGAATGCATTATGGCTCCAAAATGTGTTCACAAAGGGCAGAATAGGAAATTCGTGCCGTGACTCTGTGAGTTCAGGAACAACAGTTATTTATGTTTTATAATTTTTGTGCGCACATCATAATTTATACATTTCTTGCATGAATTGATTTGTGATGTAAGAAATCTTAGTTTCGACACTCCGTAAATCTGAGGATGTTTGCTTCTCAATGCAGGGACTTAGATTTTTGTCTTGTTAGCTGATGTTACTAGATAAATGGATGAATTCCCAATGGGAAACTTAGTTGAATCATAGGTAACTTACTCTACATGTAGAAAATTATAATTAATATATTTTTTGGCTAAATAAAGATTAATATAGAAATTATGCTCTCAGATTAAGAATGAAGTTCTTAATGGTGCTTCATTGGTTCATAATAAATAAAAATGTTATGTAATTACATTGTTTTATGTAAAAATGGTTCATATGGAACTTCACTAGATAATAATTGTTGGTATGTAGAACTTGATTTTTTTTATTTGTTTTGCAACATTATTATGTACTAAAAACTCATTATGTGTACTTGCACTGTATTCATTCATGATGAACAAGTTCTTGTTATATTGTTGGATAATAAATTTTCAGTTATACTCAGATGATTATAATGATAAACATGAAAACAGATTGTAAATATAGAGGCATTATATTAATTATTATATGTTAAAAGTCTCAGTAGTGCTCAGCTCTGTTGTTGTGGGTTCGTCCCTTGTTGAGCGCCAGTATGACAATAAAAATATTACAATGTCATAACAACATTTGAAAATGGTTAGGCTAAATTCAAAGTTCCACATTTGTGCAATATTTATAATAAGTTAGTCATAACAGTTATTTTTGACTGGCAATATGAAAAACAAATATCTTCAATCATGTGTGTTCTTTCAGACAACAAAGATATGATATATTCAAATTTATAATTAAATTTATTCAAATTGTGTACATTTGCATTGGCTTTAAGGTTTATACACAAAGGTCAACTCTTTAAAATTGTTCAATGTTCAATGTGATGTCATACTTGGTATTTTGTATCAACATTCAAAAAATGGTAATTGTGATCAATAGATAAGTATATTGTAATATACATAGTAAAATAGCTATAACAGAGCAAATATGTACATTTACAACACAAACATTCAAGCTGTTAAGCACTTAGGGACAAAAATATAAAACAAAAACAATTGAAGATTGCACATACTAAAAAATCTGGCTTGAACTAGTGGCTCTGATACGAGTTGTCTGTGACTTGGTGAAGGGCTCAAGATGGAAAAAAGATAAGTACAAATTTAGCATGATGGAATGGGGATATATTTGTACAATAATTGTTGCTTTTAAAGCATTAAACTTGGCAATGTGATAATAACTTGGATGCTTAAGTTATATAGAAGCCTTTTATGACTTGAATGAACTTTGATCATGATATAATCTGATAAAGATTCGAAAGTTGTGGAATGACACTGATATGTATAATAGATGCCATGTTGAATTGGAAGCAGTGAATAAGTATCTGTTTTCATCTTCCTTAAGGGGCTGGCTTGTGAATGTTACAGTTCCTCAAATGAGTGCTTGGAGGAAGGTCGCATAGAGTGACACTTATATGTTCTACGTTTGGAGGTGATTTGAGAAGATGATGAATTTCGAAAACTGAAGCTCAGAATTGTAGATACAAAGACTTGCTTTATCCTGAAAGGAGATAACAAAGATATATATATATATATATTTTCTTATGTATAGCATTGATATCTTATAAATATTCTTGTAAACAAAGGCATAATTTGATGCTATTGTAATTTTGGTTGTTTCTAGTTTTTTCTTTCATTTTTATCACTATAATAATTATAAAGTTATCAGTATATGTAAACTTAAATTTTCTTTCCAATATAGCACCATAGCTACTACCTATTGTGCTGATACTGAGTTTGAATTAAACTGACTTACATTGTTAAATAATCTGATATAGCCTGCATTCGTATCTTATTCTGACATACTTAAACATATCCAAAATTACTGAAATCATAAACAAAGTAGCTACTATATAAAGATAGTGTTCCAAATATTTGAATGAAAAATACTTAACATATATTGTTTGTTTACTTATAGAATGAAATATGATATGAAAATATTATTTTATGGAAACAATGCAAATTCACTACAGTGTCAAAATTCAATGAATAGTAAAGAAAGCAGAGGAGATCTGTCACCAGACTCAGAAGATGAACATGAAATATACTCCTCTTCGCAATTAGTTACCACATTTGGCATCTGGTTTACAGACGAGCTACATTTAAGGTCACTGCCGCCACTGGTACACACAACTTGGACTATATCACGAACACACTTCACAATCATCACTAACACAAACTCTTGACATCAAGTGTATCTAAATTATTTCCGTCTATCATGGAGAAATTTGATTTGATTGATTGATTTGGTGTTTTAAGTCCACTTTATGCACAGTAAGACTAATCGGGACTGGACCTACAGTTTAAAGTGGGATACGAACCACTATGTGCCTCCACCAGGTATCGAACCCGGGACCCCTTGATTACAAGGCGACGACGCTACCACTGCGCCATCGGGGAGGCCTCGTGGAGAAATTTGAAATGGAAACTGTATTTACAGGCATCAAGATTTTCTCTAAGGCACCTTCTGACTTTTTGAAAATGCACCCGTCCTTTTTTTATTATTTCTTTGCCTTTTCGAATCCAGATTCAAATTTACGAATTTTTTCCCATTCTCTAGATATTCCTATAATCGTGATTCTACACACTCGAAAGCACTAATGTGTCAAACAAGAATGACTTGAAATTTGTTGACACTTCGGCATGTTTCTAAAATCGAGCAAAATCTGGAAGGCAATAAAAATAAAGTACTCATATCTCCAGATCTTTACTTCTATTTCATCTGCGGGGCCAATATGCCGACCCAAGGTCCTTTGACCTGCACACTGCCTGTCTTGAGAGGCCTGTTTCTGAAACCTATTTTTGGAAATGGATGAAGTTTGTAAACTTTGACGTCAGAGGGAGGGAAGGCAGCAGAAGAAAACACAGTACACCCCTGATTAAAAAGTGAAATAACCTTGTGTAGTTTTTGTTGTATTTGTGTGTTCCTTACGATTTATTTTTGTAGGATTCTTATTTCATCTAAGTTTGAGACATAAATACTGTCATCAAGTACAGTAAAATGCAATATTAAAAACCTGATATTATTTTCCAAGTTTCCTTCCGACAAGGAGTTTCGAAAAAATATTGATAAGACAAATTTGACGTGGCAAATTCTAAACTTGCTGTTCATTGTTTTACAAGCGCTATTTACAATCTGAAGTGCTTGGAAGGTCACCAAATAAGTGACAAAAGATTGACGCCAATCCTGTGTTGCGAATTGCTTGCCTAAAAAATTGGGAAATTATGATAGGGTGGCGTGCGGGAGTGGGAGATTTTGAATCACGTACAAGCTCATTGTTATATTTGGCAATGCTGTGAGACCATGAGAATGTTCCGTAGACAATACCATTTCAGTTGCTATGGAGCAGTGGTCAGGGGAGCAGCGTGCTGTCATGGTGAAAGCATATTTTGGAAGGCGTATCATGTCCAGGAAGGGTGATATGAACTGGCCTGTAAGATCGACAGATCTGTCAGTGTGTGATTTCTTTTTATGGGGATATTTAAAGGATCGTGTGTTTACTACTCATCCTCATACACTGGATGAACTAAAGGCTGCGATATGTGAAGATATTCGGTCTATAACTGCGGACGTACTGCAGAAAGTTATGAGAATGCAGGAATGTTACCTCAGGGAGGGATGACATTTAGAGGACGGTATTTTCAAAAAGTACCTTTTTTATGTCCAGAATTATGTAACAACTGTGCATTACGGCATTATCAAAATCTCCCACTCCCGCGCAACACCCTATACATGCAGAATAGCTAAAGTGAAAACACAATGAAAATGAATTCTTGTAAACTGAGGTTTGCTTAAATACTGCAGTCACATTTCAGTGAATAAAAGTGACAGGTAAATTATTGATTATGCCAGCAATGGGACTGTTCTCAAACTATATTTATGCCTACTTTTCTTACTTTACATCATTGTTGTGCCTCTTTAGTTAAACGATGACTCATCGTCGATGAGCATGAATGACGGTATAGAATTGAAGAAGGGACACTCACAGAGGAACATCCAAGCCCACGTCAGTATTCGAGCGAGTGCATTTTTTGAGAATTAGATATTTGAATAGTAGGAATTAAAAAATGGGATGATATGAGTGAAGCAAGAGAATTGAACTTATCTTTAATCTCGAAATTCTTCACAGTAATGCTGCTGCTACAAACAGCTCCGTGGCACAAGAGCCGTCTTAGGGGCACAAGACTGCCAATCAGCTTTTCTTTTGGTGACCCGTGGTGAGTTACAACTATAATAATATATTTTCACTTGCTATTTATTAACAGATAATACCTCTGGAAAAATCTGATAAACAAACTCTAAATCAGGATATGGACAGTAATTTATGCTCAGAACCTCCATGGTGGCCATCTTGGATTTCCGACGCCATGTACCTTCTCTTGACACATTGTCCAGCAAAACACCTAGTATTATACTTATGATTGTATGCCTCAAAATGAAGGCATCCTCCATACACATGTCTTCCCTTCATTCAAAAACCCAATGAACCTATAAATGGTCATGACTTCTGAAGGAGATAAGGAGACATGGTTGATTTTCTTTGTTAATGTCTTCAGAGGCAGCCATCTTTGATGTATAATGTCTCACAGGCCATGCGCCACAATAGTAGGCATCAACAAAGTATCACAGACAGTATTTTTTTGCCTGTTATATGCCAGAATGTCAAGTAAAGTGTAAAATATTGCTTAGAATCCTTGCAGAAAAGGGTACAGAATTCTTTCACTGGATATGTCTCCATAACAGTGCAAGATATGAAAAAAAACTGTAAGAATATTTTTTGTTCTATTTTTAATTCTGAACGAAATGTGTGTCTATGCGAAATTGTCAAAAACCAATTTTAAAGAAGTTATGATCGATTTCTTTTGTTGGTGTGTGAAGCAGCGGCCATCTTGAATTTAAGGGTCCCTAGAAAACTTAGGCCCTGTATGCCAGGTGTCTACCCAAGATTTTTTCCTTTCTTTAGGGATGCCCTAACAGGATCAAAAGAGAAAACTCGTCCACCTCAAATGCGCTGACCGTGGATAGTTTATGACTGCATTTAAAAATAATCGAAGTGCTCTGTAGTTCTACTCAAAATTGCATTGGGATGTTCAAGAAAATTTGTTTCCTTCGTGCACAGAATTTAATTAGAGGCAGGTTGTGTGTGTAGTGTAGTGGTGAGTGATTGAACATATTTTTTGTGAATGTGCTGTGTTGTGCAGTGAACTAAAATGAGTGACATAATTATCGAACTATTGATCCATTTACTCGGCTTTCGGATGAAGATAAGCTTCGTGAAGATAGGTAGGCCTCAGCCATCCCAAAAGATTTGATTTGATTTGCTTTATTTTACTTCGCTTCTTGTGCCATGTTTGGGTAATTTTCAAAGATGGGGATGAGTGATGACATGATGAAATTGATGAATGGACATTCACAAATATCCATACCCAGACCAGGATTCGAACTTGGGACCCCTGGCGTCGTAGCGTGATGTGCTAACCACTCCACCACAGGGGCTGGCTCCATCCCAAAAGAAGAGTAGAATGGAGTTCCTATTCAAATGAAGAATTCAAGGTAAGAAGTTCATTATATATTTTATTCTTGCATCTAGGCCTACATAAATATTTCACAATATGATCCTCTGTTTTTTTATAATTGAGCATGGATCCTTTTTACGGGTTTTCTTTTAATGATACAGAGTATATTTTTATAATTATTGTGAGGTGTGTATTTTTAATCACAGTCACTTCACTTCAGAATCTCCAAAAATAAACAAAAAAGTGTCCTCCTAGGTCATTGAAAATAAAACAAATATTAGCAAGCCAAGAACATTTCCTTTGGGCATGCCAGAAATTACAGAAAGCCATTGAGCACACATTCCAGATTGCATAACATGTTGTTGCTGTTTTTTTCTAATAATCCTGCATTAGCTTTAGAATGTTTGAAGTGATATTAAATCTATTAGCTATAGATCGACCACAAGGAAAAAAAAGTTGGGACGAGAAGTCCCCGTGCAGATTTCCCTTCTTCCCTCCACCTCGGGCCATAAGGAAGCATGGTCCACTCTCCCCCTCCCCTACTCGCGGGGGTACAGTGCACAGGAGTCGCGGGTCCGTGCAGGTTGTTTTGCTCGTGGTTACACTATAATTATGACCAATGATGGTAGAATATTTTGGGAATTATGATTGGAAGAGAAGCATAATGAAACAATTTTAAGTAGCCAGACACACAAATGAACCCTTAGTGTGTTTATTTCTATATGGTATTGGTATTTTGTTATGACAGAGAGTTGAGGATATCTATTTCTAAATATTGCATTTCCTGTATGTAGATTGCTGATCCCTGGTTCTGTTTTAAAGGTAACCATAAAAGTTGTATTGTACATGCAATAATTCTTGTTTTGAGTACATTTTACTTCCTGGGAGCATAAAAGTTAGTCAGCAATTAAATCCATAAATTCTGGTTTATGACCAGAAAAACTATTGTTTCATTAAACTATTGTGCCCATTTTTGGTGTCTTTTTGTTCTTTCGGGATGTGGATTAAAGACTGCTAATACATCTATTGTCGACCAGATTCTTCGATCATTGCCCTCCGAGTGACATAAGTAGGAAATTATTTCTAGTAATGATGGATAGATTTGTACTTGTTCCACTGACAGCAGCAGTCAGGCACGTAGCCAGGGGGAGGGCTAAGAGGACTGGAGCCCCCCTCCCAAATCCATCAAATATCTAGTTTAAATAGTGTATAGTGGTAATTAATTTTGCTTAGCAGGATTAAATATTAGATCGAAAAAAAGTTGTGTATAATAGAGGAACAAGGTTATATTATATGTTATATGGTGGATTGAGTAGCAAGGTCTCTCCATTTATATAATAATAAAAATAACAATAAATGTGGATTAAAATTGGTTTATTTTAATGACTTATAATAGTTATTATTGTAAAATGACAATTATAGCCCGTGCTGATTAGGGATGAGCCCCCCCCCCCCACATATAAAATCCTGGCAGCAGTGTTGTTTTGTTCGAAATTGAGGGCTTGCTGATGTAGAGAGCCTCGACATTCAAATATGAGTTTTGGATGAGTTGATGCAGGGTGTTGGGTCTGAGAGCTTGACTCTGCTTTCAGATAAGGAACTGATGACAGTTCTTGATTCTAATCAGCACAATGGAGAATTTGACTGCAGTTTGCTCATCTAGAGGTACTGGAGTTTGCATGTTCTCTCTCTTTCTTTTGTGCATTGTCCTTTCTTCATGACTTATAAATTGGATTGAATTGTTGCTGATTGTATTGTCGTTGAACTCTGAAAGAGTTTGGGAGGCAGTATGATTTTTTAAAAAAACTTCTATTTTGTGTTTTACATTTATTTAACAAGTAAAAAAAAGAAATAAAATTATGTCAACAGCGCTTGCATAACAATAGTTTTGTGAATATTTAAAAAAATATAATTATTCCCATTCCTTGTAGTTGTGCATAAGAACAATGCAACTATTCGTTAAGATACTGACCTCACAAACGATAGCAGAGCAAATATATGCATATATCAAACAGTTCTGTGCAAACACAGTGTCCTTATTACAAATGCAGCTTGAGCAAAATAGTTTTTACACTAAAAAACGATCCACCGATATCATTCCGTCGTGTTACTGGAGCTCTGTTCTTGATTGGGGACACCTTCTATGTGGGACAGAGATCTAAGAGCTTCTGCCCTTTGATGAGGAGACAAGTGATGAATGATTTCAACCACAGCATCAAGAGCAACCTCAGGACACCCCTGTAAATGTTAAGGCTTACAATTAGTATACTCATAATCCTTCTTCTTTCATTTTTCACACTCACAGTATATAAATTAACATACTTTCCATACTTGTTTGTTTTTAGTGCAATAAACAACTACTGGTATATGTATTCAGGATGGACCAATAGGGAATTTTTGTTGATACTGATAAAGTGCTGGTATACCAACTGATATTTTACCAATCCCTTTTAATTACAAATGCCAATTCACAAAATCAGCATACTGTATTTGTAAAAGAAACAATGTTTAGTTCATGAAGAAAGTTAACAAAAATGACAGAAATTAGCACAAAATAATAGTCTATTTATAGAAATATTGGAATAGTAATATTATCAGCAATTTCAGCAACAAACCAATATGATTATATCTACCATGATGATAGACTTATGATTTTTTTTTAATACTAATAAACTACTGATATAAAGTTTACTTAGACAATAACAGGTATTCTACCAATACAATATTCAAGGATCATTTCAAAAGTATGGGTGGTTATAAAAAATGGACAGGAAACGGTAGTCGGACTGTGCTTGAGTAACAGCTGCAGAGTCCATTGTGCATGTAGTAAACATACATTCATCACTTTGCCGTTCTTTGCTTTTGTGTTACTTACAGTGAGTAATTATGGCTGTGAGAAAAACAATCCTGCCAGTGTGTGTTATGGTCAGTCATTCAATTTCATGATGAAAAAAGTCTAATGCTGCTGAAATTAACCTCGAATTGTATGGGAGAAGGAAAAGAAAAATATGGCATGACACTATCAAAAGAAGAAATGTAGTGAGTGTTAAAATACACCATGTAACAAAAGTCTGGGAACACTTTAAAAAAATTATTGTAGCCAAACAAGTGGCATTACAAAGTGACAAAGTACATCATTTCAAAGAGTAAAGTTGTAAGTTTTTTTCTCATTGCATGTTACGTGTAGTTCCATATATCGTCGCTAGGTGGTGTCATAATTAAGATGGCGCTTTCTGGAGCTGAGAAGGCTTTCTGCATGCTAGAATTTGACAAAACAAAGAGTGCAAAGGATGTCCAACGAAAATTTAGGACGAAGTACGGAAAAGCAGCACCAACCAGAAAGGCAATATACAATTGACACGTAAAGTTTGTTGAAACTGGGTGATTGTGTGTCAAGAAGACAAGTGATCGGCCAGGTGCGAGTGAAAATGACATTGAGCGAGTGAGAGAAGCTTTCACAAGGAGTCCGAGAAAATCTATACGCATAGCTTCACGTGAGTTGGAAAAGTCAACAATGACTGTGTGGCATGTTTTGCGTAAACAATTAAACATGAAATCATACAGACTACAGTTAGTGCAAAAGTTATATCCTAAAGACAAAGATCAGCTCCAGAAAGTGCCATCTTGATTATGACACCACCTAGTGACGATATATGGAACTACAGGCTGTAATTTACATGCTTTTATAATTTTAAAGTATGAAGGTGAGAAGCAATGTGAACAATTAAGATGAGGAAGTTTGAGTTGGTGTTTTAAGTCCACTTTATGCACAGTAAGGCTAATCGAGACTGGACCTACGGTTTTAAAGTGCCATGTGCCAGAGTTTAAGTTTAAGTAAAATTGAATTCAATGTCCAGAGCAAAATTATGCATTAGTTTTAACAGATAAGAAACACTCACCAGTACTGATGACTTAACCTGCTGGATAATGGCATCTTTCTTCACACATTTTACATTTTCCGAAACAATAGATTGCGTGTTATTTGGATCCAGTTGATACGACAACCATGCTACAACTGCTTGATTGTCTTCCCACAAATAGCTCTGAAATATTAAGCTACATGTCATTACTTCACATTTATTACTTCTACACAACACAACAAAATAATTAAATGCAAAATATTGATACTACTATTCAGAAATGTACACACTCCACCTCTATGATACCTCTATGAAACTTAATTGTCAGTGTTACTATCAACAATATGGATGGTCCCTGTGTGACTCAGCATGGCAATTGCAGAGCTATGGAGGTAAAATATTCACGCTATTTCATTCTTCTTATCTTTTTTCATTACATATGTAAATATACAGACATACATGAAAAACTTGAGTAGGGAAAGGGGAGAATTACATATGTAACGTACCTCTGTAGTTCCTTTGTCCTCAACAAACCACCTCCTCAGCATCACCTCAATTTGTCCTTTGTCTAGAGTTGGTTCAATACTTAGCAGCTGCGATTTGACTTGGTCCTCCAGAAGTAGTCTTTTCAGGCGCCAGTAGAAGATCATCCTAGATTTCCTCCAAGGAACAATGTCCTGCAACGAACAAAAAAATAAAATAATAATGCACAGCGAAGAAACACCTTGTGGCAGCATGTTTATAGTGATGAAACAAATACAGTAGTGTCCAAAAGTTAAGCATGATGAAGACATGAGAAAATGTCTTATTGATGAAGTGTCAGAACTGCACAAAACATAGTGAAAATTAATCAAAAAAGTTACATGAATTAACAATTGTTTTTAGAGTGAAGACACAAAGTCCAAAAATAAGAAAATTGAAGATGGCTTCCTTAACAAGAAAAAGAGGTTTGTATGGGGCATGATTATCCCCAATAGCTACACAGCCTTGTAACGACGTAAAAGGTGGTTCAAGAGCTTTACGGGCAGCTGGTTCCACAAAGATCAGTGCAGAGTTCTGGAAATGTCTTTGGTGGAGGTTGGCAGGCTGCAACTCATCTCCTTAATGCACTACAGTATTTATTCCTGTAGACAGTCCATGCGGTGATTTCTATATCTTCAAGAAAGTCATCCAACAATTAAATCTGGGTCGACTGTGCCTCTGAAAAGTCGCACATGTTGTTGGAGTATCCTAGTCTCTGTACTTCTGAGCAGTAACAGTACCTCCAACAAAAAAGGTCCAGCTCCTTTCGCCCATTTAACGTGATGTCTGCCACACTAGGATTCCATCATCACCAACTGATCCCTTTCCACGATATTCCTGGGATTAAATTGTTATCGAGGTTCTCTCCAGATGAATGTGCGACTGGAATCATTTTGCACACTGAATTTGGACTGATCTGTGAAGAGCATGTTCCCCCATTCGTTCAGGGTCCAATTTTGATGGTGCTGGCTCCACTGTACATGTAGAGCTCTTGAACCACTGTTTACGTTGTTGCAAGGCTGTGTACGTTGGGGATGATCACGCACCTTACAAACCTCTTTTTTCTTGTTAAGGAAGCCATCTTCAATTTTCTTAGTTTTGGACTTTTTGTCTTCACACTAAAAACAATTGTTAATTCATGTAACGTTTTGATTAATTTTCACTATGTTTTGTGCAGTTCTGACACTTCATCAATAAGACATTTTCTCATATCTTCGTCATGCTTAACTTTTGGACACTACTGTATAAGGACCAATACGAAAATTTAACAGATACTGATAAAATTACATTTATCGGTCCTAATTGCCATATTACACAAGTATATCACTAACATATATTTCTGCAGAATTTTCATCATAGCAGCAGAAGCAATAGTAGTGAACTCCAGTCTTGAAAGTCAAAAAACAGTAGAGATGAGACTTGATGTGCAGACCACATATGACTCAATGAAAAATTGCTTCCTCAACCTGTTGTTATGCCATGAAGTTTTGTTTTCACTTTTTGTTTTAAGTCCACGTTAAATGGACCTACAGTTTGAAGTGGGATTCGAACTACTAAGTGTCTACACCAGGTATTGAACCCAGGGCCCCTTGATTCCAAGGTGATGTTATGCTATGGAGATCAGCTGATTTTGTAAAGTACAGGACTAACAATGCATTTTTTACAAAGATAAAACACACTGCAATCATCTAGTTATGTATGTTAATTAAGGAGGTGAATGAACAATTGCAACCCTTGCCATTTAACAATGGACCAGTAAAATATTGGTTATAGACATAGGCATAATTTTGTGAGTGCAAAAGGGGGGGGGGTACTTACCCCCTGAACATTTTCAGGTTTATTAAAATGTACCAGTAAAGAGTATTTTTGTTAACCTCCTGGGGCCTGAGAAGCAAAGTTACTATAATAAAGAATATTTTTTATGATTTCGCAAATGTAACAGTTATTTAGCTAAATATTTCTGGATGCTATTTTTATGGGATGTATCCCCTCATCACAAAGTTAAGACACAAGTTTGATTCTGTCCCCGAAGTTAGATCCCAAGTTATGGGCCATTGGCAAATTAAATTTTATATCAGCCCCTTATCAGAGTTACAAAAAATCTCAAACTGGTGGATTCCCATATTTTAGTTTCGTTGCTTTCACATGCAATTTTGTGCACTTTGTAAACTTACTTGAATTACACCCTTTTCTTGCATCCTTTCGGGTGTGTCATGGAGATCTGCAAAGTGAACTGCCACCTGGTGGTACATTGGTAGGAGATACTTCTCCTTCTCACTCAGGCGCTCCTCAAGGCCAGGCTTCTGCTCTTTTGGAATGTCAGGGTTGTTCAGCTGCTCCTTCAGGGACAGTATGTCAGGGTCCAGACGGTGCATGGTCTTCAGCAAGTCTTTCAGGCGGAATTTGATTTCTACAATACCTTCTGGCTCCAAAACACCACCTCTGAAATTAGAAGAAGAAAAACCTCTCACAGAACAAGAATAAATGCAGATTTATTACTACTTTGAACCATTACAGATACTCTTACTGATTCCTGCAGATACCAAAGTGTAAACATTGTGCACAATTGACATTTGTTCAGAATACTTATACGGGGATTATTAAAAACCATAATGGGTGCATCAGCCTTGATGCTATTTATCCTTTCTCCTAATACAGGGATATAACGCCATTAACAACAACACAATATAAGCCGCTGAATTAAATGAACAAATATTATGGAGGTGAACTTGTTATCAAGAATGCCAAAAAAATGCAAGAACATTTTACCTTGAGGTAAGCATTAATCATTGTCACATCAGGAAGGCTCATGAACAATTAAGAACTACTTGAAAGCAACAGTAGCATACTCCAGTTCAAAGGAAAGAGGAGAGTAGTGATGGGACTTGATGTGCCATGGGGATTAGTTTGGTAACAATACATTACAGAAAAACTAACCACTACACGACGACAAGGATTAACTGATGTCTTCCACTCTTACCTGCACTCAGGATCGGCATACATCTCCATGTGGCGCAGATTAATGGTAGGATCCAACACAGCCCAGGCTCCTCCTCTCAACTCTGCGTTGGGTGGAATGTATATGATGATGGGCTGGGTGTATTCTCGAAGGCCATCCACTATGTATGCACCAAACTTCACTATCTGCTCATACATGTCTGTGGAGATGAAACAAAGGTATTACCTTTTAGTAATATAAAGTTTACTAATATGGATAACTCTTACACTGCTGATTTGATACTTAAAACGACAAACACTCTGTGAAGAAACCATATATATCCACTCAGGACAAATCATTTTTCTAGTATGCCAAGCAAATATACCAAGGTGACACAACATACGTGAAACAAGTGACAGGTTACATGTAAAGATCCACCACCATATTTAAAACACTGCCTTGGAAGCAGTGTCACTAGTTTAAGTTACGGGGAAGCCTGTAGTTCGCATATTTTCTGAGGTTTCAGAAAGCTTGGCGCTAGTATACATGGTACGTTTTGCCACCGCAGGGTGATAGGTGAAATTTATTTCATAAGGTATATTTTCAAGAGGTATGTCTTCTCATGTCAAGGTTTTATGTCGCCTGTCACATGTAATTTCTATGTGAAGCCTCCTCTACATATACAGTGAAGAAACCATCGATTAACTCTACCTTTCATGCCTCCTGAGAATCCTCTCCAATTGGCAAAAATTATCAGAGGCAGATCCTCTTTGCTGAAGTCTTTAATTGCTTGTGCAGTCTTGTAGGCTGAGTCCGGGAACCACACTTGTCCTGCCTGGGATACAGTCTGCAATGACAGGAAATATGCATTTTATACACACCACACTGTAGAGTGTTGAACATGCATCATGGCACAGAATATCATATTCACATAATCTTTCATCTTCTAACACTGAATCTTCGAACACATGAAAGATTGTTCTTATTATTGTCACGTTATCCCAGCATTGTATGCGAAAAATCAAAACAATGTAGCTTCTGCAGTATTCTTTGCAATGTTTCTGCACCTCTAAAGAGTGCCTTCATCAGGTCTCACCTTCATGAATGTATGAAAGGCAAAAAGAAGAATGGAGTGTAAAACTCCCAATCTCGCGTACACATGTATACATGTACACTACCATCCCTCTCACACCATTTTCTGGTGTGGTTATCAACCCCCTTCCCTTTTCTCTTTTATGCATTTGTTAACAGGATATCTAAAAAAGGTTAGAGCTGAACCGATACCACTTTGAATCGATAGAGATGCTTCAAAATTGTGACAATAAAAAGTTGTTCAAAATATTGATTAATATTAATATGTAAGTATTCATTCCACTGCAATCTTACGCATAAATTTACTAAAATTTTGTTTCAAAATATCAAGAATTACACTAGAATATTAAAAATGACTGTAATTGAATCATAACATCCATTTTTATTAGTTAATACTGATACTGATGCAGAATAAATGAAAACTTCGAATTTTTAATAATTCCCAGGATAATTAATTAGACTCTGCAAAAATATTGCATGGTTTTTATGCATACCCTCTGGAATTCCTAAATCCAGAAAAGTATCAGCTGGTGTTGATGAATAAATTGGCCATCTGATACTGATATGAATGCAGGAAAAAACAGGGCTGGCCTGGTAGTTATGTTGGTAGAGCAACGTTACAGTATGTATCAGTATCCAGAGATCCAGATATGAGTCCTGGTTGAGCCTGCAATTTTTGGCTGAAGATTTCTACATTGTACATCTGTGTGCGCTAAATGATATACAGCCCCACACTGAGACAATCTAAGCACCATTGAAGTCACATGTTTCAAAGGCAACAGATTCCTATGCACTGATAGAGGCAATTCCACACAGATAAAATAGTGACAGCAAAAAAACTGGGCAAAACCAGGGCTGGGTTGGTAACTCAGTTGGTAGAACCATGGCATGGTATGCAAGAGATGCAGGTTCGAGTACTGATCGAGCCTGAATTTCTTTGCTGGAAATTCTATGTATTACAACTTGAATAACTTTCTAACACATGAACAAAAGCCGTTATGATTACACTAGGGGTTGGGAATATTATCATAATCGGTATTCTTCCAATCTCAGCTGCTGTAGGCAAATTGGTGATACTTTTACCAATCCGCTACTTTTTTAAATATGTGGTCTAGTTGTAGGGCATCTTGAACTGTCATGTGGGAGACCCAGGTTCTATTCCCGGGAATAGGTGATCTAAAGTCGGAATTTTTCCAGCCTTGTCCTTGCATAAAGTGGCTCAGGGCTAACCCAGCCTCAAATCAATGGGTACCTGGGGCAACCCTGGGTAGGGGGGGGGGGGGGTAAAGGTGATCAGTGCATGATGCTGATCACATCACCTCCAAAATGGCCGAAATCACATCCTCTAAGATGTGCCTCCATGGCACAGTGCTATATGCACGGGAACTTTACGTTACCATAATATAGTGCAAAATCCTGCCAGTTTTAATTAATTTAAAGATTACAACCAACTGGGTACATATATTAACTAATAAATGGACCATTCAGATTCTACAAGGAACATTTGTTAACAGCAGAATATTGGTTATAAGCATCAGCAGATTTATTTAATCTCAAGCTTACCTTACATATGCATTTATTTCCTGATAATTACATGGTAATCTAAGTTTTCAACTCCCCATCTAAATATTATGTGGCCACAGTGGCTCAGTCGGTAACGCATTGACTACCATGCTAAAGGTCCCTGGTTCGATTAACTCTCTGGCTGGTTCAAATCCGGGAACTTTTCTATCGTTGGAAGCAGCCCCGGTGCCCACCCAGTGTCGAATAACATGGGTACCTGGGGGTAAAGGTGGTCAGAGGCGTGATGCTGATCACATCACCCCCACTCACGACCGGATCAAGAAAGTGTGGGGCGTTACCACCACACCCCCTATACGCCTTCATGGCATGGTGCTATGCACAGGGGAGCACTTTACCTTTTTTTTTTACTATCTAAATATTACATTATGCAATACTCTATATACAACAAATATGCTGAATGTGAATAAATTAACTCACCTTTTCTTCAGAATCCAGATTAGCAGGGTCTGCTGGAAGATTGAGTTCCACTGTTCTTGTCTCCACTGCTATCACTCCCACTGGGATTCCTCCCAATCGGGCCCGACCACAGACGACTGTCTGGGCCCATGGCTGCATGATCTCTTCAAAGGTTTTGCGATCAAAGAAGCCTGATTCCCACTCGTTAGGATTGTCTGTAATCAGATAATGTAACATTAACTCCTGCTTAAATATCTTTTGTTTCATTTAATTAATTTTAAAAAATATCAAGAACATATGCTTACTAAAAAAATAATAATGATAAATCAAAAATGTATCAAAATCTATGGAGACAAAAAGGAGATCAATTGCAAATAATTAACATTAAAAAATTCAATATTACATTTAGAATTGTACCTCAATGATGGTGGTAATGCCCACGTCTTACAAGCAATGGGTCTATGGTTCGATGCTCAGTGAACACACATATTGGTTTGTATCCTACTTTAAACTGTAGGTTCACTTTCAAATAGCCTACATCTGCATAAAGTGATCTTCAAACAAAAAACTCATATAGTTATAATTAATTGTACAGAAAATAATTGATATACTCTACTCATTAGTGATTCAATTACATTTATGGACACTTGAAAATAAAATGTTTAATTTTTGTATTCATTAAGAAACTTAATGCACAATTTTTTGTAAGAATCAATAAATGAGGCATGTAACTAAGAATACATTTAAAATAAATTCCACCTAAACCTAAAGTTCAATCTCCAGTACTTACGTGGGTTCTGCCTGCCAGCAAGCATCCATCGAGGGTCATAAGGTGCCTTGGTAGGCATGTAGCCTATCTCTCTGTCTACAGGGTCAACAGGCGAGATTATAGGAGGAGGGAATCCCTTTTGCTGTTAAAAAAACATAACATGCTAATATTTGTGCAACCTTAAATAATTTTATAATAATACTATTATAATGAAACCTTGACCTTATGTGTTTCAGGGAACCAAGGTGAAACAACATAGAATATGGGAAAATGTGAAATCGCGGTTCCACTGTAATAGTTTGTTTTACAGTGCTACATTACAGAAAGGCAAAAGCACAGCACTACATCTACATGAGATTCTAATGCACTAGCTGTTTAAATACATAATACACAATACAATAAATCAATGAACTGCCCATACCAAAGATGCGACAAAACTCAATTTATGCTCACATAAATGTAATTTTATTTCCAATCTATATTTATTTGCATTTTTCTATCTCTTAATTTAATCACAATGATGAAGATGATAATGATAAAAATTATGAAATGGTTGATGGGACAAAGACAATGATTCATTCATTCATGCCTGATCAAGGTTTGAACCTGTGATCTCTGCAAAACATAGGGTATTACATTACCTGGCAATTTTGATCAATTTCTAGCAATAGGCTATTATACTGGGTGGTCCGTTTCAGATGTTATAAAAGTGAACCGTTGTTTACAAGAAGGTAATTTGATTGATTAATTTGGTGTTTTAAGTCCACTTTATGTACAGTAGCATATTGGTTACGTGCGTGTTACTCACTAACAATAAACAAAAATACGTTAGAGTATTCAAATTGGTCTACTTACGCAAGTGAGTATGTATTCTTATGTGAACGACATTTCGGAAGCTTTACTGCTTCCTTCCTCTGGTTGTCATTTTCGGCTCGGAATATCAAGCCACATCAGAGAAGTGTCATGTAAGGATACTGGGTGAAAGGTTTGGGTTAAAAACACTTCATAGTGCTTGACATATACAGAATTAAAACTACCTTTGTTAAAAACCCTTAAAACTCACAATAAAACATGTTAAAACCACCGCTACGGTAAACTGGAGTGGCCGTTGAGAGCCCCAACTCCCTGTCAAGGTGAAGCGTGCGAGCAGATGGCACCGTGCAGCGGAGTGGTGGGGTACTTCCCCTCACACGAGAGACCCCTCCCCTCTCTTTTTCTTTCCTCTCGTCACCAATACAAGGAGAATTCGCGTTCCAATTCGGATGCTTTCTTTACCTCCGATGTGACATGGAAGCCTATCGGGGCACTTTTATTATTCATATTGTCCCATTTTTTAAAAAAGCTAATCCATACATCATCTAAATTGCCTTCGTCCCGGTTCAGTTTATTTCTGTGTCCCGCACATATGAATGCTGTTTCGTATACGTTCCTATCCAATTTACTATTACTTCTTTTGATAACATCTCTTTTTATTATTCTATGCTCACTGTTTATTATATGCTCTGCAAGCCCCGTTTTCGGATCCCTTTCTTTGATGTTCTTATCGTGTTCCCCCCATCTAATAAGAATAAGCTTCACTAGGGAGAATTCGGTAGAAGGTAAAATTCACTACCTGGACCTAAGGATTACCAAAATTGAAAAGGGGATAAGGACAGGGGTGTTTCATAAACCCCTGGCAGGCAATCTTTATATTAATAAGGCATCGGAACATTCAAGTAGGGTCAAATCGAATGTTTATTTAAACTTTTTCATAAGGGCTGAGAGGTTATGCAATAATGCCGTAGAAAAAGAAAAGTAAATATCATGGATAATAGAGGTAGGAATGACGAATGGATTTTCCGAATATGAAATGAACGTGTTAGCTAGGAGAGCAAGGAAGAATAATGCGAAGGAGAACCCCGATTCTGATAGCAGGTCAGAAAAGGAGGAAGGTGAGGAGGGAGGGTTGGATAGTAAAGTTAATTACGTTGGGATACTGTACTGTAAAAGGCTCATGGAGAAAATTGAAAAAACAGTGAAAAAGTATGGTGTCAAATGCGGGACGAGAGCACCTAGAAATATTGAAAAGCATTTCACGGATTATAAGAGGGGGGTAAAAATTCGAAATAACCCCGATGAACAAAAAGGGGTGTGTATAGGATTGAATGCAATTGCGGGATGGAATATATTGGACAAACCGGCCGGAACATGCGTATTAGATGGGGGGGGGGGGGGGGACACGATAAGAACATCACAGAAAGGGATCCGAAAACGGGGCTTGCAGAGCATATAATAAACAGTGGGCATAGAATAATAAAAAGAGATGTTAAGTAATAGTAAATTAGATAGGAACGTATACGAAACGGCATTCATATGCATGGGACACAGAAATAAACTGAACCGGGACGAAGGCAATTTAGATGATGTATGGATTAGCTTTTTTAAAAAATGGGACAATATGAATAATAAAAGTGCCCCGATCGGCTCCCATGTCACATCGGAGGTAAAGAAAGCAGCCGAATTGGAACGCGAATTCTCCTTGGATTGGTGACGAGAGGAAAGAAAAAGAGAGGGGAGGGGAAGTACCCCAACACTCCACTGCACGGCACCATCTGCTCGCACGCTTCACCTTGACAGGGAGTTGGGGCTCTCAACGGCCACTCCAGTTTACTGTAGCAGTGGTTTTAACATGTTTTATTGTGAGTTTTAAGGGTTTTTAACAAAGGTAGTTTTAATTCTGTATATGTCAAGCACTATGAAGTGTTTTTAACCCAAACCTTTCACCCAGTATCCTTACATGACACTTCTCTGATGTGGCTTGATATTCCGAGCCGAAAATGACAACCAGAGGAAGGAAGCAGTAAAGCTTCCGAAACGTCGTTCACATAAGAATACATACTCACTTGCGTAAGTAGACCAATTTGAATACTCTAACGTATTTTTGTTTACTTTATGTACAGTAAGGCTGATCGGGACTGGACCTACAGTTTAAAGTGTAATTTGAACCACTATGTACCTCCACCAGGTATCGAACCCGGGACCCCTTGATTACAAGGTGATGATGCTGCGCCATCAGGGAGGCCTGCAAGAAGGTAATATATCTGAGCAGTTTGAATATAAGCGGGAAGGATGACCATGTAGGGTGAATGGAGAAGTTAGTCAGTTTGGCCACATGGTTGTATTAGCTCATGAGACACAAACATGACTGTCACACCGCAACAGTGAGTGCAGTGCATCGTGTGGTGAATTCTCCTGACTTGCACTTCCAGACATTTTTATACGTCACTTGCGAGTGGACAAAGACCACAGAATGAAGTTGACTCCTGAAGAAGATCACTGCAGCCTTTGCACAGATCACTCCAGAAATGCTGTAAGTTGTCTGCATGGTATGAACTGTATGGCAACTGCCATGGTAATTATGTTGAGTGTTAATGATTTTGACATGATGGTAATTATGTTGAGTGTTAATGATTTTGACATGAAAGTGATGTTCCTTCTACATTAATACACACCAATAACTGGTGAATTCTTTTCTGAGTTGTGTTTGTGACATCTCAAACGGATTTTCCAAATCTACCCAACTCCTATACTTTGAAGAATATAGTGGAAACACAATAAAGATCCTAAATAAACAAAGGGCAATAGGTACAGACATGCAAATTTCGTTTTTGATGAAAACACGAAATATGAAATAACATGCTATATTGTTCATTTTTCATGTTTCTGAAAGGTGTGAGATGCATTCTCCTACCCTGTTTTGTCACAAAATAATGCGAAATGAACTGCAAAATGCGAAATATACTCTAAAAATACGAAATTTACCGCTTATATACCTACACGACACTTTCTGAAGCCTGAAGTATCCTGTGAGTTATGCAATTCACGGAAAATTGATTAATTCTGCTGTAAATATTTGAGAAGCAAAAATGGACCAATTTACATAGGAATAAACTTAATACTCTGTTAACTACATAAATGTGCTATTAGAAGGGATAACTTTACTTTGTGTAATAAGGGCAGTTTTTAAATCAAATTTAGAACTATATTCACAATTTTACAACCAAAATATTATTTTATATACAGAGCATTCTCTGACATTTGCTACGAGACTCAGCGGCAAGTGGCCCGGCATCAGCGCTTGTCTCTCCCGGTGAACGGGTCCACGACAGTCACACGCTAGTCTGTTTTTTCGCTCTCCCTGCCTTTTTCTCTCTTTCCATTTTTGTTGACGTTGCAGACTGATGCCAGTATAATCCTCCCTCGGAAGTTGTGTTGTGTCGTGTCCGTGTGTTGAAGATTGTGGCTTAATATGGCACCACAAAAGTTTACATTACAACAAAGGATTTATCTTGTCGAGTGTTTCTTCGGAAAGAGGAATTGTTGAGAAGTGAGACGAGATTTTGCAACGAAATTTCCTGGTGTTCCCGTTCCACATAGAACCAGTATATTAAACCTCGAAAGAAAAATGGGAAATCGAAAAAATAAAGTATATAAGACAATCCGCACACCATCCGTGAGTTAAGAGAGAGTATTGTACGAGAATTACAGTAGACGAACTTGCACGTGTAAATGCCAATTTCCTTCGGAGATGCCAGGAATGTGTTGCAGCAGAGAGACATCATTTTCAACACCTTCTGTAGTCAAGGTTAGTACACAATATGAAAACTGTAATTTGAATAGCCGACTCTACCGACTGTCGCGGACCCGTTCACCGGGAAAGACAAGCGGTGATGCCGGGCCGCTTGCTGCCGAGTCTCGTAGTGAACTTCACTGAATGATCTGTAGCACTTTTGATGTGATTATTCACTGCTACACTGAAATGTTATATTATTTACCGCTTTTGAACCTGAAATCGACTTTGTTTTTGAACCGAAATTTTGCTTTCTTATTTACCAAAAATATGTGCCTCTAGCAATGGGTTATTGCACCTAGTAATTAATTCTTAACTTGCACACTGGCCAATAGAAGTATAAATGGTGACCTTTTCAGAAGATGTTTAGTTGTCAATATCTCTTTCATGCAGAGGAAACTATGTTAGTTACAGTTTAAAGAGGCTCTGGTATCCGGACCTTTTGTGAGGATGTGTGTTGACCTCATGTGTGATGAGTGTACCTCTACAACCTCAGCCGAAGGAGATTTTAATTCTCATACATTTTACATGGTGAGAAGATGACAATGAGTTTTAATCAATCACCACATGTTTTATTTTAAATCACGAGACCTGTCCTATATTTTCTTCTTCATACAAGACTGGAGCAAAATAGCAGAGCTCTGATGCACTGGGAATTTTAATATCAATCATATTGGCCCATAATGTTTTATTATATTTGAACTTTTATGCATAGTTATTTAAGAAACTAATAAATTTTACCATTGAAATGAACACTTGGAAAGCTGTTAATGATTTAAAGAAACTGGATATTAACTCACCTTTGGAATGTATGACAGCCACTTCATGATGGTGTATATCCCGTCCAGATCATGAGGCTCTGTTTTATGCGTAACACCATTATTGTACATGATTTGGATGCCTCCCAGCTGGTTATTTGATGTGTACACCTCACGACCAAGAAGCTGGAAAGACATACTGTTGTTAGTGCAAGTAAGTTCATAAACATTTCCGTTGATTCACCCATCATGAACAATGATGAAGAGATTCTTTCTGGATATCAATAGTATAATGTTAGTCAGTATACTATCATTTTCAGGAATGAGTACAGGGTTATGAGTATTTTGAGTGAGAGGATCCTGATGTAGATGATGGGTCAGTTGGATGCAATGTTTTCTACCAGGATTCTAACTTATTTTGCTGGAACAAATTCTCTTATTTTCCACGTTTTCAAGGCCCTATAATAACTGTTAAATCTCCAACTTTGCTTGCTATTCAAGCAAATTAAGTTTATTAAACAATGCTACAAATAAATTAACAAAAGGAACAAGCAAGAAAAATTTTACCTTGTGATATGGCAACACAGGAAATGTACTTCGTACAAATTTACTTGTATAATGAAGGTTCAGCAAAGACTTGAACCTAAGTCTCTGGCATACTGTGCCAGTGCTCTACCAACTGATCTCTACCTGATTTTTCTTCCACTCTTTTACCTGTGGCACTGAGTTTATTGGTGACTGCAATGGATTCTGTTGCTTTGAAAGACAGATGATATTGACGATGTCTTGAAGCTCCCAGCATACAACTGTATATTACCTTATAATTTAGCACACAGAGTAGAATGTACATTGCAGAAAATTTAGCTCAGTTGGTAGAGCAATGACATGGGATGCCAAAGATCTGGGTTCAAGTCCTGGTTAAGCCTGCATATTTAGCTTAAATTTCTACGAAGAACATTTTTACACAAAATATCTCCCAATAAAAAGTGAAGGAAATAGTTAAGTGTGTTTTTAGATCTCTAAACCTGGCAAGAAAAACAAAATCCATGACTTTTCAGTCTTAAATTGATGTTTCCCCAACTTTTTTTAGTCTCAAGTTGACATTTCCCTGACTTTTTCAATGATTTCCATGTCCACGTTCACAGTCGACTACATCTAATCAGTTCAAGTCCTGTGCCCCTGTTGAGATTCTGCTTTCCCCAATTTATGGCTGTGAGAGTTCTAATAAGCCATACCTGTTACGTTACTCTTCTTAATTGTGCACCGTGCTCATCAATTTTAAACTAAGCCTCCAAAATATGTTTACATTATAATTAACATTAAAATATTTACCTTGTTTAGAGCACTGTAGCCTGTTAGGATGATATGTGAATTCTCTATCTGGATGACTCGCTGTCCCAACCGCACAAGGTACGAGCCAATGCCAATGGCTCTGCAGGTGACCATGGATATTGTCACCACCTCACAGTAGGCCCTGGATGTTTCTCCTGCGATGAGGCCAGCGTGACGCAAGTTCTCAACACCAAAGCCATCGTCCTTTCCTGCAAATAAAATTAATGCTTTTCAGTACAACATGACCCTTGAGAATACAACATTTATTGGTGCATATCAACTTAATTTCACATGGGATGAAGTATTGACAAAATGAGCAAGGAGAAGTTTTACAATTACACAAGTATCTTGATTATATAAGAGGTTGTTGATGTAAAAGTAGCCCATCATCTAAGCTATCATGAATATTGAATATCACTTAATGTTCTATTTCTATTTTCGTCATTTTACATTGCTTTTCTATCTCCTATGTTATGAGGATGAATGATGAACAGGCAAAATGGATAAT
The DNA here is from genome assembly GCF_977018435.1 of Lepisma saccharinum. NCBI lineage: Eukaryota > Metazoa > Arthropoda > Insecta > Zygentoma > Lepismatidae > Lepisma > Lepisma saccharinum. The sequence continues at coordinate 77,600,892 of NC_139232.1, forward strand.
GAGGCAAACATGTCTTGATCAGGGTTTGATCCTGGGACTTATAGTATTGTAGCACATGATGGTGGGCACTCTGGCATAGAGTCTGGTGTCATCTAACGTTCATATCATTTGTAGAATTAACATTCACTGACTGGAGTCGAGGCATAAAAATACTTGGACCACTGATAAATTAATATATAACAGAAACTTATCACATGACTTGGTGGTCGAAGTGCTAGCCTCATGATCTTGACATCAATAGTCTAAGTATTTCAGTTCTGGCATGGGCATAAGATTTACTTTGTGGGTGTCCTTTCACCAATTTCATTTAATCGTCATTTACCCTCATCAACATGATTAGACTTAAAGGACCGAAAAATAGATGTAAAATACTAAAAGTGCAAATAAGACTTTGAATATACTACATCACAAATAATAATATACTTCCAGTGAGTATAAAAAAATATTTTATACATTTTAACACATGCATCTTTCTCAACAGAAAAAGTTTTCATATTATGGGAATGAGAGATGCAGTAGTAAATAATTACAGAGAAACTTGGTACAGAACACACACAAAAAAACTACCAAATTTCTCTGTAATTATTAAAATAATTGTGTTGAAAAGTGGAGGAAACAAATTTTAACCATGAGGATGTGCATTACTGTTGTTATTAGTATTACACAATACCTGCAGTTAGCTGTCATCTAGATTATCCACAACAACGAAGATGAATGTACAAAATAGATGAATGAACAAGCATAAGTCCATGACTATGTTCAGAAATCAAATATAGAACTCCTGGCCTCTGCTTGAAACATGAATGAATATTCTCAAGGTTGAAGATGCATAAATTTACAACTTATTAGGACTGTCCTTTACGTAGAAACAAGCCAATAAAAGTTTTGTGTTTAACAGATGACTGGTTTCAAATGCTTTACATTGGCAAATAACCCTTATAATTTAGGCACCAACTATTTTCACTAGAAATAAAAAATCACATGTTACTACATATAATTTGTTACAAAAACAAACTGTACTTACCAATGATATCAGTGATTTTGTACCGTGGTTCCCCCTCATCTTCAATAAGAATAGCATGCACTGAATTCATTGTTGACACTTTCTTGAAGTCCTCAGTTGTCAGGTAAAGATATTTGAATCCCTACAAGAGAAATTATACTGTAACATAATATATTTTTTAAAAAAAGTTAATTTAACTGCTGTGAGATTATTGGTGGAAAATCTTTCACACATTCATGAGATCAGTTCTTGCTTTCTTTTCTATGCCGATAATTTGATCTTACATTGGTTGGACATGTGGATGCTTTCTGTGTCCATGCACAGTTGTATTACTTCATACAAAACTTTTATAATGCACACATTATACTACATGACAACATTTTTTTAAATAGTAAACCCATTTTATGAATGGGTTTTAGGCGTGCATTTAACTTTTTGAATTCATGATAACAATAACAATAACAAGAACAACAACAACAACATCATTCAGAGCAATTTCACTGGTAAGTATACTACTAGTTACTGATATTCAGTTGGTGCAAATAGATTTTTGTTTGAGATTAGTTAGCCATAACAAAGCACATTGAAACATTATTCATACAGATAGTAAAGTAGGGATGGAGTGATAGGAATAAGTTTTATGATAAGTAGTCACAATTTATGTATCTTATTATGATGAATATTTCAAAAATCTTTTGACGTACCTTGCAACATTATCTATCATCTGGCATAAATTTTTTTTAGTCACAATTTCCTTATTTTTACCTTCCTGTAACCAATTGAATGTAACTTGCAGTAAGTTCTTGATGAAGGTCTACGCTTAAGATATAAAAACATTGAGCATTTTAAGAATTTTGCCAACAATAAGGTACATTACTTACGTGAAATTTAGAAAATTCTGCACTTCTGCATTGCACAATTTAATGGTTAAATCCTATTAATTTCGAAGATCCAGTGTCTTCATTCAAAAAAGGGCACTGCATTTGAAGCAGAGATGGTACTGCGTCACTGCTTTGTTTGTTCCCAGGTGGCAGTAGTTGCAAGTTCTCCCGTTCAATTGCAATTTCTCCTTTGTTTGTTCCCAGACGGTGCCACTGTGCCAGCGCTGCTGAACGGGAGAAATTGCAACTACTGCTGCCCGGGAACAAACAAAGCAGTGACGCAGTATCATCTCCGCTTCAAATGCAGTACCCTTTTGTGAATGAAGACAGTGGATCTTCGAAATTAATAGGATTTAACCATTAAATTGTGCAATGCAGAAGTGCAGAATTTTCTAAATTTCATGCTAATTTGCGAAGATGGGGATGAATGATGATTTTTTCTATCTTGTGTTTTTTCTTCATGGTTTCATCATTTTGACAAAAGGTTTTGTTTGCCCCCTCCTCCGGAAAAAAGAAGTATGGGTATGAGAGAAAACTTGTGAAATTTTAAAAACACTCTGAAAAGCGTAATAATACAACATTTTTCTGAAAAACATCTCTTTTGTATTTATAACCTTTCCCCATAATTTTGGTGTTGGTCAAAATTTTTTAAACATTGATCGGTTTGACATGTAAAAATAATAAAAAAAGAAAGAGAAAAGAGAGGTAACATTTTAAAAATATTAAATAAGTAATTTTAAACCAAGTTTACCGCATCCATCATGAATAAGGTACATAAATTAAAATCTACAAAATTGGGTTTTACTATGAGTGTCATAGAAAGGATTATTGTAATCAATGTTAAGAAATTACCAATATAAACCTTACCAATACGAGGGTCACTATTTATATTTTGAGCCTTAGCAACACTGATTGAAGTTAGGCACGATTTAACGTTTGCAGGAATCGTCTGGCATTATTGACCATAACGTACTTCAAATGTTTTGTCAATAGCTTCATTTGTGTTGTTTATCTTGCCTTGGAGATTGCGCGACAACAATAAAATGGAATTAACTCGTGAACATTTTCATGCCATGATTTTTTACGATTTTCGACGTGGATTATCAAGACAAGAGTGCATCGATCAACTTACTTCCACATTTGGCGATGAAGCCCCATCCTTTGCCACTGTGAAACACTGGTATAACGAATTTAATTGTGGCCGCCATTCGCTCATCGACGAGATTCGCGAAGGTCGTCCAAAATCAGTTGTTGTTCAAGAAAACATTGATGCTGTGCAAAACCTAATACTGCAAGATCGTCATGTGACATACTGTGAGATTGAGGCAACCATAGGCATTAGTTCCACCAGCATATATAAAATATTACATGGTCATTTTGCTGTGAGAAAGGTATGTTCTCGTTGGATCCAACACAATTTGACAAAAACTCAAAAAGACATTCGCGTCAATTGGTGCAAACAAATGCTCAATAAATACAATCGTGGTGCTTCAAAAGACGTATATAAGATTGTAACAGGTGACGAATCATGGATATATGCATATGAGCCGGAACGTAAACAGCAGTCGACAGTATGGGTGTTTCAAGATGAATCCAATCCAACAAAAGTTGTTCGCGCTCGATGCACATCGAAACAAATGGTCGCCTGTTTTTTCGGGGAAAACTGGTCATGTGGCAACTGAGCCTTTAGAGGAACGTAGAACGGTCAACTCTGAATGGTACACAACAATTTGTTTGCCAGAGGTCTTCGGTCAAATACGGAAAACAAACAAATGCCGTCGGATCATTCTTCATCAAGACAATGCCAGCTGTCACACATCTCGTCTAACAACCGACTTTATGAACAGTCAAAAAATCGAATTGATGGGTCATCCACCATACAGTCCTGATTTGGCACCCAATGAGTTCTTCTTGTTCCCGAATGTCAAGAAAAAATTGTGTGGACAACGATTTTCATCAGCGGAAGATGCCGTTGATGCGTTCAAAAACCATATTATGGAGGTGTCTCAAGAAGATTGGAAAAACTGCTTTGACAAATGGTTCGAACGAATGCAAAAGTGTATTGACCATAAAGGAGAATACTTCGAAAAACAATAAAGCAGTTTTCAATGCCAAATTCCTGTTTTTTCATTGTTAGGCTCAAAATATAAATAGTGACCCTCGTACTGATAATCAATATTGTACCAATTTTATATTAAATGCTAAAGACTTAATTAAAAACTTGAATGATTTATTCACCTCCTTAATTAATGCATTATTTTACCTTGGAAAACGAAGATACACAACACAAAATTTATTTTACAAAGCAATCTTTACATTTATAAAAACAAGTAGAGGCTCACTTCTGACTTTGCCCACCAAGATGTATCATACACACAGCGCCATCTGTTCAGGACTTTGTAAGTATTTTTGTGTTCTTAGGTCCAAGGGTTTGGACTGTAATAAACCCCTTTCGCACTGCTCTTAGGGTTTGAATTATAGAAAATTCCTTCTTAGTGGGTGCTTAGGTCAGAATAGGAAGACATTCTTACACTTTCAGATTTCTAGGTCCAGGGTTTTGGGCTATGCATTGATTTGGGCTCAGCAAGTGGGAACAAACTCTTTTATATATTAAGAGAAAATGTGCATCTATTTACAGAAAACTTTGAAAGTGTTGGTTTGATAAAACAGGCAGCAGTTTATCAATAAACTGATATGCATAATAATACAAGAAGACTAGCAACAAATCACAATAGAGTACCTTGTCTGGCTCATCAGGATCCTCCCATGCCACTTTAAAGAGCTGTTTTATTTCCTCCGCCAGTCCTATTCTGGCCCCACTGTTGGCTGATATGTATATGCGAGGGATCTTCAGGTTGCGAGCCATTTCGGAGGCATGATAGAACAGCAGGTCCTCCTTTGGGCTGAAGGACCCTATCAAGTAGGTCATGTCGTTGGCAATCACTATGATGTCCCTGCCATCAGGGTACTCGGGGGTGAACACTGTCAGTTTCCATGCCACCATACCAATCTGTAAAGAGTGTGCAATACTGTAAAGTACATAAAATTAATTATTAATAATAATGGCTTGAAGAACCATTGTGGTTGGACTTCTATCGGCTGAAGTTGACTGACTTCTCAGAATTTTAAGGCACCTTCTTTTATGTAGCAAAGAATATAAAATAGTTTAAAATATATTGGAATAAAAGGTTATTTATGATAATTTGCTTTATTCAAGTAATTTGTCTTTTACAATGTTGTCAGTTTGGATCAAATACGTAAACCATGTTCAACCCACCTGAGTTGCCTCGCAAATATTTATTAGAAAGGATAGAGCCTAGGGCTAACTGTTTAGATGTACAGGAAAACCTCGTTAATACGAAGTTCAAGGGACCAAAAAATGTCAACTTCGAATTAAACGATTTCGAGTTATCCAAACTTTCCAAGATGGCGCCTGTTTTTCAGGTGTAAATAAAGTAAGTATAAATTACCCCCACAAAGGATGTTTTATACTTGGTGGTAGCTCAGAAAATAAGCTTTATATGTACTATATAATAATATTGTACGTTTTAAAGAAAGTGTAAAAAATGTTACACAAAATGAGAACACGGAGCTTACGTGGACACAAAGATTCCAAGGAGATGGGTAACACCATTTATCCTGTCTAGTTATACAACCGGTTATGCACGGGATGCATGTTGTGGCAAAAAGTCTTTTGAAAAATGGCATTTTCTTTTAATTGTGCTCATCCACGAAATTCTTACAATTTTAGTTCATAAGAAATCCAGTTTGCACGGAAACCTACGGAAAGAAAACAATCTCGTTTATTGCAAGAAGTGAAACTTGGAAGAATCCTGACAGTAGTCTCACTGGCGCGAGCAAGAGACTGGAGATAATCGGACAGAATGAATATTGGATTTTATGTTAGTTCACTAGAATATTGTCCGTTGCAGGATTAACTGGTAAGAGAAGATTATCTTGGGAGAGAACACAACCTTTCCCTGGCCAAAAAAAAATAATAATAATAATAATAAATAAATAAATAAAAAAATAAAATAGGGGTTGTAAATTTCATTCTGGTTCGGCTGTCTAAAAGACATCGTAAGAAAGTCACGTTTTCCTTGCTTCAGTTAACTTCACATTCACCCCCTCCCCCTTTGCAGGGATCAGTCCAAACTCTTCCTCAACTTACATTGTAATCCATTCTGAAAAAGTAAACACACAACTTGCAATCTGTTTGCACCGAATGTGTATCCTAGGACACATTAAACAGTGCCGCACTCGATAATCACTCTGGTTTGGATCCCACTTTAAACTGTATATTTAGTCCGGCATAGGTCATCATAAAATGAACTCAAAACAAGCTTTACGAAACTTGCGTATTTTCAGATTAATCGACAATTTATTGCAGGATTCAGGAGTATTCTGGAGGTCCAACACTTGCTCCGCCAAAACTTTTCCTCTTGTAGCATGCTAATGGTTCTGAAGACAAGGGGCGATTACAGGAACTTTATGAACATCATGAAGTTGTTTTAACTCTTGTTTTTCTTTCTGGAGATCGAATTTGTTATCGTCAAATCAAAACAGCTTTGCGAGATTCAAAACAATGAGGTTCTGCACAGGATGAGTCATTGCCGTTATAGGCAAGCGACAGCTTTCCAGAAGCTAGACTAAACACTGGTGCCAGCTGCAGTGTAAACACAATGAGACCTGCTGGAAGTTAGAGCAACAGGTGGCAGAAGGAAAATCATCCGCATTTTAAAGATAACACAGTTGTGGAAGACCGAACTTTTATCAGCAGTGTGAAAAAGAAAAATGATCCTTGCATTACATTTTACCATGCAACAGAAACAGACAATAATACGGGCAATATTTCCTATCCAGACAGCTGAGCTGCATTCAAACAAGAAAGGGGGACCTGAATTCTGCAATTATCACATTACCATGCACACCAGTGGCGGATAATGAGCTGTTGTAGGAGAAGGAAGGGAGTCACTTTTCTTTTACTTATCCTGTGGTTTTTGTTCATTTTGAAGAAGGTATTCAGAACTGGTTGCTTTTTTTTAGATGCCAAAGGAAAGGAGCCCGTGTGCGCACACGAGGCAGAAAATCGTGGCCGAAACAATTTGCAACGGACCCCCCCCCCCCCCCCCCTGTTTGCTGATAGAAAAAGGGGAGAAGTCACTCAGTCAGCAGAACACTGTTTTGTCAAATATTATGACCGGCACAGTTGGGAAACGTATGAAGCGGGAAACTGGAGTTGCAACATACGTAAGATCGACGTCAACTTTTGTGGGAAACCTAGATGACAACGCATTAAGCAGGTTGACGATCTTTAGTTGGCCTATGTGGCTTTGATTATCTGTAACAGTTTCCCTTTTTTTATGAACTTCTACAGGGCACAAAGAACACACTTTTAATAAAAGTGGTTACCGAAGTTGTCGGCTACCAGGCCAAAAGTTGCTCGCTTACGGGAAATTGCTGAATCTCGAGCTCAGAGCTAGACAGATGGGTGACACTTCCAGACGCCACGCGTCTTGTATTTTGGAACATTCCTGCGATCTTATCTCGCATTTCTCATCTAGCATTGATGAATATTTCTAAGGTGGCGCATTCAGCGGGGAAAGAGCTTGACCTGCCATGCACATTGACAAAGAATGTCAATGTCCAGCAGGCATTTCAGGCTGCTTCCCTCGAGTTGTCAGCAGCTCTTAGGACAAGGAAACATGTCAAGGTCAAGTTAAAACAATGTTCAAGCTCTCTCCACATTCGATCTTCTCTTGTCGACTTACGCAGGTGTCTACTTCGAATCGTAAACAACTTCGTATTAAAAATTATCCGTATTTCGATTTATCCGTACGGAAATACATTATAAATCCTATCTTATCGCCTGGGGAATAGCAAGAACTTCGGATTAAAGGGTACTTCGTATTAACGAGGTTTTCCTGTATATAGAAACTAAGATTGTATTGCTATGTAAGCTTTGGTCGATCCTGATAGAGAATTGCCTGAGGTCCCGGTCAAGTAAAACTCTCCTACATAACAGATTTGTAGTTTTAGTTGTAGTTTCATGACAGATAGTTTATCATTAGAGGCACATATTTTTGGTAAATAAAAAAGCAAAATTTCGGTACAAAAACTGAGTCAATTTCGGGTTCAAAAGCGGTAAATAATATAAAATATCGGTGTTATAGCGGTGAAAAAATGGATGAAAAGTGGTATATAAAAAGACATATTGGTTTTAAAATTGTGAATATAATCCTAAATTTGATTTAAAAACTACATTTATTGCACAGAATTAACATTTCACTTCTAGTAGCACATTTATGTAGTTATCAGAGTATTAAGTTTATTTCTGTGTAAAGGAGTCCATTTTTGCTTCTCCAATATTAACAACAGAATTAATCAATTTTCCGGGAATTGCATAACTCTCAGGATAATTCAGACCTCAGAAGGTGTCGCATCGGTGAATAAACCCTTAATTTCTTGTTTAAGAGTTAATTTCGCATTTTGCAGTTCATTTCGCATTATTTCGTGACAAAATATAGACACAAAATGCATCTCACACCTTTCAAAAACATGAAAAATTAACACTACAATGTGTTTTTTCAAATTTCGTTTTTTCGTCAAAAACGAAATATGCATGCCCTTATTTATCATTTACATGGAGGAGTATCAACAATACTGGCATTTCAGAATATTTACAATTTTAGATGTACGATATTTTTACAAACACACAAAAAAGAAGATAGAATGAATTTTTGAACAAACACAGAATGTAACCGTGAATTGAAACTTTCTTGACACATTATATACAGATGTATTGACTCCAGCACACAAACAAAACACTACAGATGGCAAATCATGATGGGGCACAACAGTGAGATAACTGCATGCATGTTAAAATAACAATAATAATACAAAACCTGTAGAAACTTCAATTACAACAAGCCGGAAGAAAATGCTTTACGTGACAGGTTCTTATGAATATGGTCTGACTGGTAATAACTGCTTAAAAGCATCAGTATCTAAGTTTCCACTAAACAAACATATTTTTTAACTTCCTGCAAATTTCTTGTTTAATCTTATTTTGCATATCATTTCAAGAAAATGTACTTCCCACCCTTTGAAAACTCCTAAATGAACATTGCAATTTTTAATCTCATATTTTGTCTTTCCGCTAAAGGCTAAATATACACGTCCCTAGAAACAATAAGTTATTCAACACTTACATCATTTTCACCTGGTAGCCTTTTTTGTTCAACTAAGTGGTCTTGGCCTTCCAAAACTAACTCTACATAATCCATCACTTGTGAAGGAGGTTCAATCCCTTCTGCTAAAAAATAATTGGAAAATTAGGATATGACAAAATCAACACCATTAATTTACGAATTTACTAAATTTAAATTACTTCTGACAATTCCAAGATTGTTGGAAATTGAAGAGCTATTTCAATGTGGTGACAAACAGATTTATATTAATTTATTGAAAAAAGTTTATTTTTAGTCTCAAACAAGAATCAAACCAGAGTTTTTGGCATGTCATGTCAATGCTTTTACAACTGGGTCACTAAGAAATGTTTATTTTCAAGAATAATGCCACTATTTTGAATATTCTCTTTAATTATGTGTTCCTCTGGACTTCACTTGGTTGTTGGCTGGAATTTTCATAGAAAAATTGCTTTCTCATAATTTTGATTGTAGAATTTTTACAAGAGAGATTTCTCACACATGGACAAAGTGAAACTGAGTGCTAATATACACACAAACAACCAAATATTTTAAAGTAATTCTTGAAGCTTTCCTGGCGGAGAATGATGAAGAAGTTTTCTTCGGATATCAGCCAGGTGATTTCCGGATAGCCTTCCGAGCTTTCGAGAACAAATGTCACTCTCATCATTCTGATATTCAGAAAAAACTTCTTCAACCAAATTTTACTTTTATAATTTTTATTTACATTCTATGGATGCATTTTTATCATTCAGCTCTTCTGGAATATTATTCCAAAGTAATGTAAATAGCAAACCTTCCGGTCGTTCCTCTGCATACTCCCTCCACAGCCTCTCAACAGTCTGTTTAAACATGTCGGGGAAATCATACACGTAGGTGGTCCCACTGCTCTGTGCCTGGAACCTCTTCTGCTGCAGGTAGTCCTTTGTGACGTATGGGGTGGAGATTGGCAAGCCATGGAGAGGGCCTTGCTTTGGTCCATACGATTCGAATCTTATCTGAAAAATATCAAAATTAACATTAGAACTTTGCCAACACATTAAGGCACTAGGACACATTAACAAGTCACAATTTTACACAAATGAAAGAAAAAGTGCTTTACAAGAAACATATGAAATCCTTTGCAAGAGCCGAACGTTAAACATAGACCAAGAACCGAACCATCAATATTTCAATATGACAAAGAATATCAACATACATAAAAGTGACATCTAATAAACATGAACTCAAGAGATACAACTATCAACAAAACTGGCCATATACCCTGTTATATTTGTACTGTTAAAAAATCGATAACATAAAATTGTTACTGAAATCGATAGGTAAATTAAAATATTTTTTTTTTGCCAAAGATGCATAGAATTATTACATAATTGTGAGAATATATTATTAGTAGATTGGTAATATTGCCGAAAACTTCACCAATTGGATATTGCTATAAGTGTCTTGTATTTAGAGGCATGATTCTACTATTTTGTTATCGTTTATGTATACATAAATGTACAATTCATGTGTTCTAGTTTTGTTAAAAAAATAATCTAAATATGCAGCTTCAATTTTTCAAAGGAAAGGCCATCAGAGCTTTCCATTATATTAATTAAGGAAACAAATAAATAATTTATGTTCCTTGTGAAATGTTTGCCATTTCATTAAGGATCAGTAGAAGTTCCATTCTCAATTACCAGTAATGAAGTTCCAGTGGAATTTTGATGTGTTTTACAGATGAGAAACTTACTATGCCAGTTTTCGGGTCCGTAACCTCCTTGTATACACAAATGTCAAGGTAGTAGCCACTCTCATTAGCCAGGCACAGGCGGATGGGGATCGTCTTGCCATTGGGTGACTGGCGGATGATCATCTTAAGCTCTGCTTGCAGAACTCGCAACTTCCACAGTCGAGGGCCATACCTCATCACCATGTTGGTGACGCTCTCTTGGATCTAAATCAAAAGACAGAAAAAACATTCATATTTAAGAATGAAAAGCAAAAGAAAAAGGAGGGATATTCACAAACAAATATTCAAGGTTCAATACAGGGTCAGTTTAAAAATTATTCCAAAAACTTATTGTTGTTCCAATTTCAAAATGTGCACAATTTTGACTTTTTTCACCTAGTGCAGGTGCTGACTACATTGGCATGCTAATTTAAATGGCCTAATAAACAGTCATAAGTAGGTACATATTTTACCGATGACAACATTTATAGAAATGCACTTGATTTTTTTTCTTCCCGGATATTGAATATTAAAAATGCTTTCATCTCGAAAGTAAGATTTAGCACATTCGTGATTTTGGCATTGAAACAATAATATTTTTAAATACATCTGAAAGAATAATTTAGTGGTACTCAGTTCTTATAATTTGAACTGAAGGATCTGTACTGAAATATTTAAAAATAATAATGTGATTAATAAATAAATTTAAAAAGAACCAAATAAAGTATTTCTTGATACTAATCAAGCAGGTTTGCAGACACTGTTTGACTCGGAAGTACTGCTCCTGACCTTGTGACATTCACATTTTTAGTCCTTCGAAAAACATCTCAAGAAGAAGTGCAAGCAACTTTCACTAACTGACTTCATTCTGAAAACAGTTTTTTTTTCTCCAGGAAGTCATGCATCACCTTGTTTCTCAGTGGGACAAATGCCTTAATACATATTTTCATAATTTATAAATATCTCCAAAAATTACATTTGCTTCACTACAAAGACTCCCCCATTGTATTTCCGTAAAACTATCAATACCTTTGTTGGGTCCATTATGACAGTGGGTACGAAATTCAAGAATATGTGATTGCAGTCTGTTCTCTTGCTGTGTGGATGGGAGAAAGCCACTTCCAGCTCATCCATGGCTTCCAGGAGCACCCTCTCCCCTTCATTCTTCAGGTATTCAAAGGAAGCCTCCTTAGTAATGAGATCAGAATGACGGATTATGGATCGAATGAAAAATCTGTAGTCTGTGACTTCTTGACCCTTTGCAACCTGGAAGAAAGAACATATACTTTTATTATTGTCTGCAGAAAATGTATATAAAAAAAACAATTTAAAATGACATATTTAAATAATAAATGGACCATAACATGTAAAAGGTATGGTAAAGTTCCTCATGCTCACTGCACTGTGCCATCAGGTACGACATGACACACTCACAACCTCAGACATTTTTTGGAGGTGATATGATCAGCAACATGTTATCCCCCCCTCAGGAACCCATTTAAGGCTGGGTGAACTCCATAGTGTCTCTTTCATGCAGGCACAAGTTTAAAAAAATCACCTACCCCACAAATCAAACCCACACATCCCCGGATGGTAGTCAGTCGAGTGCTGCAGGGAGAGGATTTACTCAAGCACCAAATAGTTTGCATGGATGATGCTAGATAGCATACGTAATTGAGAACTTCTTCGCGTGAGCAAATAATGATCGAACAGGCAAAATGAGTGGTATACCCACTCGAATCCCAGCAGTGCAAGTGTAACTGTAATTTGTCTGTGGTAGTGGGCCACCTCATATGGATGGTGAAGTGAAAGACATGGTGAATTTGAAACTAAGCGAACATAAGTCATCATTGAAGAGGTTTTCTTGGGCAATCAGCCAGCTGATTTCCGGATAGGCTTTCGAGCTTTCGAGAGGTAACATCACTCTCATCTTCTGGGATTGAAGTACAGAGATAAATGAAGGTGAAGTTATATGTCCTTGGTGTGGTATGGGCCAATCAGGTGGCGTTTCTCCGACATCCACGCTCCCAGTCGACTATCGCTAACCAGGCTGGAGCGCAGACGTCGGAGAAACGCCACCTAAATCGGACCCCTCCCACGCCAAATACATATAAACTTCACCCTGACTTATCTCTGCACTTCAATACCTGAAGATGAGAGTGACGTTAGCTCTCGAAAGCTCGGAATCCTATCTGGAAATCACCTGGCTGATTGCCTGAGAAAACCTCTTCAAAATTTGCCACCAGGAAAGCTTCAAGAATTATTATAGTCATCATTAGGGCCCGGGACTTTATGTTATAACATATTTTTTATTTGGCATCGGATCGGATATTAGGGTGAGATCTTTACATATCTGATGAAAATTAGTCAAAATAGACAAACTTGATAAGGCATGTTTTGACATATTTTACCAATTTCTTGTTTTTACAACAAATTTCTTCAATTTTCTTGTAATAACACATATTTCTGTATAATTTCGTAATTGTTTTGGATACAATCGGTCATTTTAAAATTTATTAATTTTTATTTTATAATTCATCCCTTTAGTGCAACAGATAGTTCATATTATTGATGGCAGGATAAGGAAATTACGAACGAAGAAATTAAAGCACATGTAGTCTTCTTACCAACTAGTACAGAACGAAAATACACCCTTTTTTATAGCAAGCTGCCAATTATGCTTTACTTTTTACAAAGGTGTAAATCTGACATAATAGCAAATAACATTGGATAATTGCAGTGAACCTCACAATATATTGTCAGTATTTTCCCACTACATTATATGGTTAAAGGGTTTCTGACTTCATTTAATACCCCACCCCCATCGTAGTCGATCTTCCCTGGAAGATACTGACATCCCATATAATGAGACATTCGAAAGTACTGTTGTGGATATTTTTGACTTTACTGGGGATACTTCTGAATTTTTCTGATATATTTTTAATTTTTTGTGACATATTTTTCCATTTTTATAACATAATTACATACATATTTTAAAGTTTTATAGGACATATTGTCCCGGGCCCTAGTCATCATCTCCTTGTTAAAATGCAGTTTAGTCTATTCTACCAATACACGATACATGAAAATGAAATAGATTATCGTGGGCTGAAACTACGTGAAACTACCAAGGCAGATATTTTACATGTGTGTGTCTACAATTATTGTCACATTAAAATGATATTCCATTGTTAGGGGCATGCATATTTCGTTTTTGACGAAAAAACGAAATTTGAAAAAACACATTGTAGTGTTAATTTTTCATGTTTTTGAAAGGTGTGAGGTGCATTTTGTGACCATATTTTGTCACGAAATAATGCGAAATGAACTGCAAAAAGCGAAATTAACTCTTAAACACGAAATTCAGGGTTTATTCACCGCCGTGACACCTTCCGAGGTCTGAATTATCCTGAGAGTTATGCAATTTCCGGAAAATTGATTAATTCTGCTGTTAATATTGGAGAAGCAAAAATGGACTCCTTTACACAGAAATAAACTTAATACTCTGATGATTACATAAATGTGCTATTAGAAGTGAAATGTTAATTCTGTGGAATAAGTGTAGTTTTTAAATCAAATTTAGGATTATTTTCACAATTTTAAAACCAATATGTCTTTTTATATACCACTTTTCATCCATTTTTTCACCGCTATAACACCGATATTTTATTTTATTTACCGCTTTTGAACCCGAAATTGACTCAGTTTTTGTACCGAAATTTTGCCTTTTTATTTACCAAAAATATGTGCCTCTATCCATTGTATATGCTCGAGGGTGGGAGATTCGAAGAAGTACGAGCGAGTGAAAGTGGTCCCATGCAGTATTCTAGTAGTCAGACTCCCTGCCAAATGGACCAATTCAGCTCCAGTACTAGTTTATTTTTTGTTTTATTACTATTTATGTCATGCGACACTTGTTCTAACACAATATTTCAACTTTTTCAAACAGTCTTCATCAAGTTAGTAGCAACAAGGAAGCTTGCTAACATGCTAACTTGGTTGACCAACCGCAAATTATAAGAAACATTTACATGCAGAACTGTTCTGCTAAATCGCATTACCTTTGCCTTGCCCAAGTAGAGCAACATCTTGTGATTGGACGTCGGCAGCGCTTCCAGGTTGTACGTCCTCATCCTGTTGAGTTCCAGCTGGAAGGCCAAGGAAGGTTCAAGATGGCGGTAGATGCGGTCCTCTGTGTAATTGTCCCTCGCACGGTACGTGAAGAACTTGGGGAACTGGCGCTTGCACAGAACGAGGAACGTGATACGGCGTATGCCCCTCTGCTGGAGCTCCTCCAAGTGGTGAGAGCAGAACTCACCGAATTGCTGACTCAACTTCTCATCGTCTGGATCAGCTTGCTGGCGAACAGCTAAATTCAAGATATGAATTGGCTCAATTTGCTGAATGAAACAAACAAGGAGAAAACAAAATATTATTGCAAGAATTACATACATTTTGGTAACTTAATTATGACAAGAATAGGTATGTGGAAATATGTGTTAAAGAGAATTATGGCTGAGACAATACCAATTTCCACAAGTGCTTGAAAATTGTAAGAATTAAAAGTTGTTCAAATCTTGATTAATATTAGTGGGTGAGTATTCCACTCCAATTATAAACAACAATTTATCAGAGTTTTGCTTCAAAATATTTAAGAATTACATCAGCATATTAAAATACATATTATGTAATCACAAAATACAGTTTTCATACAATATTGGTGCAAAATAAATGAAAACATCGAATTTTGTGTAATTTCGAGGATAATTAGATAATAATTAGAAGCAAAACACAAAATGCAGTAAAAGTATCTGCTGGTATTGGTAAATAAAATCCAACCGATACTTGTCAATACCAATACCACTGGTATCTTCCGATACTGATGCACTGGCATTGGATCAGCTCGGCCCTACATATTAGTTCAGTTGAATTTCAGATAATTATTACAATCAGCAGAGATGGACTTAAATTCAAACTTTCATTTCCACATTTAAAAAATATATATATATATATATATATTACAAACATACATTGATGAATTGTGGCTTCCACAGGAAGTATAATTGTGCAGATCAAGTACCCGACCTAAAATGGAGCCAGAAAACTGTCTTTCTTTCAAAATATGCCATTGGATCCGAAATGCAAAGGAAGGTATAAGCCCCCCCCCCCACCCTATTTTGGCAATCTTTATTTTCTATGTGTTTCCATATAAAAAAGAATTCACAGAACTATGCAAATGGATCATAGCCATGTGTCACAAGCAAAAGTGCCTCCATGTAACTGCTTCAAAATCTGACCACTAACATCAGTCCAGTTCCAGCCTACTTGTATTTACTGTTGTGAGTTTTACCTCTTATCCTGACAATGGGAGATAAGACATCCCTTGAAAAATTCATAGGACTTTGCAGACTTTTATTTTCATACTATTTTGCATTTTGTTCCATGTGTTTGTCTGGATGACGTGTGTTTTCATATTTGAAGCAATTCACAAAATTACATGTTTGTGTCTTTGGTTTATTCTGATATCCAATGTTCAAGATATATAAATTATTAATTTTTCATTGTTTAGCTCTCATAAACAAATAAACAAAACCAGATCATTTATGTTGCAGTAAAATAGTACTAGATATATTTTTCAATTCACTACATTATAGGAATGCACCTCTAGCATTTTCTGAGCAACAAACAGGTATTAGTTTTGCACAATGTTATGTGCTATTTATAGAACTATCAGATTGGCAAAATTTTCAAAATACCTATAGGGGCTTGTTCCATTTCTAAAATTTACTAAATTAACAAATTGCAGTGTACAAAAAAATTCTATGCTATGGTACCTTTTTCTCCTCTTCTGTCCTGATGACATCTCCAAAAGAAGTGCTGATGTTGATGGATGTACTCAACCTGCTCTCGCTCCCCTCGACTGCTTCCAGGACTCTAGCTGACACTGTCGGAGAGGAAAATTCATCGAGGAGATCCAAAACTTCATCGATATTGTTTTCCATCTCCTCAAAAGATGTGAAGGCCACCATGTACCCAGTTCGCCGGAAATTCTCTACCTGCATTGGAGCCTCGGTAGATGAAGGATCTTCGAAATGACCCATTAACTGCCCAACTTTGTATTGGGGGATTCTGAAAATAGATATGTTCAATTCTAGATTTCTATTTTTCTCCCCTCCAGAATATTCATCCTTAAAGTTTTTTCCTTTATGGTAGGCGCACAAGCAAGATATAAGTGGATAATATTCTGCTTCTGGCGAAAAAAAAAGCATTTTTTTCTTCAGTTAGTATACACCACATCTACTAGAGTAGCCAATGCACTTTTTTTTTTAAAAAAATAAAAGTCTGGTAAAAATTGAGGGTGTGTGCAGCATACACAAGAATAGAAAAAACTACTTATCCTGTGTCAGTATGTAACCTCTTATGCTCTATTACTGCCGTGATAAGTGTCAATGTGGATGGTATGGAGTAGGGATGGCCAAACGGATCCGGATCCAAAAATTCCAGATCCGAGAGTTTCGTATCTCAATCCAATTATAATATTACCACACTTTAAAAGGTATTATGATCTTTGATTACAAAGAAATTTTTCATTAGTCCTACAAGAATTTTTTCAAGTGTTGTTCCTAAAATAATTTGCTACACATCGGCTAACACACTCGTGCACAAAAATAATCCACCCAATATAACGACCTCCCATCAAGTGCTGATGTATTTTCTACAGAGTACGCCTTTCGGTCAACCATCAGAAGATATGTTGCTAAATAATATTTAATTGTGCTATCTTGACTTATTTATATTAATATTTTGTCTTATTTTGCTATTTTTATTTTTGTTCTTTTTTGTTATTTTCATTGTTACTGATTTCAGTGTAAAATGGCTACGTGCTGTATCTGAAATTTTCTCAATAAATAAATAAATAAATAAATAAATAATCTTACTTGTTTAACATATAATGTCAGAGGTGATTTTGTAAATGCCATTGAAACGAATATGTATTCATTCGAATGTATTGGAAATGGAAACACACATAAATGTGAAACATTCCATTCCAGGATGAAACCTTTAACACATATAACAAGATAGAAATGTTATACAAAAAATAAAAAAATTTTCTACAGTTACAGTTTTACAAATTAAAATAAAACATTATAATATAAGCAGTGTTATATAATTACAAAGTGTAAGACTAACAAGGGAGGTTATCTAAATGTCCCCCTCTGATTTCCATGAAACTTGGCAGGTGGATAGTGGGGCCCAAAGGAAGAAATACGCGTTTTTTTGTTTCAGCTAAAAAAACGGTTTTACGGGGCAACACCAACTCAAATGTCAAGATGAGGACAAATTGAAGTGGGGATCTGACCCCTGTGTCCCCCTCCGATTTCCATGAAACTTGGCAGGTGTGTGTATAAAGGGCCCAAAGGAAGAAATATGTGTTTTTTTTGTTTCAGCTAAAAACTGTTTTAGGGGACAACCCCCCTCAAATGTCAAGATGAGGACAAATTTAAGTTGGCATTTGACCCCTTTGTCCCCCTCCGATTTCCATGAAACTTGGCAGATGTATAGAGGGGTCCAAAGGAAGAAATACGTGTTTTTTTTGTTTCGGCTAAAAATCTGTTCTAGGGGGCAAAATCCCCTCAAATGTCAAGATGAGGACAAATTGAAGTAAGGATCTGACCCCTGTGTCGGGGGTCATCCGATTTCCATGAAACTTGGCAGGTGTATAAAGGGACCCAAAGGAAGAAATACGTGTTTTTTTTTGTTTCGGCTAAAAAACTGTTTTAGGGGCAAAACCCCTCAAATGTCAAAATGAGGACAAATGTAAGTGGGCATTTGACCCCTGTGTCCCCCTCTGATTTTCATGTAACTTCGCAGGTTTATAGAGGGGCCCAAAGGAAGAAATACGTTTTTTTTTGTTTCGGCTAAAAAACTGTTTTAGGGGGCAAAACCCGCATCAAATGTCAAGATGAGGACAAATTGACGTGGGGATCATCTGAGCCCTGTGTCCCCCCTCTGATTTCCATGAAATTTGGAGGGGAATATAGAGAGGCCCTATGCCACCTGTTTCTTCCCATGCCATATTTACGTGGTTTCGGGGTCAGATCCCCACTTTAATTTCTCCTCATCTTGACATTTGAGGGGGGGGGGGGGTTGCACCCTAAAACAGTTTTTTAGCTGAAACACAAAAACATGTACTTCTTCCTTTGGGCCCCTCCATACACCTGACAAATTTCATGGAAATCAGAATGGCACACAGGGGTCAGATCCCCGCGTCAATTTGTCTTCATCTTGACCTTTGAGGGGGGTTTTGCCCGCTAAAACAGTTTTTTTTAAGCTGAAACACAAAAACACGTATTTCTTCCTTTGGGCCCCTCTATAAACCTGCCAAGTTTCATGGAAATTGGAGGGGGAGACTTAGACCTCCTTTGTAAGTGTATTAATTAACTACAAATCGCGCACGCGCACACACACACTATTTATATATATATATATATATATATATATATATGTATATTATATATATATATATATATGTATATAAGCAGGTAACAATGTGTTACAAAACTTAAATAACCTCCCTGTATAGCCTTTACTCACCTGTTTGGATGTGAACTTGGCAGAAGGAACTGAAAATGTATTAGGCACACTTCCCCGGAAAGCTCCAAGTGTTGAAGGCACGTTAAGTCATAGGAAATATATGCTCTTCTAACATACACCTACAAAAAATTGAGAGAATTACTACAATATTCATATTTTATTTTAGGCATCACAATACAGCATTATGTTCTTAAGTTCATTTCCACAGATTGTGATGAATCTGTCACTATACTAATTACAATCAATAATCAGTGAAGAAATACTGCACATACAAAAGATGTCCCAAAGTGCACTACTGGTGTCAGTTAAAAAATTAAGACATTATCTTCCTACCCAAATACATAATAATTCTGTGTTGCAAACAAATTATTATATTTACCTACTATCAATCACTATTCACAGAATGCTGTTGAGTCACATTTGAATAAATTTTTATTGACTGATTGATTTGGTTTATTTTACTTAGCTTTTCTGCCACTTTTTGGCTAATTGCAAAGACGAGGATGAGTGACAATGTGATGAAATTGATGAAAGAACACTCACAAACACCCATGCTGGGATTCGAACCTGGGATCCCTGGAGTCGTAGCGTGCTGTGCTAACTACCGTGCCTTGGAGGCCCTCAAATAAAGTTTTATAACAGTCCAAGTATAGGGTGAGGCAGTCAAACGGGAAGATTTAAAAAATTCACAAAAAATAGAGAGCAAATATTAGTTAATTTTTGAACATGAATGTACTGTACACGAGTTGAAATTACTAGTGTACCTGAAAAA
This sequence comes from Lepisma saccharinum, assembly GCF_977018435.1. NCBI lineage: Eukaryota > Metazoa > Arthropoda > Insecta > Zygentoma > Lepismatidae > Lepisma > Lepisma saccharinum. The sequence goes on from NC_139232.1 coordinate 77,621,065, forward strand.
TGTTCATTTTTTTAAATATGGTGTCAGTAAGATGGCATCCTAGGTGTTGCACACACATTGTCGGAGTCTCAGAGTAAATCTGCCCATGACGCTTCGTAGCATTTCCAATGGAATGTTGTGGATCTCTTGCCGAATTCGCTCCTTCAAATTATCACTGGTTCTTGGAGGGTTGTCCTTGAATTCTTTGGATTTGAGGTAACCCCAAAGGAAAAAGTCAGGAGCTGGCAAATCGGTGAACGGGCAGGCCACGGAATATCACGGAATATCACCGAATGTGCTGATGAAACGACCATGAAATGCGAGTCTAAGCACATCCATAGACACTCTGGCAGTATAGCTAGTTGCACCATCTTGCTGGAAGAGTGTTTCTTCATCTGGGTCATAGTCGTCGAGAACAGGCAGGAAAAATGTTACCAATATGTCTGCATAACATCATGGGCGGATTTACTCCGAGACTCCGACAACGTGTGCAACACCTAGGATGCCATCTTACTGACACCATATTAAAAAAAATGAACATTTTTCAGGTACACTAGTAATTTCAACTCGTGTACAGTACATTCATGTTCAAAAATTAACTAATATTTGCTCTCTATTTTTTGTGAATTTTTTAAATCTTCCCGTTTGACATTTTTCAGGTACACTAGCAATTTCAACTCATGTACAGTATATTCATGTCCAAAAAATAACTAATATTTGCTTTCTCTATTTTTTTGTGAATTTTATAATTCTTCCCGTTTGACTGCCTCACCCTATATAACAAAGTATATAACTACATTTGTCCATAGTTGGTGTTTCTTGATTTCAGGCTGGTTCCCTAGATGGCACGGTTGGCTACCCCTCCACCCTCATCAAGAAACTAATCACAAGAGCCACCTCCCACAACATTACCAAATAACCCAAAACCAATCCTCCAGCTCTGATCACCCAATACCACCCCTACATCATGAAAATCAGACATACCCTCTACTCCTTCCTTCCCATCCTGCACAGTGATCCTGACACCAGGGTCATCTTTCAGGATAAACCTAGTGTCTTCTTCCATCGACACCCCCTCCTCGCAATCTCAAGAACATCTTGGTCCACAACACTCCCACCCCTTCCACACCACTCCCCCTAGCTCACAGGTGCAACAAACCCAGGTGCAAGACTTGCCCCATACTCATCACCTCTCCCACCCTCCTGATCCCCACAGCTGCAGGTGAGTTCACCTTTCATCCCAGGGGCACCTGCCACTCATCCAACCTGATTTACACCCTCATCTGCCAAATCTGCTGTAATTCTACCTGGGCGAAACCTCCACCTGCTTGAACCTAAGGATCAATAATCACCCTTCTTCCACCCATAATTCTGATTTCACAGTTGCCATCCACACCAACAGCCATAATACCACCTTCAACAACTTGTTTCCGTGTTGCCATTATCCATCTTTTACCCCCCCCCCCCCCCCACACACGTCTTTTCTCAGGCGATGGGAAAGGGTCTATATATCAGGCATGCACGCCAGTATACCCCCCGGACTCAACCTAGCCAACCAATAACCCTTTCCCTTCTTCCCGAAACCACCCACCCACCATGCAGTAAACACTGGTGAAAGTAACTTTGTTTTCTATCTACTGTTTCTGGCAACACTGATGGTAGTGATGCTGCCGTCAGTATTCTGTGCCTCTACTCTTTGTAACCACAATCTCTTTCTTCTCCACTGCATCAAACTTTTTCTTTTTGTGTGGTAAGTGTTTACTGGTTTCTTCATGTATGTATGTATGTATGTATGTATGTACGTATGTGTGTATGTGTGTGTGTGTGTGTGCATGTGCGTGTGTGTGTGTGTGGGGGGGGGCAATTTTCTTTTCTTGTTAGTTTGTAATTTTCTTTAAAACTGGTTGCGACACTGTGTTTGATTTGAATTTTGGTTGTTTAAGAATTTCTTACTTAACAACATATTAACACCAGAATCAGCACTCCCTACACAAGACACCAGAACATAACATCAAGGTCAAGATATTACAAAATAAACTTTTCTCCTCTTTACATGCAAGATTGTGTTGCAAACTGAACAATGAGTTGCCATTGCATGCGTATGTGCTTGTGGATTGTCATATGAGGTTGTCAGGCTGAATTTACCTGCACTGGGATTCGTCAACTTTAAGGATTACGAACATATGGTCAGTTACCTAATGAAGCTACACAATTATATCACTGCAGCAACAGACATAATCCCAGTTGATACATTGCAGTTTACCTTTCACACAACCAATACATAATGGAATATGTGTTTTGACGTGGGTGAAGGTCATGAGGACATCCTAAAAATATTTTTGCATTCATTCATTAACACCAGATTGAGGTATTTGCACGGGTGGAATTCTATTATGAATAATGTTTTTATATATATATCACAAGCTTTCTTCATTGAAATGGATAGTGAGTTTTGGGACATCCTGTATAAGCAGGCAACTTAGTCTTCAGACAAAATTGCAACTTTGAAACTAACAGAAGAGCTGGTACAATTCTATACACAGGATCTTCACAAAAGGATGCAGTTTTAAGTCACTGTAGTTATGCTACTACATGAAATGTCTAAGTGTTTCAGTGTTGAACAATTCTGGATTGCTGAGTAGAGGTGCCAACTTAAGACAAATTTTTGGGGGGCAAGGTGAATTTATGCAGAATCTGCATAAACAATACTTTATATATGCAAATATACATAAAATGTGTCCTTCTAAGTGCATTTGGAGGGGCAGAAAGTGCCTTCCCCCCAAAAAAAGTTATGTTGCTGAGAGTTTGATGTCATGTGAAAATATTTTTAATGTAAGATTCAGCCATAACATGTTAAAAGATTGATGGAGCTCACTATTTATTGTAGTTTTATTAGGTATCACCTCTATGGCACTGTGAATGCTGATTTTCAAACTATTAATTGTGCAAGCACTGTTCCAGTAGACCCAATCCTTCAGACCTACTCCTAAACGAAAATCACAGGGATTTAACTCTCGTGTAGAGGGAAGCCAAACCCAAAGTCCATGAAATTGTTTTGGATACAAATTAGAGACTACTCCATCTCGTAAGTGTCCATTCAAGAAATCATGGATAGATAGCATTTGTGTGTGTGGTTTTTGCATCATCTCATTGGAAGTATGTTTTTGGTTGAAAACTAATTTTTTTTGGTTAACTAAAGGTGATGTTAGATGGCAGCTGTTCCCATTCTAAAAAGCTCTAGCTACATGACACATCAGCACAATTATAGTCATGTAAAAGTGTTGCATGTTTTGCAAAGACCCTGTATGTGTCAATTATTTTTCAAAATTTAATTTCAAATGTTAACATCATGAGAATAACATATAATTCTTTATAAAAATCACAAGGTAGCAAGCACATAACTTTGAATACAATTTCAAACATTGTGTTGCTAAAATTAATTTGGAAGAACCTTATTTTAGTAGATTCTTACCTCTAAAGAAGCCATGCACACAGCTTTATTAGCATGATAAAAGAAATCATGCAGAATATCAAATATTGATGTCTCTGACATAATAAGCTTCTGCAGATTTTCAGGGTGAAAGTCATGTCCATACATGTCCACAGCTGACAAGAAGATGGATTCCATTTGATTATGCCTGAGTTCATAGGCTGGTTGATGAGCTGCTATAAGAACCTGCAATAAACAGACAAACACATCTTATGTATTTTATGAATTTAATCACATGCATTTAAACTTACTTTAATAGATACAATCTAAAAGATTGTGGAGATGACGAACTTTACATTCTTTACAATGTCTTCAATCATAAAGATATTTACAACTAGGGTATACTTTAAAATGTACATGATAATTTTATTCTTTTTTAAATCCACTTGAAGATGGAATTAGCATTTCTGTATTAATAACATTCTTTATAATTTAATTCAAATTCATTGATCTTCACTTTCCTACCACTTTTGGCTAATCATGAAGATGAGGATGAGTGATGATATGATGAATTGGTGAAGGGACATTCACAAAGAACAACCATGCCCAGGCTGGAAGTCGAACCCGGGATCCCTGGTGCCATAGCATGCTGTGCTAACCACTCCACCATGGGGGCCAGATTCTACTGATTATGGGACTAGGTGCTATTTATAATAATACAAGACACAACAAAAAAATTGTGGAATTTTTCAGCATCATGTTAATCACTTAACATTTCATAAGTATTATTTCAAAATAAAGTCTACCATTTTATAATGAAGGCACACAGGGGTGTGAAGGTATCACATAGTCTTGGTTTCAGGCAAGCGATCGGCAGCATGCTCTGCCCACTTTAAACATCACTCCTGCACCAAAGAATGCATTAGTAAGAGGGTGGGTGGCCCCTGAGCTTAAGAACAGATATAGCCAGAAAAATTTCATGTACTTTGGTTTTGTGCCTAAATATGCGGTTAATTTTCATAGGCAAAACCCTTTGTGGTCACCAGCTTATACATTCATTAAGGAGGCAAATGAATCATTTGGGCTTTGTGGTTTAATGTCAGATTGGTAACATGAGTTACCTAGGGTCAGAGTGTAAACCCACTGATTTGGCACAACAAATTCTCTGCCTTCTCCAGTTTTCCGAGCAATTTTAAAATACATTTCCAGATTATTTGTTGTGTTTGATCATGCAAATAACCAAGTTTTAACTGCTATACTGTACTATAAACATAAGCTATAAAATATTTCTATGTAGAATATCTCCCCTAATTTTTCCATGGTTCAAGAAATAAGTTGATTCTATTTTCATTCTCAAAATCTATAGAGAAAAGAAAGAAAGGAAAAAGATTTTCTCGACTTTTCCAGGGTTCAATATCCAAATTTTCTGACTCTTTCAACTGAATGTTGATTATCCATACTTTTACAGGGGAATGGGAATTCTGTTACATGCATCAGTCAATCTGCATTAGAAATTGGACTGGAAAGCTTACTAACCTGTCGTGCTCTAAGGGCCACTCGAGAATGCTCACTCCTGTTCAGGGACGTCAGTTCATTCAAAGTTGTAGACAGCTCGTCTGTTAGGCCAGGTTCATTGGACCACAAGTGGTCTATAAGCATTGTCACTAGCATGTTCTTCTTGGCAACCTGAAAAAGTAATTAATGTTTACTACTTGTTCACTGTTTCTAGTTCAACACATGTAATAGATACTAGGGCTGAGTTGATACCACTTTGATTACATACCGATACCAGTGGCAATACTCTTACTTATTTGTACTTTTTCATATTTTACATCGCCTTTCTGCCTCTTTAGGATAATTGTGATAATGAGCATGAATGATGTTACAGAAAATACACAAAGCAACTAACACAATACAGGAGGCAAGATTATTACCAAGACAGACCATTAACTCATGTAATTATATTTAAAACATGAATGACAAAACTCCTGTTACAGATATTTCATTTAGTACATCTGAACTTCTACCAAAAATTCAAGATAGAGAAAAATCAGGTTCTAACCTGTGAATGTGAGAATATAGTTCCTGTGACCGCAGCCATGTCATCCTTCTGTTTCTCACGAATGGCAGTAACACATTTGTCATAATGTCCTGGAAAACAAATAGAGTGTAAGTATTAGGGATGGACTGATGTGAAATTGTTTCCTTTCATTGATAAGTATCCACATAAAATTTACTGAAACCAATAAATTACATATATTCTACTCATCTGATGTAAAACTGAAAAAATGTTCTTCGAAGAACATAAATGGCTCATTAACTTCGTTAATTAATGTTTGTTCACCACGTGATTGCATTAGATTTTCCTTTGAAAAATAAATTGTATATTTACGCATTTAGGTATTTATACTTTACAAACCTAGGGTATATGAATTATATATTTATAAACATAAAAATAATGACAAAGTGTTGGAATTTGCACTAAATCATGAGCTATCAGGTTGGTAAAATTACTGATAAATTTATATGTCCATATTGGGCAATACTGATAACAGTACCTATTAATGTCCCATCCCTGATACATTCACACACACATACTTATATTATTGGATGATAATGTCATTTGCAGCATGATAAAACCAGATAGGTTAGAAAAGTTGCATATTATAAATATCACCCGAGATTCTACACTGGGAGATAAGCATATATTCACATACATGAAGAGAATAACACATACAAGCCTTCAAAAGTACACATCTTATAATCTTCCTTTCAGTAACACAATACAACAACCACCCTGTACTGTTATTACATATTAGGAATGTACTGTATTCAGCGCTATTTGTATTGGCTGATTTATATGCATCACTGTTCTGATACATATGCTGATAATTTTACCGATCTGATATTTCTATAAATAGCCTCTAGTCAAGAGCACACTTCTGTCATCTCATTATTATATTAATGATCATAAAATCAATGAAATTTTTTAAAGTGTATTAAACTTATAACATTAACTTTAATGAAGCATTATTTTATAAACCCTTTCTAATCTGGCCATTGTACTTTTGAAGATACGAAATTGAGTATTGAAACTAGTTTAAACACTGGAGTTGTACACTCAAAATCGAATGAAACGCCCCCCCTTACGGTTATGCAACCCGGAATTTTATATCATCTAGTTTCGCCAGGAATATCAGCTCGCGAGAAGCGTAGTGTTTCCAACTCTTGAATCTAGCCACAGATTCACGCGACCGGGTGGAGATCTTGCTTTTCTCTTGATTTGATTTTAACGGACAAGAAGTTTATTTTGAGAATGTCTCTGGTAATAATAACAAGTGTTATTAACATTTATGCTTGAGTTTTTTATTATTCTTTTACCACTTCCGAACGAATATGTGAAGATTTTTTTTTTCATTTTGCAATAACGCTTTCGGCATTTTTCCTTCAGAGTTATTCTTTTTGTTTTTAAAATTTTGGCGACATCGCGCTTCCGTCGCGAATCGAACCAGCGCTCCTTTCATTATGTTTTCTTTCCACGTTTATTAAAATTTGCTTCCTTCAGCCTACTTCCGATTGTCGTATATTTCAATTCGTATTCCCGTTTTTTTTTTTCATTTGCATTTTTCGAGCAGTGATAACTTTCTCTCTTAATCTAGTTATTCGAATACTTTTATACTTATTTTTTTTTCCTTTTCTCGATTTTCCCTTCGCACTCATTACAGATTTTGGTATCGCGCTTTTCCATATTTTTAGTAATTTAATTCTTTGACTATTTTTAATTTGCCCTTAGTCCGAATCAAGAAAAAATGTTGGGAAATGTTTCCCGTGTAAATCTTATTGTATGGTGGTGTAAAATTGATGCCAGCTTTGTCTTGCGATAAGGGTTTTGAAAGTGCAAGGGTCTCATTTATTAACCATGGTGGGAAGGGGAGGGGGCGGAGGGGTGCCAGAAACCTTCCAGTCGGAATATGCCTGAAACGAAAAGTATAGATCGACCAAAACGAAAAAAATCCTTGGGACGAAAAGTACCCGCGCAGATCTCCCTTCTTCCCTTCAGTTCGGGCCATAAGGAAGCAGGGTCCACTCTCCCCCGCCCCTCCTCGCGGGAGTACGGTGCACAGGAGTCGTGGGTCTGCGCAGGTTGTTTTGCTTGTGGTTCCACTCTTCCATCAGCAGGTGCGTGCTGAGAAGGCTATGCTATCTGCGAGTGAGGGGGAGGGGGTGACGAGCAACACTGCCACAGCGAGTCGCTGTAAATGATTTCATTGTCTGTGCTGGGTGAAACCGGTTCTTGGTGCTCCTACATTTTTCCGATACATTTCTGCCAGCCTTTCTAGCGAAGCGAGGTCATATGTTCCAGATTCGAACTCTGGTCAGGCATGAATGTATCACTGAGTTTGTCCCGTCACAATTTTATAAATTGATAATTCATCCGTATTATCGCGATTAACTCAAGAGGCAGAAGAGTGATGTAAAATAACCGAAATAGAAATTGATGCATTTGTGCCTGGTGCTAGTGTAACGACGAAGTTAACTCTTTATAAATGATGCAATAGGTAGCCCTTGCGCTCAAATACACTTATACCTTGCCACAAAAAAAAATCTAACTTATCGCTGATCTCTTACTACATTTGGAATACAGCCAAGAGCAATGAAAAGCAATGCAATTACATTGTGAATGTTTCACATCCTATAGTCTTTCTTTTTCTCGTAGCGGGGGCGGGGGTTCATTCATTACAAATATCTAGGAATGGATTTAGCAGCAATCCGTGATATATTTAAATATCATAACATGCTGCGTAGCCAGGGTTCTTGGGTCCTAGCCTCTGATAATGAGTTTTTCTTTTTCGTTGTTTCTTCAATCTTCATCAATTTCCCTGAAGCATCATTCATCCTCTGTCGCCATTGGCTATATGTAAAAATTGACATAAAATTAGTAAATTTTGAAAAGAAAACACAAGGATCTGCTTTTCTCATAGCTCGCCAAACATGCACATTTCTGTATTTTATGCTTTCAGCGCTATCATTATTCTTGGCAGGCAATGGAATTGAAGCAACTCTCACAACTAACGTAAACTACATATCACTCAGGCATGACAATTCTCGCGGGCAAAGTGGATTTCTTTGGCACATGGTAGCGCAATATCTATCTTCTGGCCTAGATTTAAATCCGTACTTTTTATTCCAGTTGAGTGATTGACTCACAATTTTGCCATTGAAGGTTTGGGTTGTATTTGGGTTATACGTATTGTGGTTTTGGTGCGCTAGGAAAAAGCAATCCCAAAGGTTCGCACTGAACAGAAAATTGTGTGCTTTTCCTCTCTCTCTCTCTCTCTCTCTCTCTCTCTTCCAACTCCGTCCCTCTCTCTCACCCCAAGTCCCCACTATTTAGGTAAACTGTTGTTAGAAACATATTTTCCGAAGAATATCCACATTGAAAATAATATTCCCCAATTGTTTTGATAGGGCATTTCTATTGCTCCGAACGAATTATCTCCGTAAGAGGACTAGGGCCTCCCCTATGGCGCAATCGTAGAGTCGTCACCTTTAATCAAGGGGTCCCGGGTTCGATACCCGGTGGAGGAACATAGTGGTTCGGAACCCACTATAAACTGTAGGTCCAGTCCCAATTAGCCTTTCTGTGCATAAAGTGCACTTAAAAAAACAACAATTCAATTCAATTCAATTCAATTATCTTATCAATATTTTTAAATCTGCATGCACCTGCTTAATTTAATAGATGCAGTAACTTCACGTTGCCTTTTGCCACCACGCTTTGGCTTTAATTCGAGCCCCGGTGGGTGCTTCGTTTGAGATCCTGCAGCAGTTTTACTCGTATCTATGCCTTGAGCATGCCACTTGCAACGGAACCTATAAAATGAAACTTTCTGCACCGGAATGGGCGTGAAACTCTACATGCACCAATGATAAGGTGTTTTCAAGAGGCATGTGCCACGTGCAGCATGTCCCTTCGGTCCGAATGTTCCTTTACGATATCATTTCATCATGCCTTACTTTCGGAATTTACAAGAGAGAAGATAGTCAGCATGTTCTTGTGCGGCGGATCTGCTGCACTACATGCTACGAACCTTGGTGTGGACGATTCATGCGTCAGGCGTTGGATTCGGTGTTACGAGGAAGAAGGTGACCAAGGAATGAAGTGAAGACCCAACAAAGGCCGGCCGTGGAAGGCAACCAGGGAAGAAGATGCAGGCATCATTGAGATGAGCGAGGGCAATCCCTTCATGGCTACAACGAAGATTCGCCAAGAGTTGAAACTGGAGTGCCATGCTGCAACAGTTCGGCACCGTCGAGCGGCAAAGAATGAAGCAATGACGCATTTCCATCACGAAGCACGGATCAGTTTTCTTTACAATATTTACCAGCTCATCAAGAATTTTGGCAGAACGTAATTTTGAGCGACAAAAAAGTATTTTCGTCTGACGAAAATGGTCAGGTTTATGTTTGGAGGCGCAACAAAACTCGCTACGGCCCCGAGAACATTTCTACCCATTCTAGGAGTGGCAGGATATCCGTGGCGGTGTGGGGATGGATCAGTTCGTCTGGAGTAGGTGGATTGGTGGAAGTGTCCTCGAGAATGAATTCGCAGGAATACATCGCAGTGCTGGAAAACCACACGCTTCCCAGCGTGCGAGAGAGACACCTTGAAGATGAGATTTCGCACGTGACTTTCGATCAAGACAACAGGAGCGTCCATACATCGAAAGCGAACACCACCTGGTTTAATCAGCACCCAGGAATTTCAAGAGTAGATTGGCCAGCGAAGTCTCCCAATCGAAAACATTTTCACGTGTTTGATGTTTGGGAGAGTTTAAGGAGAAGACCAAACATCTGCTCGTGGAATCCTTGCCTCGTCGACTAGATGCAGTGCTTGAATCCAACGGCGGGTGGACACAGTATTGAAACCCCGCACGGTTTAACCGATGTTCTTTGCTACATCCCAGAACAAAACTAATTACACACATCTCCATATGCAACTTATGTTTCCAATTCTTTTTTATTGATACCTTGGTGCTCATGGTTACTTTTTCACACACCTGCACCATTATATTATATTCTATAATATTAATATTCACATTATTGACAGATATGATTCACATAAAATTCAAATGCGCAGCACACATGCACCCATCCCTAACACTTAACTATTAGTTACATTACACCTATCACGTTGTCACAGTTCTAAATCAGTGGTGCCCAGGGGGAGGGGCATTATGGCACAGACTGTGATGGAAATTTGACTGAGTAAACAGGGAACAAGTTTAATTACGTTATCAATTAGCCATTGCTGTTATACAAATAGTAATTTGTAGATTGTCAGGGGAATTGTTACGGGTAATAAGTAATATTGGTAGGGGGGGGGGGGCGATATCCAACTCTTACATATTAGGCCTTACATTGATAGGGACATTATGGTGGGCGATTAAGAAAGTTAGTGGGATTTTCAGGTAGCTGGATTGATAATTATTTTGGGGGCAGGGAATCCCAACTCTTGAGTATTACTATTACGTCTTAGATTGCTTTTTTGGAGGGAGCAATATCAACAGGAAGTCTAAAATTGGCTTGGAAATTTGGTTGGGAAGATTGAGTATTAAATTTGAGGTGGAGGAGAGGTGAATAAAGTTTTGATAAAGTGTTATGTCTTAGATTGTGAAGGGACTCGAACCCGGAACATTCGGTGTCTGGATCGTTAGTCCATCACTAACTGCGCTTGGCCGCAGAGAAGGTTCTCTTTGGTGGCCAAGCGCGTTAAATAGTCCACTTCCGATACCACGAAATTTCCGGGTTCGAGTCACGGCTTCAGTATTGGTATCATGGTGTCAATTTAATCTAATCGTCACTCATCCTCATTAGCCGAAAGTGGCAGAAGAGCGACTTAAAATAACAAGAGGTACAAAAACAACTTTAACCCTCTAGTAATTTCTGATCAATAGATGCGTATTAGCTTTGATTGTTGACTCTTTAATGATAAGCTTACGATTATTATTGTTAATATGGATTGCCATCCATCAACAGAAGGACGGACCAATCGATCATTTAATTCATGACGTTTTTTTGGTATTTGTTGTCCCTTCGGATCAGCTTCGAAACCTAAGGAAATGATTAGATGTCTGTCTGAAGTTAGTGACAATGGTACTTTAATTTTCCGTCGCTCTTTCAGCCGGCGCGGGAACCACCTTTATGGCAGTGATCCTCTGTTGCCGCGTTTACCTACGAAGGAACTCGTGGCCAAACAACGAATTAGGTCTACCGCTTGGGCAAGAAGCGGCAACTTCACAAAGCCCTCTTCTCCGAAGCAGCCAGCCGGGAAACAGAATTTTGTCAAAATAACCCTTCTGCTCTGTGAATTAACACCGGTTCTAACAGCGTTTCTATACTTAATTGGACATTATCCATTGTTTTTCTTTTTGATTGACTATATATTCTATCTATATATTTCGAGACATATCAAGAGATCACCTCTTCTCTCATCTTCAGGCGATCAATTTTTGCTATGTCTGTAGTGTGATTGGAACAATGACAGTCCGTGATTTTTTCCAAATCCGGTCCGCTAAGCAACCAGTCTTAGATGCCCATTCCAAATCGACAGCTATAGAGCAAAATATGTTTGAAGTGAAGAGTCTTATTGAATGAAACATAGCTCGACTCACCCTCACATTTGAATTTTTTTTAGATAACTTGCTTGCACTTCGTATAGAAAGCACCACGAGACTGAAAATTCACACTATTTGTCATGGCAAATAGACCTTATTCCAGCTTCGCTGAAAGTTCGATGTAGTTGTCAGTCATTAAGTTCAACGCTCTCTGCGCGTGTGTTGTGATGGGTTACCGTGTTCCAATTTTGTTTTAATTCCATTTCATGCTCAAAAAGGCTACCCGAAGTGGGACCTACAGTTGAAAGTGGGATCCGAACCACTAGGCAGTTGTGTCTCCACTAGGAATCGAACCTGGGACTCCGTGATTATAGGGGGTTAACTCGTTCATGGCGTTACAGTTTCGTGAATTCAAGGAAGCTAAGGTGAGAAAAATGTGAAGAACTATCTCCTACACGGAGCTAACTGTGTGTATGTATGTAAAACTTTCTAGCACATCCATTTTCCTACCTTCATTTTATCATCATTACGTTGAATTTTGCACCAGTGATTTTTCACTACGTTCTAGGTCACGTCACTTTGAGTCGTAAAGTATTGTCTGTAATTCAGTTTTAGTATAGTTTGTAGCCTCTCACCCAAAAATGTTTAAGGTGGGAGAAGGGAGGGGGGAAAATAGTGCGAGTTCAATTGAGAATACGAAAATAGAGCGGAATGATTATATTGATACAATATCTTCAGGAAAGTGAAGCGTAAAATTGAATTCTGCCTCTGAGTGAGTCCATGATATTGTTTATGTTTGAAGGTAATATATTAAACATGACTATCAGCATAACCGGACGCATATAATGAGATGATTTAATAGTGTTACCAGACTAAAGGTGTGGAGTGCGGCCTGTTGCCTCGTTCATTACGGAATTCCACATGTAAAAATTGATCAGCTCTTATTGCTAGTAACCATTATAGGCTTAGACCAAATTCTGGCGTTTATATTTCAATTCACTTCCTCAACAAATCCTTTCTCGATTGACTAGATTTTAAGCGGAGCGTCATTCAGTTGTTTGTGAGTGTTCTTTTTGCAGAAGCAACAGCAGCTCGCTCGCACCCACAGTGCCCCGCCCACTCGACGAGACGCGTGGTCTGTGCAGTGCAGAACAATGACAGTGTTGCCTCTCTATTCGATCTTTGTATTCTCTTTTGCCTGCCACTACACACACATTTCAGACAATTCTTCCCATACAACAAATGGAAAAGCAATCAGGCAACTGTTAAATGGCTCTTTTCTAGATTTTCTATTAACACTTTCCACGGCCAAGATATGTTAACTTGGTTCTGTTTCGTATTCCCACAATTTAGCTTCGTGCAGTAGGGCTTTATATTGCAAGCTAAAAAAAACAACGTAGGCAGGTATTTTAACATTTTAATTTTCATCCGTTTCATGATTGTGTGAAAGAATATGGTGGAAAAATACACTACTTGAGACAATATCACTAATAATAATTGGCCGCCGCTGTGCCCGAGCGTGGTAAGCCGTCGGCTTTTGATCTCGCTGCCGAAATTCCCGGGTTCGAGTCCCGGCCTGGGTATGATTGTTTATGAGTGTTCCTTCATGAATTTTATCATACACTAATCCTCATCGTTGCGACTAGCCAAAAGTAAAGTAAAAAAAGAGAAAGATATTAGTAATAATAAAAATATGAATCTAGCTCCCCATGGTTCCTTTATGACTGTCCTTTTATCAATTCCATCGAGTCATCATTCATCCTCATTGTTGCGATTAGCCAATAAATGGTAGAGAAGCTGCGAAAAATAAGATGTAAAATAATAACAGAATTTTCTCCACAGAAGGAAAAATAAATGATCCAGAAAACATGCAATACAGTAAAAGAGTGTCCTGTAATGTGAGTCTGTAAACCAAATGTAAATCACGAATGAAGAAGTTACGTGAAGGTTTCGTCTTCTACGAAGCAATACAGGCTTGGATGGCGTAGTGGTAGCGTCGTCGCCTTGTAATCAAGGGGTCCCGGTGGAGGCACAAAGTGGTTCGGATCCCACTTTAAACTGTAGGTCCAGTCCCGATTAGTCATACTGTTCATTGTGGACTTAAAAACACCAAATCAACAGCCAACCAACCAATACGGGGTTGAAAACACTACGGTTATACGTTTGGAAACACTGCTCCTCTCGGGAACTACTCTACCAGGCGAAACTAGACGATATAAAATACCGGGTTGCATAACCGTAAGGGAGGCGTTTCTTTCGAATTCCTCTGTACCAACATCAATACAAGAGGTATTACCTTGCTGGAATTGACTTTCAACCACAAGATACTGTTTCAGAAGCTCATGGACAGCAGACTTCATGCGACCTCTTATTCCATTCCGATACCTCTGCACCAGCTGCACGATGCCCTGTGTCGTCATGAAAAACACATCACGGTCCGCTCGCTTCTGAAGAGTGGCTGCATGGCTAAAAATAAAATATCCAATTAAATTATAACCAAATTAGGACACATAAGAACAGATTCCCATTCTAGAAAACATTTTACAATTAGTAGCGTTCCAACGTGTAATGGAAATGCAAGAGAAAACCAGAAGCAGAAAGAAAAGAGGTAAGCAAATGAGGTTCAACATATTGCAATGTTAGCATGTTGCATTTGTTCCATCTTATTCATAAATTGGTTTACTACATAATTTGGTCCTGTTGAAGAAATTTAGAACATTAAAAAACTCATGACTTTGGTCAAAACGTAAAATGCTTAAAAGGATGAGGTAAGTACTCTGTTTTTGTTTACAGACACAAGTTTTTTAATGTTTGAAACTTCTTGGAAAGCCTGAACGAAGCCTAAGAAACAGGGCCGAAATATCGTATTGGAAACAAAGCTCACTGGTAAGTACTCTTTTTTAATAATTTTCCTATTATGAAACAGTTAAGTAAACATTCAAGAAAATGTTGGTTTACTACACTAAAGCTATGTGATATTTCATAATCCAAAACCACTTTACTTTCATCACTTTGTTTTGTATTTTTTGTATTAAGCATTGCTTTGCTGCTACCTTCTGCTAACCTAAATGATGAGAATGAGGGATGAGATCACGACTCAAACCTGGAACCATTGGTGGTGAGATTGCGAGTGCAGCACTCAACATACTCAGCCACAGAAGCGACTACTATTGCACTGCTGCTAAATATAACTCCTTCTGTATATGGTGTACGTTTCCATTTACTTTGTCTTCCCGAGGTTTCCAAATAGTCAGACTGTCCCTTGTAATCGAGGGGTCCACATCACTACTTCATATGTTTTGCTTCCTTTATATCAGCTGTTACCTCTTTAGGAACACTAATTTATACCTGCATAATATAATAAGTAAAATGTTACATCATACCTGTCAATAACACTTGCTATCTGTTGGCTGGGGAACTGGGCTAAAACAGATGTAATGTTGCTGGCATACAATGACATTAACTTTCTAATCTTCTTCTCTACCGATGTGGGAATACGACCTGATATAGATGCAATCACTTCCTGTGAAAAAAAAAAAAAGAAATAAAAGGTTTCAATTAATTCAAAAAGTACTGACAATGAAAAAATGAAACATGTATTTTGATCTGAGGGTTTTGAAATATATGTGAGAGACCTTAATAGGCAAACTGATCTCAAAGTTATACATGAATCACAAGCAAGCAATTGGTTTCAATTAACAGTTATTTAATGGCACTATTTTTTATGACTTCTAAAATTAGGCAGCAACTAATATACACATGCATCGTATTTAGGACCGAGTTGATAGTGATGCATTATTATCAGTCAATACTTATCTGAAGTTTAGATATCTTGCAGGATCTGCAAAATGCCATGTGAAACATTCACAGAATCTTAATATTTTAGAATCACATGGTCAAATGGATTCTGGGAATAAATGACAGCCATTTTAATATTCTGATATTTCATACATAAAATTATGAATATTTAAAAAAATTGGCACATTGATATGGTACAGTTCCAATGTAATACCTACATATTAAAATGTATAAATATTCTCAAATACTTGTATTATAATGTTGGGAATCAGAAAGACTAATTAGCATTGGTACTGGTTCAAAAGGGTATCACATCAATGATAATTCTCTTTCATTGCATACACTAGTATTCGAAGAAATTGCACCACCCCTTAAAAATGTAAATGTCATCCAAATAACCTGAACTTGAATCCTAGAGAGAACTGCTGGCATCATATAAAAGATGCAGTTGTGCAAGAGAGATAAACTTTTGACATATTTCTGAACTGATGGAATGGAAATCATAATGATAGAAGGACGTAAGGCACTAAAATGAATTAGAGTAATAGTTAAGATGAATTATCGTCAAAGTATACCGCATTGGACTGTGTTTTAAGTATGTGTAATATTGGACTGTGCTTAAGTAAGTGTAGTGTTATGTATTTGCTTGTACGTGTGTAAGGGCAAAGATATGTATGTGTGTGTGTGAGTGTCCGTATCTATAGGTTAGATTACCTTTCTTATATGTAATTTCTCTTTGTATTTTTTATTTCTCTGTAATTTTTTATATATTTTTTTTCTTCCTTTTTTTTCAAAATTTTAATTATTTCATATTCAATTTTTTTGTAAACATGGTCAAGTGGAAGAAAAGGCTCCACAGCCTTAACTTCGCCATGTAAAAGAAGACGAAATAAATAAATAAATAAATAAATAATCTGTTTATGAAAGTATGGGCTATCAGTTGATTATCTTCAGAAATTGATTTTGTTGATGTGCTTCTATCATTAGGGCAAGGACAGTTCAATTAACTGCTAATTTGCACCTGATGTATTTTTCAGCCTGCTTCCCATTTTAAATAATGAACACGTGTTTGGTAACATCTCAGTCATAACTGTTGTGTGTAGCACAACTTCTGCATAAAGCTGGCAACTGATAATTTTGGTATATGAAGAGAGGGCCAATATTAGTTTGTTTTGCCTGAAGTACTGATAAATACATATAGACAAATATTTTCTGTTTACATTTCCCTTTGACATACCATCAGAAAGGGTTTAATGTATCAGAAATAAATAGATATGATGTATTCTGACCTGTATCTCCAGAAGTGGAAGGTTGGGGTCCCTGAGTGTAGCCATGAACTTTTCAATTACTTCTCGCAATCTGGGTAAGTGATATGGGTCAGGTAAACAATAACCTGGAAGAAGAAAACAAAAACACAATAAAAATTGTATTTACTTAGTAATATTAGAAATGTGAAATGTCTTGTTCCAGTATGTACTGAAGTGTACGAGGGCAAATCGAAAAGTCCTTGCACCAATTTTTCAGCCCAAAATAATAAACATGCAGAGAAATCAAAATATAGGAATTGTTCTATGTACCTTGCTCTATTTTTCCACATAGTCACCACAGTGGTTCAGACATTTGTCCCATCACACCACTAGTTTGGAGATGCCGCTGTTGTAGAATTCGGCCGGTTGATCATGGAACCACTGCCGAACAGCGGTCTTCGCTTTGTCTTTGCAAATGAACTTCTGTCCTGCAAGGAACTTCTTCAGTGGACCGAACACGTGGAAATCACTGTGGGCGAGGTCTGGACTATATGATGCATGCTTCAGAAGCTCCCATTCGAATGACTGAAGTCCGATGATGGTCCTGTTTGTCACATGAGGCCTGGAACTATCGTGGAGGATAACCACATTGTCCACATCGAGAATCCCTTGGTGCTTTTTCCTGACGGCAGCTCGCAGACCTGAGTGTGTGCCACAATAGCTGTCAGCGTTGATGGTGTTTCATCGTGGCATGAAATCATTGAATGTATATCTCGATTTCTCATTCACACTAATATTTCGGCTGAAAAAAAATACGGTCAAAGACTTTTCGATTTGCCCTTGTACAATCTCAGGTGTAGTCAAGGCCAATAGCAACATACACAAGTCAAAATTGTATAGAATTGCTTGATCAAGTAATATATTAATGTACATTTTACTGCCACATCATATTTTTTTGTGTGTGTATCAATGTAGGGAAATTCTACTGCAAAAATAAATAAATAAATGTCACTCACCTGCAAGAACATTTTCCAGCATCTGTTTCAAGTTGTTGTGAATATAATTTAACTTTTCTCCAACCACCTGTACAGTGAGGTCTGACTCTGGGAACTTCCGTGTGCACTCCTGAGCCCGGGTAACCCTGGAGGAATCGTCCAATTCTAGCCGGCCGATGAGAGTCCCTGCGTCCAGCACTGCTCCCGGCCGTTTCACGTAGAGCAAACAGCCAGTCTCACTGACTGTCAGGGTCATCACCATTTTCATCACCTACAGGAAGAAATTATGCATAGGAGCATTGTTGCTTGGCAGAGAATAATCACAAAATTTATATTGGTACTGTTATGATAAAGATATTTAAATTATAAGACATACACATGCCGTAGAACCATAGAACTGGTCAATAATGGTAAAGTTGTCAGGAATATGCATATTTCCTTTTCGATAGAAACCCAATATCGTATCATGCTGTAGGCGTGAGTCGAACCTAGGACCCAGGCAGCATAAATAAATAAGCTAATCATGTTATAAATAAAAAAGGGTCACGTTGAAGCATTGGAAAAGAGCTTCTTAAAAGCTAATCACGCCAGCGACCTTCGGCGGGGGTGGAAAAACTCCGCTGACATTGCATTAGGCTAGCTCAATATGAAAATCAGGAAATCAGCGTTTTTCTTCAGAATTACTGTTGCCAAAGGACACGATCGAGTCAAATGTCTTAACAGCCGATATTTCGAATTTCATTTAAATAGGTTGTGAGAGAAAATCTCTTTCTTAGTTGTTTCCTGTTTTACATCCAAGTCAGTAGTTGCGAAAGTACTCAGTCTTAGTTGTGTTCAGTTATTGCGAGAGAACTCCTTAGTTGTCGTTAGTTAAGAAGGAAGAACGAACGATCGGAAAGTTGAAGTTTATTATTTAGAACATCGGTTTAAGCGAGTCTAGAGTTTAGGAGCTCGAGAAGCACTCCCTCGTCCACCGGAAAAAGGATTGATTGATTGATTTAGTTTATTTTACTTCGCGTTTTGTGCCTCTTGGCTAATTTGCGAAGATGGGGATGAGTGATGAAACGATGAAATTGATGAATGGACATTCACAAACAACCAAGCCCGACCGGGATTCGAACCCAGGACCCTTGGCATCACAGTGCGATGTGCTAACCACTCGGCCACAGGGTCAGGCACCGGAAAAAAGAATAAGCTTAACAGAGATGATGGTAATCTGGAGGAAGGGTGGAAGGTGGGATAATGCGGTCAATACAGACACTAAAATGGGTTTCCATGTCACTCCCGAGGTTGTGAGGGCAGTCGAAGAAGAGTGGGAGCTCACCTTGGAATGGTGACGTAAATGATCGTAGAGGGGAAATTTTCCCCTTCAACGAAGCACAGGAGCACTCCCAGTCCATGTGTTCTACCCAACACTGACGGGAGTCACTAGGGGGCTATAATATGTCGTCGATTTTTATTTGTTTTAGTTGTGTGGTTTTTGTTTTACTTTTTTAACCAGTGAAGGTTTTCATCGGAGTTTTTATGCCATCATAGTAAGTTTTTTACCTTTTTTATCCTCAACCTAAATCCTCAACTTACGATTTGACAATGCAGTACCATGTTTGGCACCTAAAGTATTTTATTTTATTTACCTGATGAAGGAAGTAGTACAGACTTCTGAAACGTCGTTTTGAACCATTTCTACTCACTCACGTAAGTCATTTATATAAGTACAAAATGTGAAGCAATCTCTTAAATATGAAATTTGGAGTTTCTATATACTGATATAATACTTTCTAGGTTCTGAATTATCCTGGCAGTTGTGCAAAATCTTGAAATGCACATTAATTCTGAACCGAAAGTGAGATTAGAAACTTTTCAACATAAATTAACTTAATAAAACTCCAATATCTATACACATGAATCTAAAATATTTTATAACAAAACTCTTTCATGGTGGTATAGTATGCATGACATGTATGCAGACTCCCGACACATTTCTGGATTCTAATAAAGTAGCACAGTGTGCTACAATGCCATGGGTCCTTCATAGATTCGACTCTCGGCCTGGGCTAGTGTGTCCTTTGTGAGTGACACCATCAATTTCATCACATCACTCAATATCATCTTCGTGATTATCAAAAAGTGGCAGAAACGCAAAGTAAAATAAACCAAATCAAAAACAAAAGTCCAATAAAGCATTGGTTGGTGCTGGTGATTAAATTTGAACTACTAACTAATACCACTGGTATTGGCCAATCCTGTACCATTGGTATTGGCTCAGCTCAAGTAATAAGCATATCATTTTAAACAAATTTGGAATTTTATTTACCATTATAACATAAAAATGCAATGTTATACAGCACTTTTAAACCCAAAATGTGCTTGGTTTTTGTATTGAAATTACTCATTATTCACTACAAATTAAACTCAAAAAATTTCTTATAATTCTATGTACTGAAATTACTCATTATTCACTACAAATTAAACTCAAAATAATTTCTTATAATTCTATGTTATGCAGTAGATGTTACCTAAAGGAGTAGAAACAAAATGGATAAGATTTAAAACAGAATTAGTAGAGGCTGCCAAAAAGGTATGTGGAAGGAGAAGCAAGAAAAGAAAGAAACACCATGGTGGAATGAAAGAATTAGAGAGGCAGTGAAAAACAAAAGTGATGGATTTAGAAAATGGTTTACAGTCAAATCACAAAATGTATGAAAAGTGTATGTGGAAAAGAAGAAACAGGCAAGAACAGTAGTAAAGGAAGAAAGAAGAAAGTGGATGGAAGAATGGGCCAAAATGCTAGAAGAAGATGTAGATGGGAACAAGAAAGTATTGTATGGATTAGTGAGAGAAAGGAGACGAGAAAGAGGAGACAACTGTAAGCTAAGGGATGAAAGGGGAAACATAGAAGAGGATGAAGAAATAAGGAGAATGTGGAGAAATCATTTCAAGAAATTGCTGAACATGAAAAAAGGAAATGAACATGAAGAAGTGAAGGAAGCACTGAAGAGAATAAAGAGCACATGGAGTAGATGAAGTGCCAGTGACTGTACAGTGTGTTGAAAACAGTGTGGCAACAGAAAGAAGTGCCAAGAGATTGGACAAAGTTCCCATATTCAAGAAGGAAGACAGAAAGAAATGTAAAAGCTACAGAGAAATAACACTAATGTGCCAATCAGCAAAGGTGTATGAGAAAATATTAGAGAAAAGAATAAGGGAAGTAACAGAGCTGAACATGAGAGAGGAACAGTATGGATTTAGAAGAGGCAGATCAACAGTAGATCTGATATTCACCATAAGGCAATTACAGGAAAGGCACTATGAGTATGGAAATGATTTGATTATGGCATTCCTAGATATAGAAAAGGCATACGATAGCATGGAGAGAACAAATATTTGGAAGGCTCTAAGATAGAAAGGAGTCGAGGAAGTGATAAGTGTGTAGAGCACATACAAGGCCAACCAGAGCTGTGTGAAGACATCAGTGTGGGAAGAACAGAGTGGTTCAGTATAAGTAATGGACTAACACAGGGAAGTGCTCTTTTCCCTCTGCTATTGATAATTACAATGGATGCAACTAAGGAAGAAGTGGGGAAGAAGGTAGGAGAGAAAGAGATGAAGGCCCTGTTGTACGCTGGTGACTTAGTAATATGGGGAAACAGGGAAGCAGTAAAGAGACAGCTTGATAGTTGGAATGAGGAAATCAGAAGAGCAGGAATGAAATTCGGTGCAGAAAAGAGTGAGGTACTAATAACAACAACAAAAAAAGAGCCAGAAATGAACCAAGAATAAAGATGGACACGTAAGAATTGAGGGTAGTGGAGAGCTTCAAATATCTGGGAAGCATAACTAAGAGAAGTGGAAGAATAGATGAGAAGGTAAACAGAAGAGGACAAATGGGCGGTGGACTATATCAAAGTGTTCAAAGATTAATATGGAACAGGGATGTACCTATGAAATGCAAGACGGTAATATATAACACATACTATGTGCCAATAATTATGTACGGAGCAGAGATTTGGACAATGAGAGAGAGAGAGAGAGAGAGACAAAAGAAAGTTGCAGGCAATGAGATGAAATTTTTAAGGTGTATATTGGGGAAGACTAGAAGGGATAGAATAAGGAATAAGGAGATCCAACTGACAGTAGGGGTGGTGAAGCTTCAGGACAGGATAGATCAGGCACAGATGAGATGGTTTGGACACATGAAGAGGATGGATGCAGAAAGACTACCAGTAAGAGCTTAAAATGTGTAAGGAGTGGGAATAAGGCCAAGGGGGAGACCAAGATGTCGGTGGAAAGAGCAAATAGCAGAGAGTGTTAGGAGAAGAGGACAAGATTGGAACACCGTGGAAAGAGGAGTGGTGGAAGACCACGAAAAAATGGAGAGGCTAGACTTCTATGCCAAACCAGCCAGACGCAGGAAACTGTGAAGGATGATGATGATGATATGTTACCTCAATCTCAGCATATGCCTGTCCAGCAAAAACATGGCCACCATCTTCTACAAGGTAGTTCAGCAGCTTTCCAGCAGAGGGTGCTCTCAGGAGAGTTGGGTCATTTTCCTTCTCAAACACGCATGTCTGGTTTCCTATCACTATTCTATAGCGATCTACTTCTTCCTTCATGTATGTGGTATAGCTGGCCCCATCCATGGACAACAAGAGACCTATGAAGTGAAGAAAAATAAGTATAAACCATTCTGGAAACATGAACATGTAATGCAATCACTGATAATAAATTTGAGCTTTCATCACTTCATTCATCAAAAAAGAAAAAAAAGAAAAGTATAGTAAAAAATTTAATACTGATGAAGGATTGGTATAAATTTAAATGATACGATACAAACTTGACCAATACCAATTGATGGCTGCTTGACAGGAAGAAGGGAAACAAATTGTATTTACTGTATACTATTTATACTGGTTTAAATGCCTTCAAACTTAGATAATATTTTTATTAGTTTGTAGATGAACAATAACTTCCTGTAACCGGAGGTGTCTCATGTATGCTGTGGAGAGTTATGATCATAGGGTGACCATAATATTTTGACCCAAAAACGGGACATCCTAAGGAAATCAGTTTACTCTCCTCCCGATAAATTAGTTAGGCCTAATTATAAAATTATTAACATATTATTATTTATTAAAGTATGGGTCACATAAATGATACATAATAAACAATAAATGAAATATGATCTCTTGTTGTCAAAAGGTATTAATTATTATAATCTCAGTATGTCTTATACATTGTATTCCTGGTCCCTTCGGATAAACCTTCGATGTTGGTCCATGCTGAAGTTGAAGAGTGTCAAAAGTACATATTTATCGGAAGAACCATCTTCTCGAGAACAACTTCATTCTTCACCAACCGTTCATAAAACTCTCCACATATCTGACACACAATGCAAGATTTGTCTTTTGAATTTGTGTCAAGATGAAGGAATTTAAATTCTAGTTGGAGGTCCATATTGAAACTACATACACGCTCCTTGGTGTGCTATGCAAATAACGGAATACACACACAAAGCCAGTAGTGGCGATAAGGGGTTGCATTCTACACTTTTTGCCTACACACTATGCTAAACCTTATCTACCAAGAGAAAGTAAACTGCTCTTGCCCACCCCTAAGTTTCGGCACCTTGCCCCACTAGTTTTGGAGCCCAACCACCACCACTGCACAAAGCAATACCACTTGGGAGGAGAGCCAACTTGCCATGATGCTAGTTGAAAAATTCCATCAAGATTCTTCTTATCATGAAATATCTCTCAAATTTAATTTGGTTTCCAAGACTTTAATAAAACAGGACAAACAGTGGTTTTTAATAATATCAACGGGACGACCTGGACACGCCTCTACATGATCATGTTTTAATGTCTGTGTATCAGTAGTATATGTTACAACACCGTGTTAAGATTTTTGCCGTATTGGCCAAGAAATAAAATTTTCAACACTTGATGTGCCCCCTCAACAGAATATCTTGACATGAAAGACAACCATTGCATAAAATTACCTCCATCAGCCATCCGATGCACCTCCAGTTCCTTGAATGACTCGTTCATGACCAGAAAGTAAGAGTTGGGGCCTGACTTGGTTGCCTGGACCTTGTACTTCACACCATCATTTATGAGCTCCACATCTACAATGTTTTCCAGAGTATTTGCTCCCTGAACTTGACCTCTGTAAAATAATGTAGATATTTAATTAATACTACATATATAACACACTGCAGACTGCGTAATAACTCATACAAAAGTCAATTCCATATAGTGTACTTACATGAAAGTATCGAATCTTGATTTGATTGAATTTTTGTTATTTAGCATCAATTTTCTGCCACTCTTGGCTAATCTCGATGATGAGGATGGGTGATGATGTGATGAAGGGACACTAACAGAGAACACCCATGCCCAGGCTGGGATTTGAACCTGGGATCCCTAGCAAATTATTGAATCTTGTTCAAGGAAGTTTACACTAATGCAACTCTATATGAATAATCTACAGACACTGATTATAATAATATATCAAAATCGTTGATAATGTTTTACCTTGGCACACATGGGGATATACTACACATATGTAGTATTTAACCGGTCATAGAAACCTACAACAAGGACTGGGGGTTCGTCGTGCTGATCACACGTTACCCCATAACTGGTTGGATGATCTTCCACCTCGGCAGATGGGAGTGAGGTCAGTAATCAGTAGGTAGGCCCTGGCCCAAACAGGTTGTGGCGCCACAGGTTAGTATAGCATTTAAGCAAAAAATGGCTCAAGGAATCAAAGCCAGGTCTCTGGCATACTATACTTTTTCTCCAACTGAGTGAGCTGCAACAAATGTGTTCATACATACAAAGTCATGTTGGTGCACACATCTCTCTTCATTTCTAAAATTAGTTTATATTACTTTTCTGCCACTTCTGCCTAATCATGACATTCAGGCTAAATGATGTTTAGATAAAACTGATTAAAGGATGCTCCCAAAGAAACAAGGCGAGGATTTAAACCTGAAACTAATGATGATGACATGTGAGTCAGCCACTGAACATGATTGGCCTCCAAGCCAAGTTCTTAGTGGAAATTGCCTTTTCCTGCCTAGTTTCATGCTTGCGAAAGCTTAGTGATTTACCATTAAAAGAGGATTAGACCCTGTTAAAATGCATACAATGGAATTCAGTACACACTTACAAAATGCTATAAAAATTAGAGATTTTACATAACATTTAATGATTAAAAATATGCATTTAAGATAACAATCACCTTTCCAATGATGACTGAAAATTTTGGAATGCATTAAGAATGGTTTGATCGGCAACATGTAGAGCTCCGCACACAACTCCTAGTATGGTGTCAGGTTTCTCCGATTGTACTCTATCAGCAATTAGGATATCTAGCCAACTGGTGTCGATTGTGTTCTGCTGGAAGCACTCAGTCTCCAACAATGTAATGAGATACTCCACAGTCGTCCGGAAGTCTCCTCGAATTGACAGTTCCTTCAGAGCAATCACCAAATTTCTATGAAAGAAACAAAGATATGATTAAATCCAGCAGACAACTTCACTATTTATTCCCCTTAATAACTATCTCCTAAGAATAAATTTTAATGAAAAAAAAACATGCATTACAACAGTTACATTCCAGATTAAAAAACTTAAGCCATATCAATTTGCACAGAAACATATAGATGATGCATGTTATCTGAATAACAACCCTTAAAACAATGAAAAGAAAATTTTAGCTTCACATCAAGTTGAATTCTAAATAATGAAACTCCATCAAGTGATATAATTGATTCCTTCAAGCATGCAACAAGCTGAAGTCACTCACTCTCTGGCCTGCTCTCTGTCCTCTCCCCAGGAGAAGCAGTGGCCGAACTGGGAGTCCGCAAACTCGTGGAGACCTCCAGATGCAGCAACACTGAAATAACCCCACACATTCTTTGAGGAACGGAAATTCAACTCCTGCACGGTTCCAGAACTTGGCTTGAAACCTGAAACAGAATGATTAGATCAATATCTTTCAATAGACACTTATCTTCGGAACAACTTCTTTACTGAATTATAGTTTCCACTGATTCTGACTATATCAATTTACTGATTTTTCAAGTAATTATTAAATAATTTCCAGATCTTTCTGCAGTGCTCTAATATGCCAATAACTAGAACTGAGCTGATAGCAGTGAATCAAACCACTGTGCAATATGCCTCCACTGGGAATCAGGGAGTGTGTTTTGGTTGTTCATAAGAAAATGAAAAAAAAAGAAATGCAAGGAAAATTCTGCAAAGTAAGTCATACAGACAAAAAGAAACATAAGAATATGATATTAACATGCTAAATTGTGCCATCCTGGATTTACTTTTCTTAATTTATATCGAGATGGGGTTGATTTATCAGCAATTCAATCAGTATGTGCCAATATAAGCATATCAGGGTATCAGTACAATTATCAATAATTTTATCAACCTGATATATGTATTAACAACCTGTGTAGTGCAAAGTTCTGTCATTTTGTTATTATTTTTATGTTTACAAACACACAAATTATATGTCTTAGTTTTATAATATAAATGTCCTAATATACAATTTCTTTGCAGTAATTTGTTACATATACAGATTAGAGAGACTAACGTAATGAACCATTGGGGTTCTTCAAGAAACATTTGGAATTTCATACTGGATCAGTGGGAGACTGGTAAATTTTATATTAGTAGTTTACCAGTATTGGCTAAAGTTTGACATCAGCCGATCCCTATTTTTTTATTTACTTTACTTTTGATGTTAACTATTATTGATGATTCCTTGTGTAAAATGGCCACTGTGTGTTGCATCTGAAATTTTCTCAATAAATAAACATGTTGAAAAGAAAGCATGTATTCCTTCTTCACAGCTGCTACTTCCTACACACGCACCTTCGTCAGGATTCTCACTGGTGATTCTTGCTGCTATCACATGACCCCATGGCTGGGGCTTGCGCATTGGGCGATCAAAATCAATGGGAGTTTCCCCCCATGGCTTCTCACCATACAGCAGCCTGATGTCTTTTATTTGGTGCAGAGGAAGGCCCATAGCGATCTAAAGAAGAAAATAACAATTGGTTGTGAGGAAACAATACTACAATACCAGGAATTATTTTTACCGTTTACTTGCTCCCTCTTCTAAATTATTGTCTTAAATGAGAAATTAAACAATAACAAGAAATTCCTATCAAATGAGTTTAGGTTAATAATTAATGTTATGAACTCGTTGTCAGGAGTTCATAAGTTCAAATCTCATGAAGGACTGTCAGCGGCATATTCCCAATTTTTTTCAGTTTCAAGTCATTGCATTCTGGCAACAATCTGTACCAGTCTTACTTGTAATTATCACTCCTTTTTAATGATACTGAAATGAAATTGTACGTGTGAAATATATCATTTTAGACTGACATTCATTTTCCACAGCAGGGCAACAGCCCCCTGCCCCATTCCCCTTCAGATGCACATATAGGTTATAATGATTGAGATTTTCCATGGTTCTCTTCAGTCATTCCAGGCAAATGTTGGGATTACAACTTTAACAAAGACCACTGCCATTCTCTTCTATTCCTTGTCTCTTTATTTGCATCATCCTTCTCCATTGCAGTCAAGTCCTCTGGTACAGCAATATGCATAAATATTACTGAGCAAATTGTCCATTGCTGGTTTAATTACTTTTTTTAAACGTTCCCTAGTTTTAAGGAATGTAATAGTTCTAATGCTGGTATAGAAGTTGTGAATTGCTTTTTTGACTTTTTGCTTCAATTCGTATCCCACTCCACATATAAGTAGTGCTTATTAAATCAAGAAATCAACTATATTTTTATTGTATCTTCAATACACATGGCATTACAGTTCACACACTTACTTGTAACTGAGCTGCAGGCAAATTTACATCAGCCACCATCTCTGTACAAGGGTGCTCTACCTGAAGCCGAGGATTCAGCTCCAAGAAGAAAAAGTTTCCGCCCTCGTCGTACAGATATTCTACTGTTCCTGCACTCACATACCCAACCATTTTGGCAAGTCGGACAGCTGCCTGTGGAGAACAATATATTGATGATGTAGCTGCCACAACATATTTAGTGATTAACCAGTGCTCTATTAGTATTGGCTGATATTTCTACAGATGGTAGGGATGGACTAATATTGAATTTTATTCCAATACTAATGAAGTATTGGTACTGATAATAGATATTCTACCAAACTGATATAAAACTTTAAATGTTCCTTGAAGAACATGAATGATTAATTTTTAACCTCCTTAATTGATGTGTATGTAACCAGGTGACTGTAATTAGTTTGCCTTTGAAAAAAGAACTGCATAGGTATGATAGACATTTACTCTACAATACCAGGCACATAGATTAATAACAAAATAGCACACATTTCCACAAAATGAATATGCATTTATAGAAATATTGGGTTGGTTATTATGACTATATTCGCCAATATTGATAGAGTACTAATTCATCTGTTCCATCTAATAGATAGTTTGTGTTTGCAGTTGTTAATGCATTAATATTCTTATGACTAGTATAAACATTGAATTCATGTAAAAAAATGTAATATCCAGCCTCTTATATATCAATGTTGTTCTTAAAAGATTTTTGCATCTAAATTTAGAAAAACATTTCGAAGCATGCGTAATGGAATTACCAAAACATAAACTGGTTATTGTATGTATATACAGAACCCCAGACAGCGACTTAAAAATATTCATAAAACACCTGGATATCATCTTAAATTACTACCAACAGAGTAACAAACTTGTAGCAGTTATTGGCGATCTAAATATAGACTTTCTAAAAGGAAATCTAAACAATAATTTAAACACACTCCTTAACATGTATAATTTAGAACACATGGTCAAGCAACCCACAAGAATCACCAAATACACAGAAAGTGCACTTGACCAAATACTCATAAACCAACATCTATGTAACTGTGAGACATCTGTATTTGACACAGGTTTCTCTGACCATCAAGCTCAAATGTTTTCTTTATCACCAACCACAGTGACTAATCCAAAACACAGTACCAAAAATGAAACACAAGTTGTAAGCAGAAGGTCATTCAGCAAACAAAATATTAATTATTTTCATTATTTATTAAGCAAAGAAACGTGGAGTGATATTCATGAGTCAAATGATACAGATGAAGCATATAAGTCATTTCTAAAAACGTTCACTTATTATTTCAAAATAGCTTTTCCCAAGAAACAAGTTAGAACTTCAGCAACCCAAAAGAACCACTGGATAACACCTGGAATTATTAAATCTAGTGAAAGAATGAGATATCTAAGCAGAATCAGAAAAGATGGAGATGCCACAGCTGATTTTGAAACATATTTCCACAAGTACAAGTCAATCTATAGGAAAACAATAAAAAAGGCTAAGCAAATGCACAATGAGAATACCATCATAAATTCCAAAAATAAATCTAAAACAATGTGGCAAATTGTAAACACAGAGCTACATGGAGGCAGCAAAAGAAAAGAAAATATTACACTACAACATAATTCTGAGACTGGAAAGGAACCTCTCGAAGTTGCAACATTATTAAATGAATACTATGCAAATGTTGCAAAAATGTACTCCACCCCCAACACTAATACCAGTCACAACACAAACAACTTAAAGAAATTAGGAACGTGCACCAAAACAATGTACTTGCATCCAGCAACTACTTTGGAGGTTGAAAAAATCATACAGAAACTCAGACCTACTTGGTCGTGTAGTGTAGATGAAATCCCCACTTATGTTGTCAAACAATGCAAAGAATATATTGCAATCCCACTGTGCCACATAATCAATTTGTCCTTCACTGCAGGAGTTTTTCCACAAAAGCTGAAGGAAGCAAAAGTAATTCCAATATACAAGAAAGGAGATAGAAACAACTTAACCAACTACAGACCAATATCTCTCCTCTCCCCATTCTCGAAAATTTTAGAAGCTACCATAAACAATCGAATTGTATCATTTTTAGAAAAACAACAACTTATTTCAAATACTCAGCATGGCTTCCGCAAAGGGAAATCAACTGAATCTGCTGTGTTTCAATATTTGGAATATATAAGAGAAACATTAGACAAAACGGGACAATGCACGGGACTCTTTCTAGATTTGACAAAAGCCTTCGACCTAGTACCCCATGAAAAACTATTACAAAAAATAAAACATTATGGCATAAGAGGCATCGCACATGATTGGCTCACATCCTATCTTAGCAATCGCATGCAAATAGTCGAGATTATCCACAGAAAGGATGACGGTGTGCAATCTAGCTTTGTCTCAAAACCCTGCACAATATCAAGTGGAGTTCCACAAGGTTCTATTATTGGACCATTACTCTTCTTAATATATATTAATGATTTGCCAATAAATTTAAATTCAGCAAAAACGACTCTTTATGCAGATGATACAAGTGTAGCCATCACTGGTGGTAAGGAACAAACCCTTAACTCTAATATCAAACATGTAACAATCAAACTCAGCAAATGGTTTTCTGACAATAATTTAGTATTAAACAGCAGCAAAACTGTGGCTGTCAATTTCCATCACACAAGGAATAAAATGATAAATGTACCAAATGTTACATTAGGTAATATGACAGTAAATCACGCTAAAACAGTCAAATTCCTGGGAGTATGGATTCATGAAAGCTTAAAATGGGACCCACACATAGATCACCTCTCCGCAAAACTAGGTAAAATTATATTTGGCATTAATACACTGAAAACAATATCAAACTTAGAAACATTGAAAATACTATATTACACCATGTTTCAATCTTTATTAACATACGGTATAATCTTCTGGGGAAATTCCACTAATAGTAATAAAATTTTTGTGCTGCAAAAGAAAATTGTCAGAATAATAGCAGGAGCTAAGAGAAATACACCCTGCAGAAGACTGTTTAAAAATTTAGGCATATTACCCTCACCATGCTTGTATATACTTCATCTGCTGATGTATGTAAAAACTGACTTAGATTCCTTCAAATGTAACAACTCCTCACATAAATATTATACAAGGAATGGCAGCAACCTCACAATACCATCACACAACACCACATTATTTGAGAAAGGACCTAAATACATGGCTGTTCACTGTTTCAATAACCTTCCGAGTGACATAAAAATAATACAATCAGCTACCTCATATAAAAAGCATGTAAAAAAATACCTATTAGATCATTGTTTTTATTCTGTTAAAGAGTACCTGACAATAAATTGCAAATTGTCACATCCTAAATGAACTTCTAGGACATGTATATGTATGTATTGATTTTATCTATTATATGTAGGTAAATTTAATGTAAACCTTGCAACTAACAGCAAGAACAAGGAGAATCAATTATAATGTAATCAATGTTTTTTTTAAATGTTATGTATAATATCTTCATACTTGTACCTATTTGAAAATAATTATTAACGGTAATGTGCTGACATGTTCCATACCATGTGTGGAAAACAACCACTGTACAATGGTCAAAGGAATGAAATAAATCATATCATATCATATCATATCACAAAAACTTCTGTATATTCCAAAATAATATATTAAATACTATTTTGTGAGTAGTTTCTATTCTTTAGGGGACATTTTGTTCCAGTTTCATACCTTGTGCTATTGTAGTGTACTGGTGTACATATTGATGTTGTACATTTCAGAAAGTTCTGGCAAATTGGAACAAAACATTTTGCACAACAAAGCCATTCTCAAAGTTACATTTAGTGTATTATTTTGTAATATGAATTTTTTCTGGGACGAAACTCATCAAATCAGAAATTCATTTGTGTGTCAATAGCTTCTTCATTAAATGTTTGAAACATTATATAGATCTGTACAATATCAGTTACCAGTGTAGTTAAGTTTTACTTTGGCAGTTGGTAAGTCATTAAAAAATTCACGAAGGTCAACAAAATGACATAGCCATGAAAGGAAATTACAGAGAAAAACAGCTATTAGTTACATTACGAAAATTCAAACAAGGAATATTATATTGCCCCTGTAACAATTTGGCTCTACACACACAACTTTATCATCTAAACTGGTATTTAGAGCCAGGTCAATACAAGTTTGAACTGATACCAACACTAATGCCAAGATGAGTACAGGTTTCCAGCGATGCGGCTACCAAAACTTGACATTTGTAACAAATCAAAGTAGTTCAGAATATTAATACATTTTCAATATTAATATATATTAAAATACTCATAGCTTCATATGAGATAACTAGTTCCACATAAAATCAATTTCTCCCCATGTTTTTGCATAAATAGTGAAAATAATGAAAAATCTCAGGATATTCAGACTCTGTAAAAGTGCCATGTGGCATTTTCATGGACTCTGCAAGACTCCTGCACTAAGGAAAAGTATTGACTGGTATAAGTTATTACTAGGGGCATGCATATTTCATTTTTGACGAAAACACAAAATGTGAAATAACACATTCTAATGCTAATTTTTAATGTTTCAGAAAGGTGTGAGGTGCACCCTGTTTTGTTACGAAATGATGCAAAATGAACTGCAAAATGTGAAATGGACTCTTAAACACGAAATTTAGAGTTGATTTACCGATGCAACAGTTTCTGAAGTTTGAATTATCTTGTGAGTTATGCATTGATTAAATTTATTAATTCTGCTATAAATATTTGAGAAGCAAGAATGGACCCCTTTATAGAGGAATAAACTTAAATACTCTGGTAACTACATAAATGTGCTATTAGAAGTGTTATGTTTATTTTGTAATAAGTGAAGATTTTAAATCAAATTTTGGATTATGTGCATAATTTTAAAACCAAAATGTTATTTTATATCCTACTTTTGATCCATTTTTTCACCACTATAACAACAACATTTTATTGTATTTACTGCTTTTGAATCCGAAATTGACTCTGTTTTGTACCGAAATTTTCCTTTCTTATTTACAAAAATATGTGCCTTTAGTTATTACATTCTGACCGATACTTTCTAACACTGATACCTCTGATACCACATTGTTATTGTTAACAGTTCATCCTACACTTTTCTTACATACAGATCACTAATGAAAAAACAAAATCTCAAATATTCATTATAAAGCTGTACATGTAAATTTATTTGAATGTTTATAAAACACCAACCTTTTCCATCTTCTCAAACACTTCTTGCTTTGCTATGACACATGGCGCCTCCTCTATGATCTTCTGGTGCCTACGCTGAATGGAACAATCACGACCAAAGAGAGAAATGGCATTGCCATACTGATCTGCCAGCAGCTGGACTTCGAGATGCCGAGCACAACGGGCAAGCTTCATTACAAATATAGGAGAACCAGGAACTTCTGCTTGGACCTGGGAAGGAAAACATACAATGTTTGCTAAAAAGTGAACACTATATATTAAAATTTGTTATTTAAGACTACCTTATTTCGTAATAAATTTTTCAATTACATAAATTTCATTTTATATACACAGTGTTTTGAGTTTTTAAGTCCACTATGCACAGATAGGATAACCATGACCAAACCTACAGTTTGAATTTGGATTTAAACTATGGTGCAATGTGCCTTCACTGAAGATTAAACTTGGGCCCCTTTGATTACAGGGTGACAGCGTAATCACTATGCCATCTGGGAGACCCTCGGTCTCTGTGCTATAGTTGTTATAGTAGCACACTATGAAGCCAGTGATTCTACATTCAAATTCTAGGTAAGCAATGACAATTCAACTATATATATATATATATATATATATATATATATATATATATATATATATATATATATATATTAAAAAGTTAAACAATTAATTTTGTCAGCCATGTTCTGTCTTATTGTTTTCTATCTCATGCAATTAACACAAATAAGCTAATTCTTCAGCTAGTTCATTGTGTATGTCAGTTTAAGATTGATTTCACCCTAACATATCAATTGAATGATATTTTATGCAGTGTGTCATGTTTTGCTCATCAGTGTAAATCACACTTCAATGGTCAGTAAAGCACTTACTTGTCTGAAGAGATTGGGGAAATCTTCCGGTCCTTCGGCTTTCCTGATGCCCTTTCCACCTCCACCTTCACTAGCCTTGATCATGATGGGGAATCCTATCTTGTGGGCAGCCTTTAGGCCATCCTCAATGTTATTCACACACCCCTTCTTATACAGTTCGGAGGATATCTTTATTTTCTTCCCACTATACTGGGCCGTCAATTCTGTAAAGTAAAAGCTTCAATTAATTCATTTGAAATTTGTAATCAGTATACACCACCATGGAAGAAACAGGTTCTTTTGTACCATAACTCGCACATTCGTATCTGCTATCTTTCTTTTCTCTACAAGCGAGCATACAGCCAGTGGCCACGAAAATGTATCCAGTGTCTGGTGAGAGTTTTCTTTTTTCTTCATATTTGCTACACCCGCACCCACACACATCTTTAACTGGTAATCTCTATCAACTGAACAGTAGTACATAAAATTTCATAATTCTGCAACAGAATATCACTTAGCTTATTTTTTTAAAAGCAAATTTGTATTTAATTTATTTCAAAGCAATATCATCAAAAATAAAAAGATAATCATTTCTAAACTAAATATATACAGAAACCATTACCTGATCCTGACCATGGCAAGGTGGGGATTTCAGCTGTTTGTGCTACAATGCTCGATGCTATCTTGTCTCCCAGTGCCCACATGGCCTTTTCAGGTGGACCAATGAAGGCAATGTTGTTCTTATGCAACAGCTCAGGTAACTTTGGGTTCTCTGAGGCATGCCCCCATCCAGCCCACACAGCCTATGGACAAGAAAGAACGTGCATAATATTTTGATTCACTTAGGATACGTTCCATCATAGAAATGTGATGAAAAGTGCAAGGCAAGGCAAGGCAAAAAAAATAATAATAAATAAATAGAAACCTTTACTACGCGAAGTAAAACTTTTGTTGATTCTGTTAGCTGACATTCATATTACTCAACTTTTAATAACGTTTATGGGTGTGAACTTAAACACTCTAAGAAAGTAGCTTATTTACATCTGTTGTTTATTTTTCCTCCATCCTTGTGAAGTCTCACTAATTTCCTCCTCTGTAATGCCTATTTGATATTTGTATCTGGATTATTTGTGCAAAACATTTCCAGATTAACATTATATGTTATCTGTACTTTTATATTGTAAATCTACATATATTCTCATCATTGTTTTTTTAAATCAGTTAAATTCATGCACATTATTTTTAAGCTTAACGTGGAGCATCAAGTCCATGACACTAACACTATTAACACATGTAAATGCCAACATTATGACTTTCAATGTACCTCACTACAAGTAATAAATTATTATTATTATTAACAACAACAACAAAAATAATAACAACAACGATAATGGGGAGAAAAGTGAAATTTACAGTTTCAAGTAATTTTTTGCAGGTATGATTATCTTCACTCAAAATATGTTCTTGCATATTTCTTCCACATGCTAATCCTGAGGATACATGGAAAACTTCATGACACAAATTATTGTAACAGTACACATTCACGAAATAACACTTCCTGATATACCATACCCTTCCCTGTCAATCTGCTTTACTTTATATATCAGGCATAACAGTGTGTGTTATCAACAATCAATAGTTCCTTTGATACTCTTGATTATTTATCCTGTGACCTAGCGTTTCGTAACCAAAATAAAGAAAAGAATATTGCCAATACGTGCTAAAAAAAGAGTGTAATTTCGTGTTCTTCACTTTTCACTTTGCACGAGTTGACATTGTTCCCTTACAGAAGTGAGTAGGATAAAACATTAGATGAGACCGAATATTACACCATGGTGAGTACATTTTAATTCTTGTTTTTACATGTGGATTAGCATGCCTTACCTGTACTTGAGTCCTTATTGCTATGTCCAAGATAAGCTCCACATTGGCATAGTTGTTATTGTTCGATCCCCCTGCAACTGGCACATAATGATCTGCCATTTTAATATACTCCGCATTTGCTGCAAAAATAGGACAAAATAATTAATAACAAAACAAATTGAAAACAATGCACAATTTGTTGCAATATTGTGATTAGAGCAGAAGT
This sequence comes from Lepisma saccharinum, assembly GCF_977018435.1. Classification (NCBI taxonomy): domain Eukaryota; kingdom Metazoa; phylum Arthropoda; class Insecta; order Zygentoma; family Lepismatidae; genus Lepisma; species Lepisma saccharinum. The sequence goes on from NC_139232.1 coordinate 77,657,198, forward strand.
AACATTTTCATTTTACATGGCATTGGCATAAAGAATATTTGTAAATAGTTTAAAACCTCTCCCCTCCCTCCCCCCCAAAAAAAACCAGTTCTACCTCACAATAACAATTGAAAGCTGATTGCTGCAGTGACAAGATCAGTACAATGGAGTTTTAAACATTTTAATAATTCTCTTACTATATTAACCCTTCCCTGACTCACTTTTTTCTCTCAGTTTGAAAATTTGGAAAACAAAACAAGATACATGTGATTCTATCTCGTTTATAAAAAAAATCCACACCCATAGAGCAAAAAATCTAGTTAGAACACATTACTTGCTCATGAATAGTTTCAAAAATCCCACACACAACATATGAGGGGCAGTCAAATGAAAACCGAACACCCACCATAAAACACATTCCTCGTAAAAGTTGGCAACACTGTTGTTACGTATCAATACTACCATCTGTAGGGTAGGAGAAATGCATAGTGAAAACGCACAGGTTCACACAGTTGCTTCATCATTGATTAGGAGGTGAGCGTAGTGAAAAGTGTGTTCGTCCAGCATTCGAAATGGAGGCAAGCAAAGAAGAGCAGAGAGGTGTGGTTCGTTTCTTGGTGGCCGAGGGTGCTGGAACACGCGAAATTCATCGTTGCATGTCTGCAGTGTCTGGCGAACACTGCATGTCCCTGACAAGTGTGCACGAGTGGCAGAAGAGATTCCGCAAAGGACACACATCACTGCAAGACGATCCGCGCCCGGGACAGGCCCATCGAACCATTACGTCTGATGTGATTGCGAGGATCGATGGTCTGATCACAGAGGAAGAAATTCGTGTTCAGGTTGGCATTAGTCATGGCTCTGTGTATGCCATTATCAAAGATCACCTGCAGTTCCGAAAAATTTGCACGCAGTGGGTTCCGCATCAACTGACGGAGGGACAAAAGATTGACAGAATGACTGCATGTCTGAGTCATTTGCAGCGGTACCACGAGAAAGAGTATGCGTTTCTGTCATGGATCGTCACAGGGGACGAAACGTAGTGCCACCATTTTGAGCCCGAGAGCAAACGGCAAAGCCAACAATGGAAACACGTCGATTCTCCCCCACCAAAGAAATCCAAAGCTGTCCATACGAGTTCCGGTAAGGTCATGATGAGCTGCTTCTTTGACTGCAAGGGCCCTCTGCTTGTCGACTTCCTAGAGTGTGGAGCCACAATCAATGCGCAGCGCTATGCAGACACGTTGCAGAAACTGCGACGTGCCATAAAGTCAAAACACCCTGGAATGCTGTCGGACGGAATCATCCTTTTGCATGATAACGCCCGTCCCCATACTGCCAATCTGGTGAGGGATAAGCTTCAGATATTTGGCTGGGAAACGCTTGAACATCCTCCGTACAGCCCCGATATTTCCCCTTGTGACTTCCACATTTTTGGTGACCTGAAGAAAGACATTCGTGGATGTCGGTTTCATTCGGACGAGGAAGTGCAACAGTGGGTGAGGTTGTGGATCCGTCAGCGACCTACCTCTTTCTACAAGACTGGAATTGATCGTCTCGTCTCCCAGTGGGATAAATGTCTTAACACTTGTGGCAATTACTTTTGAATAAAACAAACTCCATTGTCACTTTGTAGCGGGTGTTCGGTTTTCATTTGACTGCCCCTCATATATACATATAAATGTACAGAATACCTTTTAAGTCTTCAGGCGTAACCATTACAACAAATCGAACGGCTCTTTCATTCTTGAACATTTCATATGACCACCTTCGAATTGATCGCATGCACTTCACCGCTGCAATTCCGTTATTTGCAATCAAAACCTGAAACAAAGTAAAAAGTTTCAATTTCATATGAAGTTCATCTTACAAATTTCACACAATGACAATTCTACACAACTTAACAGCCATAATAAATAGTTGCTAATATATAGTGTCAATGGGAGATATGAAAAATTAATAAAAATGACAAGGTAAAATGAGGAATAATAAGCAACCATAATGGAAAAATATGACACATTAAACTTAATTAGGGATAGTCCAATATGAAATTCCCATCAACACCCATAAAGTACAAATATGAAATTTACTGGAAGCAATAACTGATATTTTTGCCATTCAATATAAAATTTAAAATGTTCCTTAAAAAACATCAATGCTTCATTAATCTCCTTCATTATGTGTGTTGGGTTATGCTCTGATCAAGAAACTGCATATTCAAACATTTACTTCAGAAAACTGTGACATATGAATGATAATAATAACACAATGGTAGAATTTTGCTCTAAATTACAGACTATTATATATATTATTAGATCAGCTATATTATTGATAATTTTTCTAATTCCTATATTGGGTAATACTGATAGAGTAGTTATTGAAGTGTCCCATCCCTAAAGTTAATAAATGTTTCATTTCATAACGTTGGAAAAAAAAGAAATAAATGAATATTGTTACAATGTTTATGTATCTACTATGGTATATTTTCCAACCGTAAGATGTTACGAACCATAAGATGCACTCTTAATTTTGAGATAAAAATTTAGAACATTTCACACTTTATTCTCAACTACCAGTAACCTAATGGTACAAGGAATACCCATTGCTCTTCATTTTCACTTAATTTAAATGCAACTCTTCTGAACAGATAGCATTGTATAGAAATTTACTCTAACGCTAAAAGCTTGATCACTGAATGCCACTCAAAACTGTTGACTACTGTACACTTTTATGGTTCACCCCCTACTGATCAATGAATACAGAACAAGTAAACTGAGTGTGCAAGAAGCTGCTTTCCCTGACTAGAACATTCCTTAAAGGGCATTTGCCACTGTAAGTTTACATTGGGGTGGAAAGCAGCTAGCTTTCACTTCAGCATGTATTGATAGACCTTTGGATATGATGCAGTTAAATTTTAGACAGAGTACTTCTACAAGAAAAAAGTGCATCTTCTGGTCTGAAAATTACGGTATGAAGACAGATCTACTGAGACTTGTCTGAGCAGTAATGAAACGGCAAACGTACAATCATGATGACAGTGTCATACCAAACAGATATTTTGGCAGTCAATTGGGAATGAATCAGTTTAAGAAACAAATAAAAAATTGCCACTTATACTATGCAAGACCCCACATATTAAATAATTGAGAATACTATGAGATCCTCTTGCATTTAATCAAAGTTGGAATTCATAGATAATGAACGCTGAACTTTAACTGAACATTAAACTTGAAACTGGTAGCATAAGCATTTGAATATTTATGTATGCTTACCCTGTTTACAACTCTTGTACCTCCAAACCGTTTAACAAATTCTTCTGGTGTGGCCACTATAAAGTCTTTGTCTTGAGATCGCATCTTTATCACCTGTCCATGTGACATGCTGGGTCTGAAAATAAAGTTTAAAATATTATCTAAATAATACATCCACTAAATGAATACTTTCTTTCATAAAAATATACATCTAATAGTAAAAACAGTCTTATGTTACTGGAGGTGCAACATATCAAGCTATTAACTGGAAAATTTGACTTTTGTATACGTTGATATAAAATACAAGAAATTTCAATATTTCCATGTGTGAAGGATTTTTGTTATAATTATTATAAATGCATTACTAATAATACCAAATGTATTCAAAAAATAGGTTCCAAAGATAAGAGGACACAAAATATTTGTCAACATTTTATTGTAATTATAATCTGTAAGCTATCTATCAATATAGTCTGAACCACTATTAACGTACTAGTCAGACCAGGAAAATGATGTTTCAATAAATATTTCCGAATGCTGGGAAGTAAGAAAATACCCTAACTGATAACAAAGTATCTTTGTCTTTTTCTTTAACACATACACTCACTTGCACTTAAGACATCCATTCGGGGATTTATCTGTGGCATTGGACTTACTGTCAAAATAAACACTTGTTGGCATGTCCACCCATTTTATAAAAGGGCAGGAGGGGGTTGTCTAAGGGAGGATACATTTTTTACAATTTTTTGTTCACTATCAGTGATCTATTTTACTGCCTTTTTGCGTATTCGACCTTTTTTTCCTACAAAATGAGAACCAAAGGGGTCAGAACTCACATCAACTCAGAAAGGCACTTTTGAGTCTGTTCCAGTGTATCCAAAGGATGGCTGGTCACAAACTTGCATAAATGGGAAAGGACCATTTCACATCAAATTAAATCAATTTATTTTAAAACAAATTCTCATTCACTATCATTAATTTTGATGAATTGGCTCAGTTAGTAACGCGTCTGACTGACTGACTACCATGCTAATGGTCCCGGGTTCAATCCCCGGTCGGTTCAAGTCCAGGAACTTTTCTAACGTTGGAAGCGGCCCCGGCGCCCACCCAGAAAAGAATGACATGGGTACCTGGGGGAAACCCTGGGGGGTAAAGGCGTTCAGGGGCGTGGTGCTGATCACATCACCCCTACTCACGACCGGATCAAAAAAGTGTGGGGCGTTACCCCCACACCCCCTATATGCCTTCATGGCATGGTGCTAAGCACAGGGGAGCACGTTACCTTTTCTTTACCTTTGGCGACCTTATCGATACCCCAGTAGAATTAATAATATTAATGCAGCAACTGGTTTTGAAGTTCCAGACATTTTGAAGTTGTCAAATTTTGACCCCTCCCAAAATGAGGAAACGCTCATGCAATGGAGTTTGTGATATGGGGAATGTTGAAATTTTATCTGATTTGTTATCTAGCGTCGCTTTTCTTCCCATTTTGGCTAATCGCGACAATGAGAATGAGTGATATGATGAAATTGATGAAGGGACACTCACAAAGAACATCCATGCCCAGGCCGGGATAAAATGCTTATTAAGATACATCTATCTTCATAGATAAATGCAATTTTTTCTAAAAAAAATTATCGCAGATATTCAAACTGACGGCCGTTATGGTACAGGTACATAATACGGTTCGATAAAATTACAAAACAAAATCACGAATAGATTCACATGTTATTCGGGAGTATTCTCTTTCAATGGCTGGCTTCAACTGTGACTTTTGTTGGTTTTGTGCCATGAACTCCATATTCGACGTTTTTCTATGAAAGAAAGTCAGTTTGGTTTGATCTGGTGAATGAAGTGCGTGCTCTGTGATACCTAGGGTGACCATTCGCCCGGGTGTCCCAGTCGTCCCGTCCATATTTTTAAAAAGCCACTAATTGTCCCGTTTTATAAAAATCTAGAAATTATCTTGAAAACCAAGTCTAAATTTGAGAAACATTTCATGTTAAAAAGATGCATTGCTTTACAGGTGTTCCGTTATTTGTAGAAGAGTGAATAAGAATAGTTTCTTTGCGGAATTGCAAGAAGACTTTAAAATTCCTGCGTCTGGACACAAACTCGCCAGGAAAATTTAGAGTTGTGTGTCTGATATGTGGGTAAGGTTTTCGGGGAGATTTATAAACGATTGATGAATAATATAGCTGATCTCAAGAAGATTGGATCTTCTGCTAAATACTTCTGGCATTACTCAACTTCAGTGTACGACTAACATCAAAGGTTGATCAGAAAGGACGAGAAATGTTGTGTAAATTATACCGATATTAAATAATTAATACCTTTTGACACCGGGAGATCATATTAAATTTATAGTTTATGATGTATCATTTATGTGATCCTTCCTTTCATAAATAATAACATTACGTTAATAATAGTAATACTTTTATAATTAGGTCTAACAGATTTTTCCAGGAAGGGGGTGGGGTAAACTGATCTCCTTGGGAATGTCCCGTTCTTGGGTCAAAATATTATGATCACCCTAATGATACCTCCTCACGCGATTCATCTGATTAGCAGATTCTCATCACAGCCCTCAGCACGGGAGATACTCCATTTTGGAGGAAATAAAAACTCATCCGATAAATGGCATGATGATTCACTCAGGCGACCTGCTTAAAAATTGCACGAACGCTTATTTCTGCCAACGTGATGAACAGATTGTTTTCTTCAGAGTCGCCTAATTTCCCAGTAGCTTATTTTCCTTTATGGATGTCGCGGGTCTCCTGGTACACTATATCTTGACATCTCAAACAGTATCATCTCCTTCAAACTTATCTCTATTTCGAGTAGTGACGAGTCATCTTTACTCTGTCTCTCTTTAAAACTCTCTTCTAAACTGTCTTTGCACTTCACTTAAACCATTCTCTCTCTTTCGGTATCGCTTTAGGAGAAATTCTCTCTTTAAAAAATTTCAGCCATTAATTGAAATGTTACAATTTTAAAAAATTGAATGTGAGTTACGAGTTGTATAAATGGGTATACATTTTTGGGGACACCCTGCATATAGAATCTATATTTTTTTCAACAACAAGTTCAACTCCTCTGACTTGGAATTACGATGTGGTATAGATTTTGCCATAGTTTGAATGGGGATATGATGGACGAAAGCAAACATCATGAGGGGCAGTCCTATCTTTGTTTCAATGATAGAATATGCACACGCAATAATAAGGATAGGTAAACAACCATAAATATTTCTACTTACGTTATGTCCATCGCGGGTAGCGCTTTTCCTGACGTGGGGCGACAATTCAAAAGAAGCCTAGTTACAAAAAGGGGATCAGCCTTTGTTGCATTCTTCGGCAACAACTTTTTCAGAAAAGCACCGTAGGGAACTATTGCACTTTCCTACGCTCAGTCGGACTGCATCATTTATGTTTATGTGTGGACCGCAACTGTTCACGCAAAGGCTAAGTCGCAACAGATTGAGGCCCGCATATCTATTCGCTCCTTACATAATACCATACGCAGGCATCATGATTCGGTAACACACCCTTGAACTTTGACACGTGAAACAATGCCCTGACCTGTTACTCAATGCACTGCGAAATTGATAGCGTCAAAGTGTCAGACTAACACGCGCCTACTTAACGACGCGATTCTGGGGTTGAAACTTTGAATCTCAACCGCTAGGTGATGCTAGAAGGAATCTTCCAAGTTTCCCTAGGTGGCGGAAAATACAAACGGATAATTTCCACACCAAACTGCTAAAACGAAAGAGAAATGTATTTGTAAAGAATATTCCATTCAACAGTTTACAACCAATATAGCCGTAGTGGCATGATTCTCGATTCCAGTCCAGGCCAGAGCACGTGTGCTCGTGTCCTTTCATCTAATCAACGTTCAACTCCATCGTCGCAACTAACCCGATATACACATACGCAACATCTATAAAATTATCAATGCTAATATAAGGTGTGGATGCTTAAGTGTGTGTATTCTTTTACGTAAGTCATCAATTAATCATTCATCCTCATCGTCGCATTCTGCAATGTCGATTCTACGTACGTAACAGAATTCACTCTCCCTTTTTGAGTCACCTTTTGACATGTTCTGTGGGCAGTTTTATTTGTAATTTCCGATTTGAAAATTACAGACAACGAAAATTCTACCAATAAATTTGAATCACGTTATATTTTACAGGAAATCTTAAAACTCAGTGACTTATGCATGTTAATCGGCACTTCCATCATCAATGGCTGGGATTGAGTTGCAATAACTCTTTATTTTTTTTTCAACAGTTAGGACGGAGAGATGCGTTGCTACATTACATGATTCTCTTAGAAGGTTACGAGGCGGTAATACGAACGCACAAGTCCCATTGTCAGAACTCAATCCCTTGTTTCTGAATTCTTTAAGGGACGTTACGTTGTCCTCTTTTGGAGAGTCAGGGCTCACGGTAATTTGACGTGGTTAGTTTAGTGTGATGTTCGCAGCAATGGAAGATGCTATGCGTAACTCTTGGCATCGGCTTCCCTCAAGGACGTTTTGATCAGAGCACAAACATTTTCCTGCTTGCACGATCAATTTCGTCAGAAAGAGCCGTATAGCTGCACTGAATGGCACCCAGAGACCTTCTAGGCAGAGGGCCAGCGCACAAGACAAGGGCGTCCGCATTCCTGACAGATGTAGCGCTTGCTCTCGAATCATATTGGACTCTATTGCCTACAATACGGTAAGGAGATCGTTGTCCTTAAGGGCGGTCCATATGAATCATACCTTAATTTGTTGCTTCAAAAGTTACCTCGTTGGAATTTCTTATGGCGTTCCACAAGACACCCCGCGAGGTCATCATTCCACCCGTTCGTCGAGATTAACCAACTGAAGTTGAAGAGTGACGTAAAATCACCAACGTCAGATATATATGATTAATTTTTACTTAGCTTTTACTTGGCCTATGTTGGCATATTTTGTATGTATCTAATATAGGATGACTGCATATTATGTTGGTAGTAAGACTGGTGTTGAATGGTGATTAGAACAATAACATCATCTTAAAATTTCAACTCGAAATGAATTTCTAAATACGGCGAGGCACTCACTGCACCTTGCCATGAAGGCACACGGAATAATATGATAGGAAACTTTAGAAGATTCGAATGCAGCTTCCGAAGCGAACTCTACTAACACCCGGATCATAGAGGTCTAAAGTAAAGTTAAAACATTTTCGATGCACTATTAAAATCTGTATACTTTTTACTCCACTATTTGGACTTCCTACTATATTTTTACAATAAATGTTTGTTTGGATCACCATACATCCCTCATTTGGGCAGAGATCGAACACGCAGAACTTATTACATATTCTACCAAGGTAAAGTAAGGTAAAGGTACCCCTGTGCATTTGGGGTGATGTAGAAGAACTCCACATATTCTTGATCTCGACCATAGTTGGGATGATGTGATCAGCATCACACCCGGCCAACTTTACCCCCAGGTACCCATTGATACGATGCTGGGTGGGCCTCAGAGCCGCGTAGAAGCAGGGAAATGACTGGAAAAATTCCTGATCCAGACCACCTGCCCCGGGATTCGAACCCGGGTCTTCCGCGTGGTAGGTAGCCAGATTCTCTACCAACTGAGCTATCGCGGCTTCTACATATTCTACCGAGATCTTCCGCATTTCCCCGAGGACTGAGCTTTTGTTGCCAGCGTATATGTTGCCACCTACGCTTGAACGCAGGAATCTTCAGTACCGATTTCAACGACAGCAAAGTTCCAGTAACGTGATTGAAATACTGCCAATTAAACGCTACATGTGGTTAGTTTATAAAAGGCACATTTTCAAAGGAATCTCTCTATATAGGGGACCTAGGATCCGAGTACCCAATTCTCACCGCACGAAAAATATTTGGTCATCACTACATCAGACATACCAGGCAGATATCTCCATGATTATTTATAAACGAGTCACATATGTTTTTGTTTAGCGTAATTGCAAAGTTAAAGCATTAGTGGAAATTGTGAGTCTGTACACAGTATTTCCGTATATTCAGGACAAAATTAAGTTTTTCGGGTGTTCGTAGCATCGAAGCGAGGCGTCAAAAATAAAAAAAATATAACTTTAAAAAAAGTTGTTTGCTTCAATGATCTGTGGGCTCGGTAGCAGAGCGTGTTAAATGGTCGAATTTCTATGTCACCACCGAATTTCCGGGTTCGAATCCCGATCCGGGCATGGGTGTTATTTGATAGTGCCCCTTCATCAATTTCATCCAATCATGACTCATCCTCATCGTCGCGATTAGTTAAGTTGCATAAAAGGGACGCAAAATAACAAAAATGCTCAAATAGCCTCAATGTGCTGTGAGGTGTTGCTTATACCTATATTTCGAGACTCGAGGCAAGTGTTTATAAATCGACAGAAACGGAGAACGAAATTAGGTGAGACATGGGGACCATCGCCAGTCTCAGCTTCTGCCCGAGGCAAAGATGAGGTCGAACTAGTACAGAATCTTCGCACTTTCCCCAGAAAAAGGTCATCGACTACAATAGCGTGTGCTCCACAGGAAGATAGACAGCAATTATGCAGCAGGCACAATTCCGGTGGCTGTACAGAATCGTCCATTGTATGCAGACAATCCCAGGATGTCAAGTTTACAATATCGAAACATACATATTAAAAGATCGGTGAGCTACTTCTCTCTCAATTATTTGCTCACTGCCAGAGGAAGGTTCTTCAATACCTTGCTAATAGTTCAGTCAGACCCTGTTGCATTGGAGGAGTTAGTAGACCCAAATCCCACCTCCATTGTTAAAAAAATGACCGTGAGTTTACAGTAAAATCACTGCAAGTTTGGACGCCAGTAATGTCACCGTAAGCACAGGAATCAATACAACATCGGTCTTCGCATTTCATCAGGGGCGGCGCCAGAAATTTTCGACCGGGTGGGCAGAAGCTCCACATTGAGAAATTAGGGTGGGCAGTATAAATGTATGACCATATATAGTATATACGCATGTGTATGTAAGACGTATGTATCTCCTCTCTCTTACACTCCCGATTTTCCTCTTACTTCTTTTTCCTTTCCTTTTCTTGTTTTCCTATTTATTATTTTCTAATCTATTCTCTCATCTTGTTCCATTTCCTTTCGCTTTGTCTCTGATGGACACAATTATTTCAAGAAAGAGTTTACCCATGCGCAGCCATACATTCTAATCACATTCCTTCATGGATGTTAATGCAGTGAAATAAATGTGAATTAGGTTTAAGCTTGTGTTGCAAATACAAGGCACATACTTGATTTTATGTATTCTGCGACAATGATAGAAAGTGCGATGGTAGACAATCGTGAAGTTTCTCGTAATTTAAATGCATGTCCTGAGCATAGTATTTTCATCGTATGAGTTTTTGACTGAAAGAGTTTTCTTACTCCTTGGGGGTCACTTTTCTTAGCATACAAGGTTTGTATAACTGACAAATCTATCTGAATGTTGAATGTTTGTAGTAGCGGCGATTGGGTGCCAACATTTGAGGGGCAAGGACAATATAAGTTTTCTTGGTAGCATAAAGAGGCCATAGTGCGGGGGCAAAAAGTGGCAAAATGGGGCTGGGGAACTACATTCCCCACTTCTCGGTCCTCCTAATCGCCGCCACTGAATGTTTCGATTAAAATGAACGTCTTATTAGGAATGATTTAAAACACACACGGAAAACCAATTCTTTGTTCATTGTCCATGTAGTATTCCTAGGCTAATGAAAGGCTATTTTGACAATATATCACTCATAACTAATAAACAAGTAAGATTGAAAAATCTGTTCAGAATTGAAGAGATTATTAGCTAAGTTGCTATTTGTTTTCTAAACAGTCATGTTACTAATGTGGGAGAAACGATACACGTACATGAACATATTTTTTGAGGTAACAAAATGATTTAGGACACAAGGAATTCATCGAAGTTGATCACCGTACCAGTAATAATTAATCTATTTTTCATAGATGTCTTGTTTTGTATGGCGTGACCATTTCGAACCCACTAGAATGTCAACCTCTATCCTGTGCAGCATACCCTGGAAACTTCATTCTTTCAGGGCAACGAGTCCCTGGCGCCTGAAACCACTGTCAAAGTAATATATTATGAGGGTTTGTATTTTGGGTGTCAGCGTGTGTTTGTTTTCGCCCCTTCGTTACTTTCATCTAATCACAATTGAACCTTATCGTAGTCATTATCAAAATTAGCAGAGAAATTACTTAAAATAAAACAAGTCAACCACAACTTACTCTTCCAAAAATTGAGTTTCATTAGTCCATAGCTCTTAGAAAGTTGAGGTGGTAGTTTCAATTGCACAGCGTTTCATTAGTGGATCAAGACATCTAATTACGTGAACAATTACATTGTTTTCCGAAAGTTTCAAATATTTGTCTCAGGCAATCACCCTCTTAAAATGGACACTTATTCTGTGGTGATAAAATGACACGTTTGGTGGGAGTTATTTCTATATATATTTTTTTCCCAATGGCATAACGCTGTCGTTATAATAGAGAGGTCCTGTGTTCGACTCCTCCTCCTCTGGTGGAAGCACAATGCACACTGGTTCGGACTACACGTTAAACTGTAGGCTCAGTCCCGATTAGCCTATATGAGCATAAAAGTGGGTTTAAAAACAAACTCACAAAAACGTCTTCTGGGTACTTCGTGACATAACTTTTTTTCTTTACTTCAGCTGCATATACAGATTCTGTCAACATTTTCGGCTCATTCATATGGCAAAATTTATGTGTGGAACGAGGATTAGCCACTCATTAGCAATTGAATAATTCTGTAGCTTTTTCCACTTATAATTGGTTTATTAAAATTTAGTTACTTAGGTATTGTAGTGATTATTGTAATTTCTACTTATTAGTAGAACGAATATAAAGTTGATGTTTCGCATACCATATTGATATTTGAAGATGACAGGTATATAAAAATTGTAATGAAATAAAAAAGGGACACTTCTGGAATTTCAATGCAGAGCTAATTAAAACTATATTATACTCTGATCACATCACATCCAGATTCGGCCGAGAACAAGAAAGTGTGGAGCCCTAACTCCACACTCCCTATACGCCTTCATGGTGTGGTGCAGAGCACAGGGGAGCACTTTACAGTACTTTTTATTATACTCTCTAGCATACTTAAACCCGAAGGTTTATGGCTGCAGCAACACAAGCCTTCCATCTGTCCCTATCCGAGGCAAGATCAATCTAATCTTTCCCATCCTTACCGATTTCTTTCAGGTCCATCTCAACGTTATCCCTCCATCCTCGTCTTGGCCTTCCTACTGGTCTCTTGCCATCAGGTTTCCCAAAAAGAATCCTGTAAACTATTCTTTCCTCTGCCATTCACGTCACATGACCTGCCCATCTAAGTCTTCTTGATTAAATTATTCTAATAATAATTAAAAAGTCGAAATAATTTATTGTGTTGCTGAAGGAAGTAACGCTAAGATGATGTTTTTATTTGTTTATTTGGAGATTATTTTAACCATACCCAGGCCGGGATTTATATACGTATGTGGAGGCCCGGAGCTGCAGTCCTCAAGTTCACCCTAAATTCTGATCTAACCTTGATCATACCCTGCATAATTTTGAGCCTCCTAAGCCTACTAGCGGCTTTTAATCATGGAAGTATTCATTTGAACACAGTTTTTGTTTCAATAGCTCTAGTAATTACTTTCACTTTTTAAAGACAAAATTGGCTTTTTATGGGTTGATAATATGTGAACATTTCAGCACAGATAATATTCACAAGTAAAATATACGTACATGTTATGAACACCAGAATACACTCATTTATTGAATCATTCATATATCCCCAAGTATATGTACTTATTGAATTTGATTGGGTGGGCAATCAGGTGGGCACAGGAATTTTTGGGTGGGCGCTTGCCCACCCGTGCCCACCCCTGTCGCCGTCCCTGCATTTCATTGAACAATTGTTAATGTTGAAAACTACGTGCCTTGTATCTCTTACTTAGCTGATCTGCGCCTGAACTTTGGACTCATTAAAGAATATTATTCTCCTCTGCCCTGAGTGTATTAGTGTCTCATGTTTCCTCCCGACTATATGGTACATGTTATTGTATGGGTAAAATGTGACGCTATATTAATCCTTGACGTGGCAACTACGCACTGCAAATAATCGCTGTCGCCCTCGTTAGCCGTTAATGCGTACATTGCAAAGTCACACCATGGTGTTGATCGACTGATCATTACAAAGTATAATTGATTCGTAAGCACTGAGGATATAGCCACCCTTCTCCTAACACAGGGACATAAGCCCATTAGGAAGAACAGAACTAAGTTTATTCAGTGGAGATTAACTCATTACCAAGAACAAATTAAAACACATCGAATTGCTGACATCAATTCTACATTCATATAAGCTGGTCATCCTAACTGGTAATATTTTTCGTAAAAAGCAACACTATATATTTGCCATCTATAACATACTTTCGTGAGCTAGATTGATCATGATGGTGCACATGAAGTGCTGAAGCTCATATAATAACAAATATAATTAGTAGTATCCGATATTTCAACCCAGAACATACGCTACTCGGTAGACTACAGGGGTCGACTAAAAGTACATTCCGGAAAAAGATGTTGGAAATTTGTAATGAAATCTTGGCCACTTTTAACATTTAAGACTTCAATAATTACGCAAGAGGATTATGCAACGAAATTATCGTTCATTACATAAAGAAAGTTCTTCAAAACAAGTAAAAATAAGTTAAGAACGTGATTTTTCTTCCTCTAAGGCTAGTTTTCTACTGTACACACAACCCGCAGTAACAGAAACCTCTTGCTAAATGCTGACTGTAATATGTTTGGTGGGTATAGAATATAAGAGGGAGGTCAGTTTACCACCACACGGGAACTGAGGTATGGTCAAGTGTCGTCGTAGAGGGATGCAGGGATGGTACGGAGAACGACAACAACCCTTTCAAGACTTGCCGATTGATTGATTGATTTGATTTATTTTACTTCGCTGTTCTGCTACTTATGGCTAATCACGAAGATGAGAATGGATTGTGATAAGATGCAATAGATGAAAGGACAATCACAAGCACAAATGGACAGCTTACAACACGAGCCCCACATAGGATTATACTGGTTGTGAGTCCTAACGCCAGAGCCTCGCTATTCTGTAAAATGCAGTCCAGGGTGTACTATGTGGATGTGGAAGGGAAGCTGACATTTGGGTGCTTAAGGAAAAGTCACCCCTGGAGAGTCGTCGAGATGAGACGGAGACTTACATCTGTGAAATTTGAAACAATTATCTAAAAACTATCATTTTCACGTATTCTGATACATTATATATTATTTGTAGAGGGGTCATATACTATATTAATCGTAATCGCAAAGTTAATTCATCAGTGCCAACAGTGAACATGTGGAGCGTGGTTGTATGCATTCAGGATAAAATTGTTTCTCGACAATTTGTAGTATTGGAACGGGCATCAAACAGAACAGCTTTGTTGAGAAAAACTGTTTGTCACAATGGTCTCTAAACACCATGAAAGTTTGTGAGCTGATATGTTGTGCATTATTGTATTTCGAGAACAAGATAGGTGATACCTCCTCTTTTTATGTAAGTTCTTAAATTGTCACTGTATCTCCATTACTGTTATAAACCTGTGTCCGATGTCCGCACTCAGTAAATTCGGTATACAAACGACTGGAGCCCCCGGGTGACTGTGCGCGTTGAAAGATCAGACCATCTCGACACAGAAGCTTCCGGGTTCAAGCCCTGGCTTCAGGTGGGTGCTACTTTGTCAAGAGAGTCCCTTCATCAACTTCATACTCATACTTTATTCTCTCTGTCGCAATTAGCCAACAGGCAAGGTAAAATAAGAATACAAATTCAAATAAGCGACTGGAAACAACAACAATGCATGGTGGGCGATTTTTTAAATTTAAAATAAATGTTATGTAGTGACGCTTTTCTTCTACTTTGGATAATCACGACGATGAGGATGAATGATGGTATGATGAAACTGATAAAGAGACACTCACAAAGAACACCCATGCCCTAGGCCGGGATTGGAACCCGGGACCCCTTGCGTTGTAGCTAAACACTCCGCCACGGAAGTCTGTGCATACAGGATGAGTATGGAGCTTCGCAACGAGCTAATATTTTCTAAAACGATAACAAAATGCACAAGTTTTCAGAGCACTGCGTAACTTTTTACGCAACATTTTTTGGTTTGCTTTGTTGCACGATTTTCGAACGTTTCAGTTAAAACTATTTCAAAGTCGTAATGACTAACTTCGTAAGAATTTCATAACCCATAATTCGAGTTACCTTGATTACTTTTCAATCCATTACAGTAGCTTTTTGTGCAAGAAGGCTCTCAGCCAGTTAATCCATTTGAAGTTGTATATACGTTGAAAAAAAGACAACTGAAACATGAGTACGTGCTCACTTTTATTTATTAATACACCATTGCGTTTATTCTACGAGGCCAGGGGTTCCAGGCTCGGATACCCGATGTCAGAACATGGTGGTTCGTATCCTGCTTTAACATTTTTCTTGCCAAACGCGATAAGCTGGGTTTCGCTTCATTACCGCGGGCATTTTAAATAAATTTGTGGGAAACGAATGGCTACATTTCGAAACAACATCCTGTGGGCGTTATAATTCTTGCTCGTTAGACATCAGAAATTAAGCCGAAATTATGGTTTCAAGTTTTATATATTGGAAGAAGCAGCTTGAGGTTTTGATTACAATCTACTTTTTCTGCTTCAGTTACCCCCTTTACTCGTATTACGTTGGGATAAAAATAAATTGGTAAAAATATTCTCCAACCTTATGACGGTGTTTAAAAATAAAAGTTGTAATAATAATCTTAATAGCAGCAATTGTCCTAACTTTTAGTGAAGTTCTAAACACGTCAATAGACTCGCGTTTTGTTCTTATTTCTACTTTCAGCGTTAATTCTTGATTCTCAATTTTTTTGGTATTGTTCAATGAAAATCGGTATTGGACGCTTGAGAGAAAGGTTACTTGCATCACTCAAGACGAAGACAAGTCCAAGTGATTTAATGACGTACAGTGGGATATCCATACGTATTACCAAGCGAATTATCCATCACTACATTTACTCCCTTGTTTTATGCAATGAGAGCTTCAAGAACTGACACAAAACACCAAACAATCTGCTTACAACCTCTGGACCAGTATACATAAAAATACAGTCCTTAAAAATACGTAGGAGGAAGATAAAAAACAACGAAAACAATCATAGACAATTTGCTGAGCAATACTTATGGATCCCACTGTACAATAACAATATAATGACGTACGGGCTCGTCAGCAGTGACGAAGGAAAACCCGAGAAAATTATCGCGGTTAAACTTTAGGTCCAATCCCGATCTGTGCATAAAGCGGGATGAATTAAATAAAATTCCATCTAAAAACGTAATTCAACCTCATCGACATGAACAGGTGAAGAACCAGACGTTAAATGAGAAACTGCGCGATGAAAATATCTGAGCCTACTTACGTGTTGTGCGTATCCATCCCAGGATCCGAAAAAAGCGTTCGCGAGAGTTAAAAAAAAAATCCGAGCGGAATAAAATGTGTCGTGTGTTGATTGTCTGCAAGTATCGCCATACTTCTTAACCTCTCTATCACAGGAAGCAAACAGGCGATCGCGCTTTACGTCACTCACTTTGATACGTTTTGCATACGTTGTAAAACGAGAGGGGCGCGACTGGGGAAGCAGCGTGTCCAGGAATTTTGTAGGGGGGTTGCTGGACTCAGGATCTCGCCACGGACGATCACGGGTTTGAGCTCTGCCATGGGAATGCGTCGCAAAACAGGACATAATCAGGTCTATATGCATTTTATGTCCTTGGCGGTTCAGCCGGTAGGGCGCTTGACTGCCATGTGGGAGACCGGAGTTCGATCCCCAGGTGGGGAATTCCTGGTAGGAGACCTGTCTGTATGTCACCTTAAAAACATAAAATGCATATAGACCTGATTATGTCCTGTTTTGCGACGCATTCCCATGGCAGAGGTCAAACCTGTGATCGTCCGTGGCGAGATCCTGAGTCCAGCAAGCCCCCTAGAAAATTCCTGGACACGCTGCTTCCCCAGTCGCTCCCCTCTCGTTTTACAACGTATGCAAAACGTATCAAAGTGAATGACGTAAAGCGCGATCGCCTGTTTGCTTCCTGTGATAGAGAGGTTAAGAAGTGTGCCGATATTTTTTTAAAAATTTAAGTCGCTTTAAATGAATCTACAGGAAAGTGATCAAAGAAACGTTAATGCACATCGGTACTCGAACCTGAAATCGTCGGTAGGAAGATTGTAGTCAACCACTCACCATACCACCGAGGCGGCTGTGTGTACTTTCATGACACGGTGCGATGAACGGGAGATAAGTTTTAAACGTCATTAGCATACTAATATTCTCAACTACAATGGCTAATACAAAACGAATACATCCCATCTATGAATTTTTGAACATGAAATCTTCACTGCTAATCATGTAGCAGTTAATTCAAAGAGTCTTGGCCAGCTACATAACCAGGCTTCAAATGGTTGGGATTGAATGTTTGAACGAAAAAGCTGGACAATGAACTGTGCGTCATTTCCCCATACTATTGTCAAAAGTCTAACTTTCAGGAAGACTATGCCGCACACGCTTCAGGGTTCTTAGCGGAAACTTTCCTCACCGTCTGTTCATTAAGACAACACTGCAATCAGACAGCAATCACCGTACCACCTGCCTCTCCACAACTCGCCAGTACTTACACAATCATAAGACGGTTTACGCGTGCTGGCTATATCATATAAGAGAAAGAGGCGATCAATAAAAATATCCTTCATATCATTGTAATTTCCCTTAAATGGAGAATTGTGCAACGCCGGAAACACCCTGAGTGGCATTGGTGCATGTACATAACAAATTATATGTTCACAGTGCACATAATATACAGTGTGTTCCGGGAGGAAACGGCAATAATGGGTCCGATTTTGAACGATAACGGAGATGTGAACATAAATAAAAATAATGTACGAAAACGTAAACAAAAACAGTAAAAAAACAGTTATAAAAACAGTAACAAGTAAAACATGGCAATGTAATGACAATTGTCTAAGTAAACACGAGAAGGAACATGCTGATACTAATCTTTATTGCATGAATTTGTGGTGTAGCAGTAATTAGTACACGATAATTAAGTAATGAAGCAAGCAATAAATGTAGAAAAATGAAATGTTAATACCTGCTGGTCAGTACTCGCATGAACGAATGTAAGGAGGGAAAAGGCCACAGAAATGATAGCAGGTCACAGCAGATTCTCAAAAATACCACCACCAACATCAATGCACTTCTGAGCACGTCGGAGGACATCTTGTGTTGCACTACAAAGTTCCCGATGATGTTCCCGGATTAACGCAGTAGCATTCATAATGCGAATGAGCAGATCATCACTTGTATTCACCCTTTCCCGGTAAGCCTTCTGCTTCACCCAACCCCATAAACAGAAATCAAGAGGGGTTAGGTCGGGAGAACAAGGTGGCCACGGAAACAGACCACTACCACGACGACGACGACGACAACGACCAATCCATCGATTAGGGTACGTGGATTTCAGATGTTGAATGTCAAACCGAGTGGAATGAGCAGTTCTACATTTATTGCTTGCTTCATTACTTAATTATCGTGTACTAATTACTGCTACACCACAAATTCATGCAATAAAGATTAGTATCAGCATGTCCCTTCTCGTATTTACTTACACAATTACCATTACATTGCCATGTTTTACTTGTTACTGTTTTTGTTTACGTTTTCCTACATCATTTTTATTTCTGTTCATATCTCAGTTATCGTTCAAAATCGGACACATGTTCATATGAACTTTTTTGCTTAGAATCACCCATACTACCAGTTCCCAAAGTATTGCCGCTTCCTCCCGGAACACCCCGTATACGTAAATGAAAAATCATATATTCTTAGGATAACATCAAAAAAATAATATAACACAAATCCACTGCTGTACAAACGCACTTTTACTGTTAGGTTCTTAGGATTAATGTTCTTTGAATTTGGCTTTAAGTACACTATTTGCAGAACGGCTAATCGAGACTGGACCTACAGTTTAAAGTGGGATCCGAACCACTACGTGCCTTCACTATCGAACCCAGGACCCATTGTTTACAAGGCGTCGACTTTATCACTACGCTATTGGGAGATGATTCTAGAAGGGTTACCATCGAGAGGAGACTTAGCAGAATCTCGGTTTCGTCTCTAGTTCCAAGTGGCTGTCTCATTCTCATTCTCAGTCTCGAGTCTCGAATCATCTAGTATATGCAATATAATCACAGTGTCTCACGGCATACATTTCACAGCGTATAAAAGCCAATAAGGCAAACATATTTTCGTTACAAAGTTTTTCTGTTTGACGCCTCATTTCGACGCTACGAATCCACGAGAAACTGAATTTGATTCAAAAAGTACGTAACCACGTAGCCTAAGATGACAACTGCCACTAACAGATGGACAATATGTACGACATCTATAAGTAATCAGGGAGACATCAGCTTCGTAAGTCTGGAGAAGACTCACAGGAGTAAAGTAAATTTAGAATTTGGGAAATTCTGGGTTAGCAGGGCAACAAAAAATCACCAAGGACTGATAATGGGGACATCTTGCGATGCAAATTAATTACTAAAATTATTCGGTGATAAACTATGTTGAGTTATGGCCACCTGCATATGTTCGAAAGGTCTGTTTCAAGTAGAACAGTACGATACTTAGAATACATCCAATATTCAAAAATACTAATGACGATAAGCCCAAAAGTGATTACCTATGCGAGTTCACAGAGACAAGTTTCCTAGTAATACATTCTGGCCAGTGTTCTTACCTTCCATCTGTTTTCACTTCATAACCACGGTAAAAATGGTTTTCAAATGTAATATGCATGTACATTTACCACAGAAAAAAAAAGAAACTTCACGGACGACTGAGCAGAAAATATTGTGCTACTTATAGACATAATGCAAAGTGGTGATCCCATTGAACGTGTGCAGACTATGGTTGCACATACTTTCAACACACGTGTTGAGGCACTGCCGAAAGCAACAGGAAGTGGCGGTCTCCGAGAATGTATCGGTTTGTTCTCTTTTGCAAGGCCGAGTGTGTCTGACCTTAGTCCCTCAGGTGGGACATTCTTCAATACAATTAAATAGTCCGTACAGCAGCAAATGCGATTTCCGCTTACGTACATAGGATATTAACTTATGTTTTATTAGCAGGTACCCTAAATGCATTTTTTCAATAATGTACTAATCCACTAATATCCATTAATTGAATATATATATATTTAGGACTGAATAAAACTCAGATTAAAGGTTAGGGAGAACGTCCCCTCAGTAGTTCTCAATATTTCGAAAATAAAATCCTTATAAAAATATCTGGGCCCAAAACAGATGAGTGTAGAAGACTATACAATAGTTAACTGTGTAACATATGCATTCATCACCAAATATTATAAAAATATTTAAAGGCACAGGCGAGAGAACCTGATGGCAAGAGACCTGTAGGAGGGCCAACGCTAAGGTGGACGACCAATGATGAAGAAAATTGGTAAGGAGAATAGATTTTATATTTTTGTTACTTAGCGTAGCTTGTGTACCACTCTTCTCTAATCCTGTCGATGAGGATGAGTAATGATTAAATAAATTGATAAAGGGCATTCGCAAATAACACCCATGCCCAGGCTGGGATTCGAACCCGGGAACTTCGGTATCGAGTCCGAAAAGCGCTCGGTCACAGAGCCAGCTGGTAACGAACGAACTTGCCCAGGATAATGACACATATAAGACTTATGTTGCTGTGGCAATGAGCCTCCGGGATTAGGAATGGCATAGTATTATTATGAAAGAAAAATCACATTTCACTCTCCCTCTAAGTAACAAATCTTTCTCTCACACAAGTAACAAATATATATCTCTCGCAAAACATTATAAATACTAGCATCTGAATTTACAGGAGATGGGCGTAATAGCTTTGGGTATTTAATACCGACACGACACAACAACTGATCTCATGGTTCACTATCCTCTCACTGATATTGGCACAGCCGAAATAAAGAAGAAACTCAACAACCTTTTCCTCCCAAACCAGGAACTTGCACTTACAAGAAACTTTCTCTCGTTGATCCACGACAGTAGTGTTCCTGTAACTCTACATTTCACATGATGTAACGAGATATTATTGCATAATATGTTATCAAATTGAAAAATAAAAAGCACAAAGGCATTCTAGGTGTACTGATGTTTCATACATGGTTCATTCACTGAACTTTATTTAATTGTAGATTTTTGTATTCGAGTTGATCCTCATAGGTTGAGGGACAATAATGTTCCTGTGGGTCCAGTGAACAATTATATAAAAATATCTATTTAAACGTTCCTTTGACATCTAAAAATAAGCGATCGTCCTCAAAAACCTCTAAAACTAACTGAATTAACATAAAAGGATTGGAATAGCCAAGCATGGGCTGGGAAGGCCGGACCTCGTCCCGAATTTTGCCAAATACTGATCAATGCATTGAAGATGTTTGCTAAATACGTAGTGACACAGATTGAACGAGTGCTTTCATTATTTAGGCAGAAATATCGGTTTGGAAGCAACCAACAATGGATAAACCAAAACGGGAGCGACCAATTAATGTGACGCAAGAACTTGTTTAATACATAACAAGGGTCAGTGTTTGTGGTAAGTTCAAGAGTTGTATTTTATAACTAAATCGGTCACACTTAAGTGCATCTTAATAATAATATGAATTGCAAGTTTTTACTTCAATACTATATTCCCCATTAGCAACACACTCCTTTTTAGCAATGATTGAGGCCCTCCCGAAAAATAAACATGGTTACGCTACTGCACAAGAGAAAATTAGGTACTGCAGCTCCCCATCCACTGAGGCATCTAAAAGAAACAATAAATCATTGTTAACACGATAGTAAACGGCAATAGCTCCCTGATGTCTACATATAAGCGACCTCCCCCTCCAGGAGACAACGTCTAAAACTGGCAATGAACAACCTTCAATCAATTCAGCGTCCCCCCGCCCCCCCCGAGAGAAAGTTGCTATTATCGAGATGAAACGGAGACCAAACGTTTCTAGGTGAGACTGGTATGATAACTATGCGATTTCTTCAAGTATACCATGTAGATAACTACTGATTATTTATACATAAGTCATATACTGTATTTGCTTGTAGTAATTACGAAGTCGATTCATTCGTGGCAGTTGCGAGCCTGTGCTGCGTGGTTGCATCTATTCACGATAAAGCGCCGTCCTTCGAGCATGGCCTCAAATGGAAAGGCTGAAACCAAGACGAGAACGGAGACAGATTTCTATAAATAGAGACGAGACCGAGACTCCGCCAAAGCACTTGTCACTATCATCCTTAGTGGTCAATCTGCGACGTAACATGTACGCTACCAAAGTTCGAGGTCGAATGATAAGAGTTAAATGTGAAAAGACGATGCACTTTCTTCTAAGATACCATTAATACAATAATAACAAATGACTCTTTTTCCCCTTTTATTCAAATAAAACCATATTGTAATGAGTCTTCTGGAAGACGTTTCTAATTATAAACCCACATTCGGCACTTAACTTCCTAGTTGTAAGACAAGGGGTCTGTCGTTCTAATCCAATGTGAAGCGTTGCCATATTTGTAAGTTTATACTAAACTAACCTTTGATGTTTCCGCGTTATTTCCGCATTTATTCCAGATAGGTCCGAGAATTGCGCAAAAAACCGAAGTGACATTTCCTTATTCCTTCCATAGCACTTCGCCATAGCAGTTAGCTCATTCTACGGCCTGCTTGTTCGAGTTGT
This sequence comes from Lepisma saccharinum, assembly GCF_977018435.1. Taxonomy (NCBI): domain Eukaryota; kingdom Metazoa; phylum Arthropoda; class Insecta; order Zygentoma; family Lepismatidae; genus Lepisma; species Lepisma saccharinum. Next base: position 77,680,338 of record NC_139232.1, read on the forward strand.
CGTATTGGCAAGTCAACTGTATGGAATCTTGGGGCACGCACTCGTCAGCAAATATGCACTATGTCGAGTAGGCACAATGCATTTATTTCCTACACACTGAGCGAGCTGACTCGGGCGATGCTCTCAAGTTTAAAAGCAATATTAGTTTTATTTTCACGAACGAATATGCAGATATTCTATGTATGAACGAGTAGCATAGTAAAGTAATTTCGATGAAAGGGAAATTTCGCTCGCGCCTCTATTTTAAATATGCATGTGCCTAGTTCTCAGTCTCGCCTCGATAAAATCTCGAATTCCCTGATCTCGTTCTCGTCTCGATTTTAAAACTATGGTCTTGTTCTCGCCTCGGTATAATGGCCTATTGCCATCTCACGCTCGGAGAGATAAACAGCGTTATTTATAAGGTACAGGGCGATTATCTCACTAGGAAATGTTCAGATTCGTGAATATATTTCAATTTTTGTATGATTCCCTATTAAAATTTACATGGACAAAGCTTACGCCTATCGAAGCAGAACGTGTCAAAAGAGCTGAAAAAAAAAAACAACCGAAAAAACAGAACTGCAATAATTTCGTGTTTCTGTGGTCCAAGAGTTGCTTGGAAAGGATTTTTTTTTTAACAACTGGTAATTAATTTCTAACCATGTTATATTACTGGATATTGTCCACTGAGAATGTAAATGTTCTATGTCCATTATGTAATTTTTTCAGGAGAGCCGCCGGCCTCCGTGGCAGAGTGGTTATCACATCGCGCTACGATGCCAGGGGTCCCGGGTTAGAATCCCGGCCTGGACATGGGGTGCTTGTGAATATCCATTCATCAATTTCATCCCCATCTTCGCAATTAGTCAAAAATGACAGTAAAGCGAAGTAAAGCAAACTAAATCAATTAAACAATCTACCAGATAGAACATTGCATTCAGGAAACGAGATGGGGATGAAACAATTTCATTGTACAAGTAAATTTGTCATTCGGTAGCAAAGTAAAATAAATAATTCATATTTTGGGAAATTAATCAACTACTTTGATTTCACTATTATCCAAAATTTGTGTCTGTTAACAATAAAAGTAAGGACCGAAGACCACTACTATTGCTAAGCAGCTCCCACAAGTGACTTGAGGTTAGAATGCTTGAATGGGGCATGAGTTCGGTTGACGAAATTGTCATAAGGTTTCATTAGCTGTTGGAGTTTGCATTCTCGTGGCTGCTTCCAAATTCTGCACATGAATCAAAAATACTATCAATAAATTAATACTGGTTGTATGTAGGCATCAGACGATAGCAGAGATGAAACAATTGCATCCTAAATAGACCACAGACAAAATATCTTGATTTGTTTACAATTTGGAGATAGAACATTTGTATTCTCAATGGACGATATAGAAAAATACATGTATGTATGTATGAAATTTTAAATTGATATCACTTCCCAATTTCTACACATTTTCCAAGCGAACAAATAAAAAAAATATTTACAGCATACCTACGCGCCAACATGTTAGTATACCCTCCCCCTTTTATTTTGCCAAAATTAATTCTATGACTTTTACAGTTTTCCATGGTATTTTGAAATCACTTCCAGATCATTCTGTACTACATAAAGTTCCATTAACCCTGTTCATAGTATATTATTTGAAACCATTAGCTTGGAATGACATATTTTATAGCAATTCTTTTCATTCACTAGTACTTGTGGCAGAAAGTGAGTGTTTTCGAATTTGTGAATAATTCATATTCGTGGCATTAATATTTCCTGACTTTTTCAAGGTTTCATGGTCAGTGGTAGCCCTTGAGTAGCAGCATTAGTTTTACCTGCTTCATGGAACAAACAAATAAAAATCTAACTTACTACTGCATATATGTGCAGATCTTTGCCAGAGAGTAGTTTCGTTAAAATAGCTTACATGTAATGTTGTCCTTGCCCTTCCAACCTTGCACGTTTCACAGCTGAAACCTATCATTAATGCAGATATTGCAATAAAGATTATTACGTATCTGCAAACTCCTTCGCGCGTCCACAAACCTGAACTTCTTACAAGAAGAGAATGTACCAAATTTCCAAAATAGCAGGAGTTGTACGCAAGACACAGTATCTTTATGACAAGGGACGACTGCACCAGAGTATATTCTAAGGTGGAACGAGGAAATCTGAATAGCATTATTCAGTGGATGGGGTTTCGTAACCCCCACTTGGAATTGAATTCTTCTGACCTCGTGGCCCCTGAGACGCGCGTTCTCACGTCCTTCGCCACATGCAAGCCTCTACCTTGCAGCAAGAGGTACTTTCTCCGTCTTCACCGTGGAAAACAACCTAGCAAGTTCCAAGCAAGTACAGGGTGCCACGTGTATCGTTGAGACCATTACAATGATGTCCCCTGAGAAATTCGGTGATCGGAACGGGGTTTCTTCTGAAGTGAGCTGATCCCTGAGTGCTCGGAGAAAGTCAGTGCGATTATGAACTCCTAGGGTAAAGAGGTTATGATCAGTATCACGCTTCGGCCGCCTTTACACCCACCGAGGTACGCATTAATTGGAGGCTGCTTTATACAGGGTCATCCCTACTCAGGGTATTACTTATACAATCAATACTATAGAATGCTAAACCCGAACATAAGCGCCTTTCGTGGAACGTTACAAGTTCAGGCAATAATCAAGAGTCGACATCCGTGGCGGAGTGGCACAGAGAATACCAGTGTCTCTTCATCAATTTTATCATATTATCACTCATCTTCATTGTCGCGATTAGAGAAAGTGGCAGAAAAGCGACGCTACATAACAAAAATACAAATAATACAATACAGATAATCAAGCTTTCTCTTGAATAGCCACCAATTTGAATTGATTGATTGATTTGATATTTTAAGTCCACAATATGCACAGAAAGTCTAATCGGGACTGGACCTACAGTTTAAAGTGGGATCCGAACCACTATGTGCCTGCACCGGGTATCGAACCCGGGACCCCTTGATTACAAGGCAACGATGCAACCACTGTGCCACCGGGGAAGCCACCCGCCAATTTGAAGTATGATGTCATAATCGCACAGACATCACCGAAGCGAATGCAGAGTTTCGAAAGAAATTTTTACGAGATACCCTCTCATATTATACGGGAAATTTCATTTTTATTTTCGGTTTGAAAATTAAAAGTCTGTCAGTAATTTTGAATCAACTTGTACTCTCTATGGTGTTAACCCAGAAAACCTTATGGGTTTCTTTGCATAACGTTACTTTTTACCGGAGGAATCCTAAAATGAAGAGCTTATACAGGCACCAACGATTAAGGCGGCAGAGGCCATTGCTATCTCTCCAGTATCCATGACAGAGTAGTGGTCTGCGTAGCGTGTTACGAAGCAAAGGTCCCAGAATTACGGTTAAGCCATGCGGCCCATCATCAATTTCTTCAGTTCATCCTCATCGTAGCGATTAACCCCATATGAAGAAACGCGACGTAAAATAACCGAAACAGAAATAATCAATTGTTTTTTTACAAACCTTGAGTCGGTACCATGGAACAGGTGACCACTAATTGATTATCCTTTTAAAACAATAATAAATGTTCAATTCATTCGCATTTTGTCATTAATTTTCAGAAACTAATGACCATATCTGTTAGAACAGAAGGCATTTTTAATATTTATAATATCCTTACGGGATGTTTGAATGATATCACGATGAGACACCCTGTATTTAGGTTTCAGAAGGTTCTGGAAATAGTTTGTTACGAACTGAAGCAATATACTGGACGTTCAATGGAGAATGACTATTAGAGGGGTCCTTCAACATTTAAAAATGCCTAGGTTCCCACAAGACGAGAGATCCATAAAGTGCAAAACAGCGACGCTCATATTAGTAATCATACTGTCTACGTTGTTTTATCTTGAATATGATACAAGGAGGGGGAAAAACCTGTATCTCATCGTTTCGGAGCTATGCAGAGGATATAAAAACAAGAAGGTAAATTGACTTCATTCTTTGGATTGAAACAGAGCTTTTAATTGCTTTTATCTGTTCCCGTATCTTATCAAGCGTTTGACGAGTGGCCTTATCCCTGTATCTAAGGAAATCCACACCTTCAAATAAACACAATCAAAATTCACAATGAAGATAAGTGCAAGGCACGTTTGGAAGAAACCATCATGGAATTGTTGACGACTACAACTTCAGGAAATACTGTTATTGATGAATATGATGTACGATAAAGCTGGCGGTTAAACTTATTTGAATCTACGATTCCTGCAAATTTGCAGGTTTAAATTTTTATATTACACAAAACTTTTCTGTTTCCTTTCAAAATAAAACTTGTTCATGAATGCCGAATATTTACACCTGTTTCTTGTTCGCGCCGAACCAAAGAAGACTATAATTTTAACTGAATTTTTCACATTTGTATCTAATTTTACTGCATTGTATACACTACTCAAAATATAAAAGTAATGAGTAATTATAAATATTAAAAATTACAGAAGGAAAGAAAGAACAATATAAATGAATCCGTTCTGGGTCTTAATAACAACACCGGCGAACGAAGTGTTCATAACTGTGGCATTTCTTTGTTATTTTTTGTCGTTCTCTTTACCTTGAATATTACTGACATTTTCTTTTGAGCAGTGATTTAATTTGGGATGACTGATTTCTATAGTTGAAGCACATAGTCTTGCCTGATACAAAGAAAATTGGTGTTACATGTGACGTCAGTTGTCATGCGTACTTTTCTTGCTCTGTGGCCGAGTACATGAAGTGGTCGAATCACGATTTTGCCACCGAAGGTTCCAGGTTCGAATTCAGGCCCGGACATTCTCATTGCTGCAATTAGTCAAAAGTCCAGAAAATAAAGAAAAAAATAGGTAAAAACTAAATGCATATTCAATTATTTGCAACTTCAATTGGATGCTCCGAAACGCCAAAAGACAATTGCAAAACAAGAGATGAAACGCTTTGGTTTTACCGAAAAAAACATGGTTTCAATAATTAATTTGAAGAAAAATCTTCCAATAAAAACTACTCTAGTTTTTACTTTTAGTAAATTCGTATCAATTACAAGAATGTAAAGAGTCTACATAGATTCAACCATACAATGTTGAAAAATATCCATTCGGCCTCGCAGTTGATAGTATGAGAATGAAACTGCATGGGCTAAGACAGCAATTATAACGAATATACCACAGTTCGTATGTTTGATTCAAAACACTGAAGAGGTTTTTTTGATGTTCAAAAATGCAATGTGGGATAGTCGAGTTTGTCAGTAAAGACTGCTTATATATCTATTATCACGCTTTTGTATACAGTACTTTACCGTGAGTCTCGTAAACAAATATTACAGATATGATATAAAAATGTCTATGAACCTTATGTACATTTAATTTGCGATATTTTTTATTTCTCGTTAACCAGGAATTCTTCACTCCCATGAAGATTTCACGTTAATTTTACGGTGCCAATAAATACCATACAATTCTAAGAATTAATGCATTTTTTTCCACCGACGTCATAAAGAAGTGCGGATCGACACTTACAAGTGCTCGATTCTCGCAGCTATGGATAGTTTCTGTGTACAGCTAATTAGCAAATAATAGGCAAAATACAGCTCCAAGAAGCGTATTCAGAAAGAGCAAATTTATTGAGGGTGCGACCCGAGTGTAAAGTTATTGGAGATCCATGGAAGTATGGAGTTACCGTGCGATAGATCACATCGTGTATAAGTAGATTGTGAAGTTCTGATACCCACCCTGGCATTGTTTCCGAAATTCTCTAAGTAAAATAAACCCAATCAGAGAAGTACTTCCTATCTTCCTGTACGTTGCACTAATGTACATGTCACAGATAAGAAGTGACCATTTCGTGATTCGCAACGAATGGAAGGAATCTTAGAAGTGATTGGTTCCACTGAAGGAATCACTGTCGCGAATCAGTTTCCGTGGTTGACTGCAATGAAGAAATGCATGCCTCAGAAACGACACGTTTCCAAAACAAAATTTACCTAACTACAGAATCGATGGCTGCAACGAAAATAGAAAATAATACATAGAGATGAGAGTATTTTTGTTAAAAATACCATTCAATAGATTTATCACTGGCACAGTGGTTATCGTGGCGTAGCGTCTTACAAAGTCCGAGGTTCTGGGTTCGAATCCTGAGAGTTCGTCACATCATCTATTTTTCTTATTGCACCAGTGAACATGATTTCTGGCAAACGAAAGAGGGAGATTGTTTCTAATAGAACTTCTCATGCTCAGTTCAAATATGCAGTCGGAGTTTTTCGATCACATGCAGTTTTTCTGCGATGAACATTTTCTACATCTGCATGTGGCGACATGTGACGACAGCCTGGTATTCCTGTTTCGTCCAATTCCTTCTCTTCTAATGGCTTATCAACACAAAATTGATGAACTGGCAGTCATTTTAGGCGAAACAGGAATTCCTGTGAACATCACCTCTTGACCCAATTTAACCAATCCCACTCAAGATTTCCAAGTGCCCCCCCCCAAAAAAAGCCCAAATTTCGTGTTCTAAACTGCAAGGGTTACTTACCATTACACATGATTTACTGTACTACAACAATATTTACATTGAGATGAACGAAGTTGATCATGAGCATAAAACAGTAAAAGTGGAGGCTGTTAATTGACAATTCTAAAACTAATTTGAAGGTTGTGGTTTTGAATAATGGAAAAAAAATCCTATCGTGCCGTTAGCTTATGCAACTCAGACGAAGAATGAATGTCTCGTTGGAAGAAAATCAGAAAGACAAATACAATTGGACTATACGTTTCAATTGAAAAGTCACTGGGTTCTCAGCGCATGTGACGATTGGCTATGATCAATTTTGTTGTTTCTGGTTTCTTCCTTGTTGTTTCAAATGCGACATCAGGGATAGGACAAATCATTACATCAAGCAACAGTGGCCAAAGCGTGAATCGCTTACTCCTGGATAAAAAAAAACAAAGGGAAAAATGTTGTATAAGCCCCCTCTAGGCAACTCTGTTATTCATTGCCCTTCACTTTACACAAAGTATCAGGCTTTTCACTATTCCTGGGTTTCATTACGCGCAGGAAAAAATCCCTCGTATTGGCATGCTAATATTAAGGCCGGAATTTTCTGACCATCCTCCCCATCCGCCCTCAAATAAGAGCTTTGCTTACATTGGAAAATTCGAAGATCTGTTAGGCCAAGTTGACAAATCAGCGTGTCTTTCAAAATTTACGAAATATTTATTGGAAATCATAACGACTCAAACTTCCGAGAGATTGTGGACGAACTCTTACAGCCATTCACATGTGTGGGGTGGAATATAGCCCACAAAATACATTTCTTGGACTCGCCTGGACTGCATCTGACTATCTTGGTGCTATGCATGAACACTGGGAGTGCTTCCACCAAGACATCTCAGCCATGCAAAAAGAGACTGGAGGTATGCTTGCTGAATAATGGACATTCAAGAGCAATGTTTCAGATACCATACACAGAACAAGAACAACTTTCACATTTTAGGCAAGATTGTTAGTGCCATGAATGTATGTAAATTTATTTCGTATTTTACCTGGTTGTAAACCTGTTCGCGATAGACAAGAACTATTTGCAAATTTGAATTCAGTGTGAAACGTTCTATTAACATCGGCTATTTTCCTTTAATTAAAATAAAAAAATAAAAATAAAAAAAGACTTGAGTTTCTTGACCAGGGTTATCATTCATATAAGCTAGCTAGAAGAGGGATACACGGTGAGCAAAATACAAATTTCTTGGCCTAAAAATGGAAAAGAAATCGACAAATAGCTGAAATCAATATATCCTCCATCATAAAAGGATTGAATAAAACGTGCAAGGAAGTGTTGTCAACAAAAGTGGCGACCAAATGAATCAAGATAAGAGACAAACTAAAAATTTCCCTGCCATTTTTGACTCGTGACCGCTGATTTTAAACATTGCTACCGCGGTTTTAATTCCACGAATGGGAAACCTGCACATATATATTAAGATGCCAAGCGGAAAGCGTTGATGCAGCCCTTTCTTCTGGGATATTTTGCTTCAAAAGTAGCCCAAACTCGAAGGCGCTGTTATTCTGGAACTGCATAGCACACCCATTACTTCCACGTCCGGATAGTCATTCCGAAATCCGGCCGAGAGCAAGGTAAACGGGGCTTACGAAATAGCTCCTCGCGTGGAAGGGCAGGAACTTGCTGTCCATACTTTACTTCTGGCCTATCGTGTCCGGAATACGTTCTGCAAACTGTGAAAAGCAGGTGTGCGTCACTCGAGGCACATAAAACATTACGGTCTGATTACAGGTGGTGTAGTTGAAAATTAAATCTTCCTTGTCAAAGTTTATGACGTTGTCACCAGGCTGGAAGACACAGGGTCATTCCATAAGTTCTAGGACGTTGTTACTTACTGACGTCATCACATTATTTCCCTTGCTTTTTAAAACAAGATAACTGTTAGGTGCAAGCAAATGTTAAAGCCCTCTCCGGTTCATTATAACGCGAGCTGAAGGCACGTAAGAGGTGAGGAGGAAGGGACACACGCACGTTCTTTACCTGGGGAATAGTTGAAATGTGATCAGCAGTCCGGGTAGCAATTGAAGAGAGGCTGAGTGAGCCCCAGAGCCCTTCATGCAGGGGCAATGACGGGAAAAATCTAACCTGAGATCACTCACAAGAATCGAACCCGCGACTCTCGTGCAGCAGTCAGACACTATACCGACTCGGCTCGTACCACCGCAATCCCCTACTGTCAGATGCTGGTTTGTGAATCTTTGATAGCTTAATGCTAGCAATCATTTGCTTATAAACTTGGTTATTGTTATAATAGACATGCCAGATATGGGTATTTGCACGTAGGTTTTATCTTAACCCTGCTTATGTTTTGCGAAACCTCGTAATGCTTTTTACCTGTAGTGATCTTCCAAGTGAAGGTATGTGTTGTGCTGCCAAATCAAGGCAGTAACAACGGGATTCTATTCCTATTAAAGGAATATTGTTTTCTTTGTGTCGTGGACTGTGAAAAAGGAAATAAATACAGGTTGATTTTTTTCTAAAGTATCATGGCCCAGGCGGGAGAAGTATTTAAGTATATTTTGTTTCGTAAAATTTAAGCGAAAAATGCAGGCTCGCCCAGTACTCGAACTCAGGTTAGGTTTTCAGCATCCCGTGTCATTGCTCTACCAATTGAGCTACCGATCCTGGTTTCGACAGATTTTTCGCTTCCACTGTTTTACTTATGTGAAATTGTCTGTCGGTTATACCGCAACGGAATCTGATGTCTTTGAAACACTGATTACGTCGACGGTGCATAGATTCTCCCAACGTATAGCTGTATATTACCCTATGAATTGGCACACACGGGAGATGTCCTACGTAGAAACTGAAGCGAAAAAAATGTTTAAAGAAATATTTGACTAAAGTTCTACAAATTATTTCTCCTAAAGGAAGAAACTAGTTTCTTGGTTACTTCGTGACAATCAGGGGCCCAGGAGCTCCAGTCAGCACCTAGTAAAGCTGTTTAAGCGTTGTTTATTACAAAGTGTTGAAGAAAGGCTTGACTGTCTATTTAAAGCTCTTCATATTTTAACAGAAATAATGTGAAAGCGACTTCAGAACGATGGCGCCTTCTACGTAAGATGGTCTTATTACAATCCCTCTTTTCTTTTCTTTCATCAACTACTAATTCTATCAACTGCGATTGTTTCATAAATTATCCCATGATTTCAACATTCTAAGTAAATTCTAATCATACTGTATGATTACCTTCTTCCACGATTGCGATCTGTTCAGGATGCGAGGAATACGCTCACTTCACACGAGTTTACACACTGCAAAAGCGATAACGAAGTGCTGAAAATAGTGGTTTGAACACGGCACTTTCAAATTTGGCCACAGATTTTATCTTCAGGTCGAACATTCACATATAAATTTTATTCGTGGGTACACGGTAATGTAAACACAGCTGTATACTTCGTATAGTAAACGGCAAAGATAACGGTAGGCAAATTGTCCACCGCTATTTTCATTACTTTATTATTCTACACCCTAAGTTGTTTTAATGAATGAAACTATGTTGGTTCGAAGCAGGCATTGCTCTCTGCTTATTGACGTCCTTATTTCAGTTCACCATCATCACATTGTGTAATACAGACCGAATTAAAATGGTGGTGGACAATTCGCCTACAGTTTCTTTCGCCGTTGGGTGTACAGTCATGGAAAAAAGTTCTTCCCCATAAGGCTTTAATAGGAGCAAGTAATGCAGGAGGGTAGGCAACACATATTGCACCCTTCGATGATCGGGTGATTTTGCCTGTCTTAACACCGAGAAATGTGTTCCACGCGAAGGTCAACATGACAGGAAAGCAAAGAGGGTCACGTGACTATTGGTTACGTGGAGTGTTGTGCTTCTCCACGTCCCCAGTTCTTGATCCACATTGCAGAAAAAGTAGAGCTGCATGCAATATATGAAAATAGGTTGTTTTCAACTACACGCTTAATTATGATTTTCCCAATTGTAAATCTATCAGACGTGTCTCCCGATTTAGTCGGGACAGTCTTTTACTTTGAATTCCTGTTTGTCATAGGCGTAACTTGACGGGAACAGAAAGGGCATTTGTAACCCCCCCCCCAAATCAGGTTTCTTAAAGCTGCTAAAACAGGAATTAAATACTATGATTTGACGCGTCCAAAAAAAGTATTATATTGAAAGATTTTTCCCAAATACGTAGATAGCAATTTAATACTTTGAAAGTGTCTCAGATTTGTTTATTGTCACATCTTAGTGTGGCACAGGTCTACTACAAAAGTGGAATAATTTCGTAACAGAAATATGAACCCACTCCTTTTATTTCGTAGCCGATTTCATCTTGAAACTGAAATTAAGAATATTAGTTAACAATGTCATTGGTAAATAATAAAAAAATGTGTTAGACCCAATTCTTTAATACCTTATCATAATCTTTATCGCAAATTTAAATTTTGTTGTAAGTCCACTTTATGCAAAAAAAAAAATAATAATAATAAAGTTCTTACCTGTGCTTGGCGCTACGCCATGAAGGCGTATAGGGGGTGTGGGGGTAACGCCCCACACTTTCTTGATTCGTTCGTGAGTGGGGGTGATGTGATCAGCATCACGCCCCTGACCGCTTTTACCCCCAGGGTTTCCCCCAGGTACCCATGTCATTCGACGCTGGGTGGGCGCTGGGGCCGCTTCCAACGTTAGAAAAGTTCCCGGGCTTGAACCGGCCGGAAATCGAACCCGGGGCCTATAGCATGGTAGTCAGACGCGTTACCGACTGAGTCACCGGCACAGATAGACTAATCTGAACTGCATACAGTTTAAAGTGGGATCCGAACCACTATGTGCGATCACCTGGTATCGTACCCCAGACCCCTTGATTACAAGGCCTTACCACTACGCCATCAGTGAGGCGCACACAATCTTTCTATTTCGACCTTTTTAAACCTATATGTATCATATAAGAGGTTGTTTAACGTTGCTATGCCTCTATGGATTATATTTAGCAAGTATTCGAGCACATAGCGTCAGGTTTCATAGAATATAAGCTTCTCTTCCATGTTTATGGTTTCCTGTCTGCAGTAGAAAAACTGGCAGGTTCCCATAGCTTTTCTTTCAATAGCCTTCCAATGGTTGCATATCATATCACTCAAATTTGATTCATTCGTTTCGAACACAATCCCCGATGGCGCAGTGGGATCGTGGGCGCCTTGTAATTAAGGGATCCCGGGTTCGATACTCGGTGGAGGAACATAGTGGTTCGGATCCCCCTTTAAACTGTAGGTCCATTCACGATTAGCTTAACAGGACATAAAGTGGACTTAAGACACCAAATCAAGCAACCAACCCAATCCCGTTATTGTCCAGATTATCGAATCCAGAACCTTCGTCGCGAATAACATAGGCAGTAAGACAACGTGAAATAACCGAACAGAAACAGAACCTAAAACCCACATCGGATAGATTCGATTAAGTCGACGATACAGCACGGGTTCTGAAATGAAAAAGAATACGAAAGTTGAAGGACCTCTATACGTACCCACTTTTCCTCCAGTCAATGGGGAAGATATCCTTCTAGCTGAGAAGCCTTTACGTAGGAGTGCCCTGAGGGAACTTCAAGGCCACGACGATAAAGTGTTCTGCGTGCAATGACGGGACCAAAACATACGTCAGATAGCTGTGTTCCTCCTTATTTCGTACGCCATTGATAACTGGAACACGTGACCTCGTCTTTGGTAAAGCAGAAGCCTGCTTGCTTGCCACCACCCTTTGGTTCAGTGACCTTCGCCCGTAGTCAGCAAGAGTGAATGACTCACCATATACTTGTTGTCTGTGAGGCTACACAAGAATAGATATTTCGTTAGTGGCTGTAAGTATTGTTTCATCTGCAGTTATATCAGTTAACATTTCAATAGCTTTCTAATGGTTACGTTAGTGATAAACATGTAAATTAGTTCTCGAGAGTGAACGTTTTATCTATTTGAACGGGGGATTTTTATACAGCCTGCATGTATTATTTTTTCCTGAAACAAGAAGAAATTCGAAGACGCAAAAAGAGTTGTATAAGAGTAGTTAACAAAAGGAAAAAAGAAGAAGAAAACGAAAATGTAAATGCTGAAATAAATTATGGTAGAGATCGAGTGAATAACATTTTGTCATGGGTCCTCCTCGATGGCGTAGTGATAACGTCGTCGCCTTGTAATCAGTGGATCCCGGGTTTGATACACGGTGGATGCACATAGTTGTTAGTATCCCACTTTAAACTAAAGGTCGAGTCCAGATTAGCATATCTGTGCACCAAACCAAAACTAAGAAAGAAATTGTCACAGTGCAAGAAAATTTCATGTTCAACCAGATATGAAACAAAAGGGAATAATATATTGCAGGTTGGAGTTCACATCTGTAGCATCTAACCAGCACAATTATGAATCGCAACATATCGTATCAGATCCATTTTTATTATACATGTATGATAATATAAGAGAAGTAGAGGTAAGAGAAAACCAAGCGAAACATTGACGCCTTCTCCAGAATTTCAAATCTCGTTACATAAGGTTCTGGGTTGGAGTCTAGAACAGGCATGACTTTCTTGTTCTTGCCCTTTTATCTGCTTCATTTCATCATAATTCATCGTTATGGTTTACCTGCAGGGGAAGAATAATGACAATAATTGTCAATACAAAGCCAATGACAAACAGAACAACTCGATTACGGAGGTGCCAAGAAGAAACGAGACTTTACAGTTTCTCCGTCTCTCGGTTTGTCGAATTGAAAATTGCTCTCCCGTTCTCGGTCTCGATTAGTTAAATATAGAAATCGAAAATGTATGTGAATGAATATACATGTATTTTATATATTCCGGTTTTGTAGGAGATTTCGTGAGAGATGAAATAAGTACTCTTCCATCGTATTTATTTTTATAATTTTTATTCCCTGTTCGATGATCGCGACGATAAGGACGAGTGACCATTACATGAAATTGATGACGAAATAATCAAATACCCCCGACAAGGACGGTACTCAAACCCGGGAACTTTTGCGACGATATCGAATGTCAATCACTTAATGAGCTTGACCACCGAGCCTGCTTAATGTTGTTTCTGTCAGGTAATTCGTAATAATATCCCACATTCACTATCATTTGCTTCATAATTTATCTTATTGTTGTGATTAACCTGAATTCAAAGAATTAGTTGAAAGGCAAAAATGCAAGATTGAATGTCTCTGATGTTACTTCGTGCCGAATAATATGACGTGGTATTATGATATGAATTTATTAATCATATAATATGCCTATTCATTCCATTGATTGATCCCAATTGAGCACACAAAATATGCTATAATGTCCACTCCATGGAGGAGTGGTTAGCACAGCGCGCTACGATGCCATGGGTCCCTGGTTAGAAACTCGACTTGGGCGTGGGTGTCCTTGGTAAGTGTCCCTTCATCAATTTCATCATAGCATCACTCATCTTCATCGTCGCTATTTGCCAAAAGTGAAAGAATAGCAAATCTAAATAACAAACATCCAATCAAATCGAACATCTCTACCGATTTAATTCTATACGGTACCGAATTCCCACTTTATTACTGCATCTTAAGTCATTTTACAGCATCTCAATTGTTTTCCGATTCGAAAACATTTGGAATGTTGTTTTGTGCAGTTGATTGTGCATTGTTTCGTTGTTTGGATTGTTTAATTAACGTCGCATTAATTAGTTTTAGACCAATCGTGACGGGGGAAGCAAGAGCACAAAGAAAGCGAAACAAGGAAGAGACCACGGCTTTCTTTAAAGATAGCATCCCATGAATACAACTCAAGTGACTGCAGAATATTATGAATAAAATTTATTTAGCTTTTTCCTTTTATTTCTGTTTCAGTTATTTTACTTCGCTTTTCTTCTACCACTCGCGTTACTTGTGTCGGTGAGGAAGAATTATAAACTCGTGAAATGGACGATGGTACAAAAAAAATATATGCCTCTCCCACGGTTCGAAGCTGTCAGTACAAAATATTGTCTTATTTTTAAAATTTACGGACAAATATGGTTTGTCACGTAGCAATTTTCGCTTATCTATTTCTCAAGGGGTTCCATTGCCTCTCTGATGTCGTAGTGGTAACGTCTTCGCCATGTAATGAAAGGCTTCCGAATTCAATACCAAATAGAGAGGCATTTGGTTCGGATCCCATTTTAATCTGTAGGTCCAGTGCGTGAACTGGACTCAAACAATTAACGTGTGGCATGTGGTCTGTGATGAGAACCATCATCTCAGCGAACCTTTGACGATGACTCTAATATCACTTGAAAGAATAGTGTTTCCTTACGAGTAGCTCTTGTCAAGAAACCAGTTCCTGAAATTTTCTTCTGGAGGCATCGTAGCACCCAGCTGTTTGTTGTGGCTGGGGCACGAGTCATGTGACTCATGCTATCAAAGCTCAATCCTTCCCGAAAACTCAGAATCACCAGGCAAACTTAAGCGAATATTTTGTTATTTGGGTTGCATAAACAACAGGCTTTAAGACGTTACGAAATTCTACGTCCCGTGGCCCAGGTATTTTTTTCTAAGACTGTACCATACATATTCTATTCATCCCCTACATATCAATCAACCCGATTAAAGTTTCTGTGCGACACGGTTGCATATACGCAAGGGGTACGAGGTATTCAGTGCTGTCCTGTTCAACGTTTGAAAAATACAAGGAAATCACAGGTGCTACACAGTCGAGCTGAGGAGTTATAAAAACTGTGGATGTTGGCGATAAAAAGTCACTTGGGCATCCAGCACCAACAAAATCCACGTTTAAATCCAATTCCATTACAAATTTTCCAAATTTCGAAAGTTAATATTATATGGACTGCACGTATATCTCCTTTTGATTTTCACGAAATCAGTAGCAAAACTGGCACTGAATTTATGGAAAAGCCACATTAATTAAATCATTAAAGTTTTAACTGTTGTCAAACTTCGTTCATACACTTGGTACGTTGACTCTGTGGTAGATTTCGTTGAGTGATTGACTCACGGTATCGTGACCAATATTTCCGGGTTGGAATCCCGGTCTGGGCACGTGTACCTCGTTCAAATTCATCTATTTATTGTTCACCCTTATCGTTGCAATTCGTCTACAGAGCAACGTTGTCATAACTATGTTTAATACCCCCACCTCTCTCTCTCTCTCTCTCTCTCTCTATATATATATATATATACAGGGTGTTTCTAAAGGTCGTTTACAACGCTTGGGAGGTGATTCCTCACACGAAAACAAGCAAAAAGTCTAAGTTCCATTTTTACGACAGAGGCTTCGTTTCCGAGATAGGAGCCTCGCAAAAGGTGACAAAGTGAACGTCACACTTAACTGGGACGAATACTATCACAGATAGAGAGGCGGTTCCAAGGAAATCATAAAGGAATCGTATGTGCTCAGTCCGGAAGTCACTATGAAAAGTTCACTGCACGCATGCGCAATGGAGTCCTCAAAGGAATTGGGGATTTCCAGCAACAACAATGCATGGAAAAGGTATGTAACGCAGCAAGAAGGACCGTGACAATGAGAAATGCGTTCAAGACAACACATCCCGACCTCAAACATCAAAACATGACCACCGAACACAAAATCCGAAAAGTTGAGCACGGTTGCATACCCCAGTTACACGCGAGGAATGAACGAATCATGTCATGTGGCATACGAGAGACAGGAGGAGGGAAAGAAAAACACAATATCAGATGATTGCGACAACGTGTATTTTTACACGCGACAACTACGTAATATCCCCCCCCCCCACACACACACAACAAACAACAAATGCTACAATATCTTACGCACAGACAGTCCGTGTCACTGTACACCAACTGAAGATGTCACTTTCACCACACAAAGGGGGTGGGGAGCAATACCAAAAGTGTTCGCACGCGATCATTGTGACGTAAAAGAGACCAGTTTTGGAAGCGCTGCACAGGCAAGTCTGGCTCTCGTAGTCTACGTTTGACCTTCATGACTGCTGTTCCAGCGAGAGGAGCTCGAAGGGTTGGTTCTCTCCGGCAGTCGTCCCAATCGTGTTGCAGGTGCTGGGATATGATCAGCAGTTCGCTCTAGGTTGTCATACGCATTGAAGAGTACTAGTATGTTGCATTGAAAGAAGTTGACGTGGTGGAGTGGGCAAGTCAAGTATCGCAACAATTGGTCTGTGGTGTTCGTACGGTGATACGGCCAATTTGTGCAGTGTGCCAGTGTTAAACAAAAACAATACTTTGCAGTTCCAGCTCCCTATTACACAGATGGCAGCGTATACGACCCAGCAGCTAGCAGACATGCATCTCATGTATGGGGAGGCACGTGGTAATAGCCGTGAGGCAAGGCGTCTTTATGGAGAACGCTTTCCACATAGACGTTTACCGTCTCACACCTTCTTTCAGGTAGTGGACAGTCGACTGCGTGAAACAGGGTCAGTGTTACCACCGCGACAAGAAGTTGGAAGACCCCGAAGTGTACGCACACATCAGTTTGCAGAAGATGTGTTAACAGCGGTCGCAGAACATCCTGGCACCAGTACGCGAGTGCTCGCTCGGGCACGAAACACGTCTCATGTGAATGTTTGGCGAGTGTTGTCAGATGAAGGAATGCACCCTTTTAAACTGCAGAAAGTACAAGAACTGTTACCTCGTGACTTTCGCCCTCGTATGGAGTTTTGCCAATGGTTGTTGCATCAGCTGGACACAAACCCTCACTTCGGGGCAAACGTATTGTGGACAGATGAAGCCATTTTCACCAGGATGGATGTCTTCAATAGTATAAACAGTCATGTATGGGACTTTGACAACCCACATGCACTTTTTGTGGCCCATCACCAGCACAGGTTTTCAGTGAATGTGTGGTGCGGGATAGTACATGATCATTTAATTGGACCATACATTCTCCCTGTTCGCCTGAATGGTCGCACGTATCATGCATTTCTTAGTGAGGTTCTGCCTGAACTGTTGGAGACCGTACCTTTGGCACTGCGGCAAGAAATGTGGTACCAACACGATGGTGCACCAGCTCATTTCGATCGTAATGTACGACATTTCCTGCATGACGTGTTTCGCAATAGGTTCATTGGTAGGGATGAGCCTGTGCCTTGGCCACCGAGGTCGCCAGATCTCAACCCTCTCGATTTTTTCTTCTGGGGAGAAATGAAAACCCTCGTATACGACACACCTGTCACATCAGCTGAGGACCTCGTTGCTCGCATCAATGTCGCCGCCGCGACGGTAGCAGATACACCTGGCTTGTTTGCTCGTACTCGACAATCCTTGATTCGTCGCTGTCATCTCTGCGTAGAAATAAACGGCAGACATTTTGAAAACCGTCTGTGATTATTGCCCTCGGCAAATACCAGTGAGAACACTTTTGGTATTGCTCCCCACCCCCTTTGTGTGGTGAAAGTGACATCTTCAGTTGGTGTACAGTGACACGGACTGTCTGTGCGTAAGACATTGTAGCATTTGTTGTTTGTTGTGTGTGTGTGGAGGGGGGATATTACGTAGTTGTCGCGTGTAAAAATACACGTTGTCGCAATCATCTGATATTGTGTTTTTCTTTCCCTCCTCCTGTCTCTCGTATGCCACATGACATGATTCGTTCATTCCTCGCGTGTAACTGGGGTATGCAACCGTGCTCAACTTTTCGGATTTTGTGTTCGGTGGTCATGTTTTGATGTTTGAGGTCGGGATGTGTTGTCTTGAACGCATTTCTCATTGTCACGGTCCTTCTTGCTGCGTTACATACCTTTTCCATGCATTGTTGTTGCTGGAAATCCCCAATTCCTTTGAGGACTCCATTGCGCATGCGTGCAGTGAACTTTTCATAGTGACTTCCGGACTGAGCACATACGATTCCTTTATGATTCCCTTGGAACCGCCTCTCTATCTGTGATAGTATTCGTCCCAGTTAAGTGTGACGTTCACTTTGTCACCTTTTGCGAGGCTCCTATCTCGGAAACGAAGCCTCTGTCGTAAAAATGGAACTTAGACTTTTTGCTTGTTTTCGTGTGAGGAATCACCTCCCAAGCGTTGTAAACGACCTTTAGAAACACCCTGTATATATATATATATATATATATATATATATATATATATATATATATATATATATATATATCAATCTGTACGTTTGACGACATAGGAGATTGTAACTGTGCAAATGCAACCTCGACAGTTCCAAGTGTGGAAGTTTTCGTTATTAAATGCTAGAGACGGTACTACGTAAGTAGGTGCAAAATTATTATGATACGGGTAACTTAAGAGTGCTTGAAAATGTTTACTTTCAGCTCGTCAGTATTTTACGAAATTCAAGAAAATTCCGCAGTCACCAGCAATGTATATATGGAAAATTTCACGATCTTGTCACTGACCATTGCGACGGAATTGCGATACGACTTGATACGATTGTTACACTTACCGATTATGACAGATGACGTATAGAGACTTCCGAGCGATTCAGAATCGCAGACATGCGTGTTAATGTTTAGTGAGGATTCTGTGATACAATTGAAACTGAAAGAGGCAGCAGTCTTTCACAATAACAAAGCCAAAAAAAATGTCAGATTTTATCAAATAATTTGCACATAAAACTAGTGTCGAGTGTAAAAATCTGATGTTCGTCGTAATTCCGTTTAAACTGTGGATCTATTGCGTGTATCCTTCCCATGAAGAGTTGAAATGCAGGAACAGGCTAGTCCACAGCATCATAGCTAGCTACAATATCGTCTTATAACAAGGCTTGATGCAGACTTTTTTTTACATGTAACCTCATCATTTGTAGGTCATGGATCGCAACAGGATTAACACGATATTACCAATTTCATGCAATGTCCAAGTTTCCAATTAACGTACTCCTCTTTTTCTTTCTTCATTAAAAGCGAAATATGTGATGTTTGTTATTGTTCTTTTTATAATATTACATGTTTTAAGGTTGCAAATGCAATTCCGTTGTTGGTCAACAAGCGCCAGGACTCGACTAAATCTTCTCGTTATATAAATAACATTCTTTAAACTTTGGGAAAATATAGGCCTTGCAGACATTTGAGATTTATATTTCAGGGTTGGCCCGGGTGGCCTCAGCCCAGTTTTCCCCACGCGGGTTTTATAAGAAAAACCACCTCGAAAAAACCCACCAAAAAACCTAGTCAAAATGTGGGTTTTTCAGAAAATGTTGTAAATTATTGCTTTAAATACTTGTGAGGTTCTATGTCCGTCAAAATGTTCTGGAAAACTTGTAAAGAAAAGGCTTAGAAGAGCTTATAATACTAAAAATAGCGAATGTAGTACAAGTCATAGTGGTTTTTTTCAGGCTATTTTTATCAAATCATGCTACAAATGAACTTTTAACACAAATAAAAAGATCATATATCAGGTAAACAAAAAAGAAGTATCAGAATTTTTTAGATAAATAGTTTGCATTTATTGATTCAGCATAGCTGAACAAAGCTTATACTTTCGAAATGTGGTAGCACTTTGGTTATCAGTCACTTCCTTATGTAGGGGAAACCATAGTGAAACATGATAGTTTCAACTGTGAAGATCAATTGATACAATACATTTGTGCATGTTTAAACATTACAAAGGAGAATTGAGTACATTTTATTGAAATGTCGTTAATTGTGACATAATTAAATTGAAACACTCTTTAAATGATTTTTGTTATTTCTCATCCTAATGGGTAGCTTGCCTATGCAGTAAAGTCGTGCATCTTCATAATTACCACAATGTCAGCTTTGTGCACGAAACTTACAGGGGTATTATGTACTTGCACTATAATTTGACAATAAAATTATCAAAGTATGGTGCATGTTACCCTGCCCCCGTGTCAGGGCAACAGTGTTTCTTTTCCTTATTGAAATATTTATTAATATGTCAATTAATTAGGTAATTACGTGTAAAAAAATATGTTTATGTGATAAGTGTATCTCAATTTATTATGCATTTTAAGCTCGTATATATTCCATGTATAAAAACCATGTAGCTCTCTGTTCTTTCTTCGTGTTTCGAACGTTCAAAAAAAGGCGGGCAGTTTAGCTGTTAAAGATTAAACATTTTGAAAGAAGGGCCGTTGGCAACAGACGCCAACCAAACATATATAAACTCCCAGATGAGAGTAGGGGAGGTCGGTTGTTGGAACTGAGATTTGGAAGGGAGAGGCTGTTTTTGCTTCGGTCAGCTAGGACCGGAGGACAGGTCTCCCGAAACGGATGCTGTAAGAGATTGGATTGCCGGGCAAGATAGTGCCTTGGTATCCAGTTTACAGGTAAAAAGTAGTTTGTACTGGATGTTATTTTGAAGTAATTACGGTGCGCCGGGCAGCCTAGTGCCTTGTCACCGTGGAGGTTGAGAAATGTACACGTCGGGCGACCTCGCGCCTGTTAAGACGTTTCTTGGAGTAACGCGAGTCTACCTTGTGACAAGCGTACTCCTGATGTAATTCATGAAACGTAAAGCATCCAGGTACAAACAATAGAGATTCCAACATCAAAATTAGAGTTTTGGCCCGATAATTAGAGAAATGAACGTTCGGATACGACCTGTACTATATACTTCAAATTTTACGTTAATTAAACTTATAGAAAATACCAAAAATTTCCGTTTATAATTTCACAAATGCTGGACAAGGTAATTTATCCCCTATAGTAATAAGGT
This sequence comes from Lepisma saccharinum, assembly GCF_977018435.1. NCBI lineage: Eukaryota > Metazoa > Arthropoda > Insecta > Zygentoma > Lepismatidae > Lepisma > Lepisma saccharinum. The sequence continues at coordinate 77,701,512 of NC_139232.1, forward strand.
TTCGCAAAGGTTATCCGTTGTCTTTTGTAGTTAATTATATAATTATGTTGACTTGTAGCAACCCACGTGCATTGTCGTACAAAGAAAGATACCCCTAGACAAATCTGAGCCGAGTACGAAGTGCACCGAACCTCGAGTGCGGAGGTAAAGTGTGGGGGGCTAGGCTAGTAACATGCATGGTCATGAGTTAGGGTGGATCGGCAGAGAGGGATAAGTCACCTATTTAATGATGATGATAACTGCTGTAAATTTAGAAATCATTTAGGTAAAATTATCTCTGCAGCTAAAAAACGTGTGAACAAAATTGAACAATTTGTTTCAAGATGGTGGATGAAAACTTATTTTCCACGTTGCAGGCGGGCTCTATGCTATGCTCTACAATGTTCTTTTTTTTCCTATAGATACGATACTCGTAACATTTTCAGAGTATAAGGAATTAAATTGAGTAATTTTAGATATAATTGGTCTGCAATTTTGCAGTAAAACTTATAAAATGATATTTTATAGCTTAGGAGAGGAGTGGTGGTAAAAGGTAAAATCACACACGTTCTATTTTTGATAACCGCCATAAATGCAAAGCTTTTGAGTTGCAATTTTTATAGTTGCAAAATAACTTGAAGGATGGATCTCCCATTGTATTTGAGAAATATTGGCCATCATGTTTGCGAAAGCTTTAAATTATGCTTATATTTGAGTTATATTTTCGTAGATTAAGAAACACAAGTCTCAGCAATGTTACGGCATCACTTGTTTTACGTTTTTAGTAAAAACTCTGTAATGTATTGTATTTTTTAGGAAGGTTAGGGGTAAGTCACCAATTTTGAAACCACAATAACTGCAGCAAATTTATAGAGGTTTTTAGCTTAAGTTAATCACATCTAGATACACCTCGGAAATGATTTGTTTTTCATTTGTATTTGTTCAAAGTATTTTAAGATTGTAGATAAAAAATTGATTTATCTTATGCTGAGGTAGATTCCAAATTCTGATGACACTTTCAAATCTCTGCCTAAACTACATTTTTGGAGATTAAGAATAGACACACACTAGAATTTTAGGGCTTCGCTGAAGCTATAATTTGACAATATATATTTTGAAATATAGTGCATGTTTGGGGATCGTTGTGGACCAAATTGGAGGTCACCAATGTTTTCACCATGGGAATTGCCATTCTCAAAGCAGCCAGATATTTTGGAAGATGTATAAGGTATTCCATATTCCATTCAATTAAATACGGCAAACTTGTAATTTGGTATGGTTAATACATAGAGGAGGTATGGAAAAACACAACTGTGATAAACTGTGAACAAACTGTATTGAAACAGATTTAAAACATTGTGATACATAGTTTTTTTGAATTATTTAATGGTCTATGGCATATGAAATAAATGAGATATAAAACGTGTTTGTAGCTGTAACACAATTCATTCCAACATAGGAACAACACTGCATTCACAAAATAATTTGTTTCATAAACTAAGTTCAGAATGGTTTTGATTGATTTGCTTTATTTTACTTCGCTTTTTGTGCCACTTTTGGGTAATTTGCGAAGATGGGGATGAGTGATGACATGATGAAATTGATGAATGGACACTCACAAACATCCATGCCCTGGCTGGGATTTAAACCCAGGACCCCTGGCATCGTAGCGCGATGTGCTAACCACTCCGCCACGGAGGCCGGCGAAGTTCACAATGGAATATTCACTAATCGTATTAACTAAAAATGTGCTTAATCTTGAAAAACAAATACTTTACCATGCCTAAATTTGAGTATCATTATGGAGGAAAAAGGTAGCAAACCTGATTGATAAAATTAAGTCTGTAAAAAGTTACAGTTATTGCTTTTTTTCTGGGAAGAAAGGTTCCGGCACTATTCAAGTTAATATATTACCGTGTTGTTTGTTAATGTGTTCATCATAAGAACTACTCAAAATTGTGTTGACTGACTGACTGACTCTCTAGCTTTCTTAAACCCGAAGGTTCATGGCTGCAGCAACACAGGCCTTCCATCTGTCCCTATCCTGAGCAAGATCTATATACTCTACCGAACTCAAAATTGTGTTATGTTCATAAATGATTATGCATCCAAGCATACACACACACACACATGCATTTCTCTTGTTTGTTTCACTGATTGATTGATTTGCTATATTTTACTAGTCTTTTCTGCCACTTTTGGCTAATCGCAAAGATGAGAACAAGTGATGATATGATGAAATTGATGAAGGGAGACAAAGAATAGCCATGCCCAGGCTGGGATTCGAACCTAGGACTTCTGGGATCGTACGCATTTCTCTTGTTAGAATAAAATGTAATTAGTCCTCACCTATAATAAGATGCTAGTATGGAGTACCATTGTTGACTACCAGAAAGAAAAAAAACACTGGTCATAACATATTTTGTACCCCCACCCCTCGGTAGTCTGATTCTTGGATACACCAAAGTATGTCTTCTCAGGGAATGCAACCCTGAAAACTGACCACAAAGCAACAGCATTAACTAATACACCCTCCTGGAAGAATAGAATCAAACTGTTGGACTAATATTTTAGAACAGATTATGTTAACAGAATTGTTTTTGATTCAGTCAACTATTCCCTGTCACAGTTATTTCTGGAGCAAGGGTGCGCATAGCATAACAGAAGGCGAGGAAATTTAGTGGGCAGAGCGAAGCAGTACATGCTGCTGTGAAGGCTGGTAACTGCAGTCGCTTGCCTCCCTCCAGGCAATCCATTTCTCTCTCCAGTGGTGGAGCCATCTCGCGTTACTACTTGCGCAGAGACTTGTTTTCGTTCGCTTGCACCAGAGATAGTTGGGACAGGGCATAAAGCAATATAAATTGAATGTTACAATGCATTACTACTAGGAGAAAAAATATTTAATTTTTAATATATATATATTTTTAAACATAACCTAAAAAAAACCAATAAAACCCAGTTTTGCCCGGATTTTATTGGGTTTTATCTGTAAAAACCCGAAAAAACCCAGCCGGGTTGGGTTTCTTAAAAAAAACCTGGGCAAAATGCCAACGCTGTTATATTTGCTAACCGAGATGTGGATTCTAACAACAAAGATCTTTATATGTATATTACTGAGAGAGGAACAGTCACGAAGCCATGCTGGTATGAAAGCCTGGTACACCGAGGGAATTTCCGTACATGTGGACCCTAGCCAGGCAGCTAAATGTGATAAAAGGAAATTTCAAATATTAGAGGATTTTTGTGCTTCAGGTATGTCCCTTCATCCTCGTTTCTCCACTTTATGACTCTTCTAGATGGAGAGATATTACAAAGGGACGTCTCCATTTTGACGCCCAAAACGTTGGCTGCGAACACGATTCTTCAAGTATTTTTCATGATTGCATGTTTCCAACTGTCGATCGCCACGACTTCGTTAGCCTTATTGCTAGCTTTCTCCAGTAGGAAACACTGGAACTCCGGAAAAAATTCACAGTTTGCTGCATACAGAAAGGAGTTAGTTTAATAGCAATGGTTTTATAGTATTTTAAAACACTACATGATCGGGGAATAATTCTCGAAACAGTCTTTGTTGACGCACGCCAAAGGTGCCGTGACACCATAAGAACAAGCCTGCGCGTAGGGTCAGGATCATCAAGAGAATCATAAAGAATTATTATTTTCGTTCCAAAATTTGACGGTTTAGCATAAATTTTATGTGACTTGAGTTGGTGTTTTATGCCCACTTTATGCACAGTAAGGCTAATTGGGACTGGACCTACAGTTTAAAGTGGGATCCGAACCACTATGTGCCTCCCCACTGCGCCATTGGGGAGGCACCAAATTTTATGTGACAACTTCCGCTCCATCCCCATTGCGACTATAGATTAGCATATCTATTTGCTACCGTCCCAGGTTGATTAAAATGCTGAACTGCTTACCAGAGATTCGAATGCAAGACCTTTGAATTCGTATCATGCTAAATGAATCACTAAGACACGGAGCCAGAATAAAAATTCACAGGGACGTATAACTATATCAATGCAGCGCAAAAAGTGTTAACTCGGACAGCTTCCCATTCATTGTCCGCATCCAACAAGACACCATTCAACAATCAAGGTCACGCGGTTGGTACAGTTTCCTAGAGGTCAATGGTTTCGGCCGCATCAGCAGATGACTCTGCAGTATAATATAATTATCCTAACACGAGTGGTAGTTTGGGACAGCCAGCAACCAGAATGTACAGTAACGGCCTTAGGCGAATAGCCACTTTTGGTGCAATTTTCTGTGTGCAGTTATTGCATTTACATGCATTGTATTATAAAGCAGTGAACAATGTGTGTAAAATTTAGAAAGTAAAAGAGTGTGACAATATTTAAAGTCTCCATAGTGAACACATAAGGGAATGGACCTCGAGTTTCAAGCGTGAACCACTGCATCCACCGATCCACTGAAATATACAGTCAACTGTAATAAAAATTTAGACACCTAGATCCTGAAATACTCGCTTCCCTGCTTGGCGTTGTGTGTTGCCTAAATCTACGGCGTTGACCGAACCTGAACAGCAACTTTTCATGCTGTATAAATGCTACTATAATCGGCTTATTATCATTGTATTCTTCATATCTTTGGTTGCAGATACTTTTGTTTTATATCATTTTTAAAAATAAAAAATAACAACTCGGCACTGCAGCTTAGTGAAATTCGATTTACAGTTAGGCATTCCAATGGAAGTAACCAAACATTTGCGATACAAAAAAGTTCTTATTTCCTACAACAGTCGGGACATACGCGCAACGCAAATGTTTTTTTCTGTCGTGTTTGGTGAAAGTTGTTCCCATTTCGATTCTTGGTGGAGCCACTTGGCTATGAAGTAGTGCGCACTAGATAGCAAGCCAGGAAGTGGCAATGGATGTTGTCGCTCTGACCGAATGAAAATGTATCTGCGAGGTCTTGGCAATCAAAGGGAATCATTGTACATTGTATCGCTCTTGTATCAAGATTTATAATATTTTCCGACAACACTAACCAAGATGGACTAAGGGAGATTCCATACTGAAGTGACACGTGACACTTCACCACAAGCTGCACGCACTGGCATGGAAACGGTATTCACTGTGCATGCGAAATAAATAGAGGAGACATAACGCAAAAGAACAAACTATTCGCCTCGAGTTATATCCATCCAATTGACAAACGGCATGTGCAAAGTGTCGCGACTCTCTCGTGTGAAGGGTTGCACTTATGTGTTGGGTTTCAAATCACAAGTGGCATATCGCATGCGAAATCTACGTGTCTGAATCTCATACATGAAACGCAAGTTCGATGGATTCCTGTGATTTTTCAGCTCCGTTCCTATGACATAGCTCTTCCCCATACCTTTCGTGGAGCGGGAAAATTATAAATTAAATGTATGTACGCTCCGCTTTCTGTGCAAGTTTCTGTTGTTTATTTGGACGATAGGAATCATTGCTGATGGAAAGAAGACAAAGGGTCTGTACGGTCTTTTTTCTGACAATAAAAAAAAAAAAAGTGGACTAGTGTATCCTACGACTGTGGGACAAAATATATATTACTGTGAAACGACTTCATGGAACGGTTTGCGTCCAATTTACGAGTAATATATTTATCTTATTTGAACTGTGATATTTACTAGAAAAGGGCATTAATACTTGCGCAAAGGTAAATTATATTCTGTTATATAATACGGGTTTAGGAGATTGTCTCATCAACGCCACAACCAACAAACCACGGAAAATACATGTCATTACAAACCAGTCACTAGATTTGAGTATCTCTTGTGTGAAATTCATTTGAACGACTAAATTCATGGCGCAAGGCCATGGGGTTTACCACAAAGGCACACGTAGTACGTCAGATGCAAGAATAAATAACTCGCACAAACGGTCTTACAGGAAGGGGGAATTCAAATGTAAATATGGGAGTCAAAATGTGTCCATGATATTAGTTGGTATGTATGCCTTCGTACATATACGCCACGCCATGTATTCGACGATGGCATACACTAATAGTATACTGCTACCAAGATTGTGGCAAGAACTATCTGAAATTTATATTTCCATGTATCCGTCCAATGAACATCGAAACTCGGGAGTAATGGATGTCGTTTTGAAGGCATTCGTATGTCTCTAGCAGTGAGCCACGGAAACTGCATTATTGAAGACTAACTGGGCTCTGGCGCCTGGAACCAAACTAGGATAATTCTCTACATACTGTATTTTCATTTTACGTCACTTTTCTGTCTGCTTTCGTTATCGAAGACGACGATGAGGAATGAATGATGATAGGATGAACCGGATGAAGAGACGCACGTCCTTCCCCATGCTAGAACTTGAACACGAACTGGTGGAGGTAGAGTCGACCGCTCAACACACTCAAACACTGAAATGTCTAATCTTTCTTGTTTGTTTTAGTATATTTAAAGTTGCATTTCTTTCATTCCTGGCTAATCGCGACGATGGGGATGAATGCTAACAAGATAAAGTGGATGACGAGACACATGGGCGACACAACACAAGCGTCACAGAGGATTTATACCGGCTGAGTGTCCAGGGTAATTATCCTTGTGGCCCTCTAGAGCCTGAGCTTTTAGCGTGGATACGGAAAATGTTGTCTCCTACGATGTATTATACTTGTTGTTGATTTGATAATGATGATGAGCTTAAACACGAGATGGGTTTTAATCAAGACATTTTTCTTATTCGTGAGACTTGTATCTCTCCATACGGCAGGATGTGTGAAAAAAGCCTAATTTCAATGAATTAAAAAGAAAAGCAGAACACATACTTATCTAAAATCCTAGCCCTAAAGTCTGTCTGGATGTAGGAGTGCACTGTAGGGCTTTTAAACTACAACGCTGCAGAAGAGAAGAGAGCTGCACACCTTGTGCAGTACACACCAAAAACCACCACAGAATAAGAGAACGCGACCAAACCGAGTCAACTGAGGCCCACAACAACCCATTATCGAATTTTCCCTGCCCAACATGTGCATGTATTGTATATTTGTTATTTAGCTTCCATTCTCTGCCACTTTTGTCTAATCGCGACGGCGAGGATGAGTAATGATTAGATGAAGGGCCACTGGTAAATAACACCCACGCTCAGGCCGGAATTTAAACCCGGGAACTGCGGTGACGAGAACATGTGCAGATAAGTGGTGCCACCAGCTCGATCAGGTTGTTATCTTTTGCCCGCTAAATCCAGGGAAATATATCAAACACGTGCGTCTACACATTAGGAAGGGTCCAAGCTTGAGTACGGTGTTACAACCTTTGTTGCTTTACATTAAATCATCAACCATCCTTCGGCCAGCCAACGCATGCTCTGCTTCGAAGTTGAAACGATATCAGAAGACCAGAGGCACCCCAGAAAGTTACCCGTCCCCAATTGATAAGGCGTTATGCCGATTACCTTAACTAACGCAGTACAGAATTTTTACAAAAATCGTGTTCATGATAACGTTTCTTTATTGATTTATGGATCAGCAGATCCTCTTACTACACATCTACAAAAGTGGCAAATTTTTCCTGACAGCTCTAAACTCTCTTCGCTCAAAAAATACACGAGATACTCTGGATTGTACTGGACGTGTGGAAAACATAACAGTATACTCATTGGCGTGCGCAAGGAAGAACTGGTAGCGGTCATAACCCCCTTTTTGGCCCTGAATCCCTTAAAATAGAAGAAAAAGAAAACTCAAATTAAGAAAAAATATGACAATGTTGGACTGACTACTGAACAAGGAAGACAAAACTCACCTTTAATGTCATAACACCTCCCTCACGAAAAATCCTGAGCATGCAGGGGCGCCGAATTGTCAAAATTATTGGGGGGGGGGGGGGGCTCTGATCACTGAAATAAATTAATGAATGACTCACTCTCTCCCTTTTTTAAGTTTATGATCTCAGTGTTCGGAATCACGTAAAAGCCCATGAATTCCTCAAAAATATCAAAATTTTTATTCACAGTTCTAATGCAGAATATTAATACTGTCCACGAATGGATATTTCACAAGTTTCGTCAACCATAATACCAAAATATTCCCCACTTTTAATATCTGCTACCACGGAGCGCAAAACAGATCTCCCTAATATATCAATGATCTCGTTCTGAATGTCATGTTACAGCCATTTGTAGCCCAAATTCTCATCCACTACCCTAGTTCATGCACATCGTCTTTTGAAACTCTTTTTAGTAAAATTTTTAACAATACTCATAATTACATACTTAGTATATAGTAATAAGTCATGTGTTTTTCTGTCTCTGGTCATAGGCCCCCCCAAGTTGATGGTTTAGCGGTCTCAGCCCCCCCAAAGTTGATGTTTTAGCGGTCTCAGCCCCCCAAATTGATGGTCTAGAACATTTCAAATGTGTATTTAAAGTTAAGTTCATGTGGCACAATTCTGAGTAAACTTTACAAGAGAAGCAAAATAATACATTAGATCCTCTAAAGCAATATTATTTGGGGGCTCTGCCCCCACATCGTTCCCATTGGGGGGGCTCGAGCCCCCCCAAGCCCCATGGAGTCGGCGCCTATGCTACTGACTGAACTGAATATTTATTAATTCTTCTAAATATGTTAACGTCTTCGCTTTCTGACGAAACTAGACACTCTTAGGAGGATTTGGTCGCACAAATATGCAAAGTTAACCGAACTTTATCCATATATTTCTACTTTAACTATTCTGACGCCGACAAAAAGAAATGGGTCGACCTGAAGACGAAAGAAGAGGTGCTCTCTCTCGAGTCAGGGTGTTGGAGTAGTGAAAAGTGGAAGCACTAGACCAGGCACGTAGCCAGGGGAAGGGCTCGGGGGACTGAATCCCCCCCCCCAAAAAAAACACTACAAATTTCTAATTTAAATAGTGTATAATGGTAATTGATTTTACTTTATTAGCAGGATTAAGATGGTGCTGATAAGGGATGAGCCCCTTCGAAATAAAATTCTAGCTAGGGGCCTGCACTAAGCAATTAGATACGGTTCAGTGAACACTGCGTGTTTATGAAGATGCACTGTCACCAACATTCAGAGAAGAAAAAGCCAATATCGTCCCATACTGTACTCATACTTTCGGACAGACTTTAGTGCGATGAAAACAGATATCTGCTGCACCTACCTTAGCTTCCCTCTCCTTTCCGCCGTCCCAAAGCTGGAGGAATATTGCTCAGCTGCATCGTCGCCGGCGAAGGAATCCTCCTCCGCGAACGAATCCTCTTCCTTCTTCTGCTCTCCTTCGTCCCCCTCGCCCACGAAGAAGTTGGCGATCCGCTGGGGGTCCTGGCCGTCCGCTCCCTCCATGTCGTACGCACGGGGCACTAGAAACGAAATGAGGAACTTGAAAAAGGCGATCACCTTATCCCACATCCGACTGATACCGCGGCAAGGCCGCCGCGCTGCCAGCAGAAGCTCCGCTCGATCACAAGGTCAAGAGCGGCCGCCGCGATTGGACAGGCGGACGGTGACGTCTCCGAAGATGCAGGCCTTCAGCTTTTGAAAGCCTGCGGAGGTAATGGGACAGTATATGCAGGCGCTGTGTGCGGTGCGTGAATTCGACGTTTATCGCAGCACGAAGTGATGTAACAACGTCCAATGCACGAAAGGAAAGCATGATTAAATGAATGAAGAACACCGTGGCGAGAATATGTGAGGACGCAGGACGCAACGTTTGTCATTGGCTGCGTGCACATCACGTAACGTAATGTCTTGAGTTACTATCTTTTAAACTGCATCATGTTACCAACTAATTATTTTCTCAAACACAATTTGTCGCCGTAACTTTTACCATTATTAACATCAGCAAAGCTCCACCTATTGCCGTATTTTACCGTATAATAGTCGCAGATTTTATGCCAAATGTTTTTGCAAAAAAGTAGGATGCGACCATTAAGTGAAGCTTTCTCTTTTAAAAAAATATGTGACGGTATTACCGGTGTTTGAAAATCATTTATTACTAAATTGTTTTGGTGCAAGATTAGGAAGCAAATAATACTCGTTAATATTGAATAGTGCAAATCGACGCCGGGATTCGAACCCGGAACCTCTACCATCATAGAGCGCTGTGCTAACCACTTCAACACGGAGGCTGGCTTTTTAATAATGCGTCTTCCGTGTCTACTTAAACTTTCCCTTTCTGCTTCAACTATTTGCGTTGTTCTTCCACCTCTTGCATTAATTGCAACGATGAAGATGAATGATGACCTGATGACATGCATGATAGCACAAATACAACAGTGATGCACCCATACCTTACCCAGGTTTCAAACCTGGAACCTCTGGTTCCGTAGCGCGTTATATACCACGGAGGCAGGCTACTTATAAATTTATGTATTCTCGTCTAACATCAAATCACCTGTCGCCTCGGTAGCTCAGACCGTTGGATTCGGGTTCGAGTCCCGGGTTGGGTATTTTTTGTAAATGTTTTTGATCAGTTATACTTTATAATCATTCACCTACGTTTTCGCGATTAGCCAAAAGAGTTAGAAAATGAACTAGAATAATGAAAATACAAAATATTTAAGCACATAAAAAATAATAAATTCATTGAAAAATAAGCATTTTAAAACTAGTATTTCATTAAGAAAATATTATCTGGCAACCAACATGCGCACAGATAGCCATAGCACACCCTTTCATTAAACATAAAACTAATATTTTTTGACAAGATAATACACTGTTAACAAAGATAGCTTTATAACTTAACATGGTGACTGATATAATAAGCAGATTAGAACATATGGCTTTCCCATCACCTCATTTATACGTACCAGAAATTATAGAAAGCTAATACTCAAGAAACCCTTTCATAACCAAGCTAATTTGTCAGGACAACAGTCATTACTAGGTTAGATAAAATGATAAAAGGAAGCAATGAAATGCAACGAAAACAAAAACAATCACAAGTTGCAGTCACAAAATAAACACCACTGACTTTGCTGCCCCCCTTCCCCCCCAAAAAAGACAAATTGTATTTTCCACCCCTGCAAACTGACAACAGAGGAAACTCGAAGCGGTAGCTGTGGCTCAAAACCCAGTGCAGAGTTCAAGGAAACAGACACACTGATGGAGCAATTCTAGATGAACTACGTAGAGCAGTGGCTATCAGCCTGACTCGATTATCCAAGCATCTTGGATTCGAATCCCCAACAGGTTAATGTGAAGAAGTGTTCAACTGTGCAAGGGCGAAGAGGTGTCCTGAATGCAAAACAAGTCGACTCCGAATGAGTATCGCAGGATAATAAAATAAGATTTAAAAAAACGCAGAAAAGTTGTTCTTCCTTTTTCTCTTGGTAAGACAACTCACCAGACCTTCATTTGGGGGAGGGGGAAGTAGTGTTGCCCACGAGACGAGACTTTGGCCTGTCTAGTCTCGTGGAAATGCTGTGAAATGCTGTCTCGTCTCGAAAATATTCGTTTGTCTCCGGACACATGATCAATCTCGTCTCGTCTCGAATTTTTAAAAGCCTGTTCCGTCTCGTCCCGTGGGCAACACTAGGGGGAAGCAATTATCTATTCTCAGAATAGCGGCACGTTACACTTCGATAAGCACCTAGGTATCACGAAATTACACACTCGATCGTTACCTCAGATACAATGCCTTCCAGACAGTGTCCCCCCCCCCCAACAAATCGAGGAATGTCCAGCTTCTATTACAAACAGTCACATATAAAAATTACACTAACATATCCTTACAATCAGGATGCGAAATCAATTAAGACTGGTGGGGGGGGGGGAGAAAGATCATAATCTTGGACCTCTTCTCTTCATCCTGTACCTTGATGATCTCCCAGAATATCTTTCCGAGTCATGCAAGAACCTTCTCTTGTTCGCTGACGATTGCAAAATATATAGTAAAATCTCCAATTTCAGTGACATGACACTTCTGCAAAAGAATTTAGATTCTCTAATAAAGTGGTGTGAATTATGGAACTTAAAACTCAACCCTCAAAAATGTACCATGATGACCTTCTCCTTAAAGAAAAACACATTTAATACTAAATATTTCATAAGAAATAATTGTGTTCAAAGAGTTGCCGCACAAAAGGACCTGGGCGTCATATTTGACGAGAAACTTTCCTTTTCTGAGCACATCTCTACAGTCACAAGGGGTTCAATGCGTATGCTGGGTCTTCTCTATCGTTTCACGGAAATAAACAACTTGACTGCCCTCAGCACCTTTTACAAATCTTTTGTGTCACCTAAAATTGAATACTGTTCTCCGATCTGGTCTATGGCATGCCCCTCAAATTCAGATAGACTTAATTCCGTCCTAAATTTCTTCCTGGCCATTGTTCGACACCGAATTCCGTCCACAAAACACTTGCAAAAGTCCATCCTCCTGCAAATGTTAAATATCCAAACTCCACAAGAGAGACATAGACAGGCTGACCAAATATTTCTACATAAAATAGTGAATGGCAACCTCAGAAGTGACCGCCTTCTTCAGGAAATTCACTTTCGTGTGCCTGCCCGTTCAACAAGAAGCACTCAACTTTTTGCCTCTCAGAAGCCGAGATTGTGTCTCATCCAGCGCTCTCTGTTCCATAGACTGCCCAGTGAATATAATAATCTAGGAAGCCAAATAGACATTTTTGAAAATCTGGACAGTTTTAGAAGAAAGTTAGCAAAAAATATGTAAGTCTTTTAACCACATGTAATTTTTTTTTATGTTATTATTTTTGATGTATTATGTTATTATTTTTTTGTCCTTATGTTCTATAAAAACGTTCCAATGTAAAATGGCTAACGCTGTATTTGGAATCTTCTATTAAATAAATAAATAAATAAATAAATCTACAACTCCCCACCCCACACAAACATACACATAAATTATACGATGTACATATTTATAATGTTATTAAAAGTAAAAATAAATTACAAAATTAAAATTATTATTATTATTATTCATTGCACAAAAATAAATTAATTTGTTACTTTTATATACGTATATATCAGATATTATAAAGTAGCAAACTACTTCCTTTACTTACTGGTTAAAGATATTAATAAATTATGAAATAGTTGAAGTGGTTTTATTATATGTACGTTTTTATTTGGTTTTTGCTTTATGTTAATATAAATCAATTAGAATTCATAGTTATTATTGCCTTGCATTCTTGATTTACTTTTATTGTGCGTATTGGTATAGATTTGTTAATGATCTCTTGAGAGAGAAGCAGCATTGAACACTCACAACTACTCGAATTTGTGCATGCTCTCGTTATTATTCTTAGCACTGTATATTTTAAATTAAAAGTAATTGCTTATCTTTTATTTGTTGTAACAAAAACTCTCCCCCCCCCCGAAAATTTGTGAGACGAAGATTGTCCCCCACAGGATTTCGCCCCCTGCTTACAATGAACAACAAGAATACATTTACAGATTATTGGAAAGACCACGGATGATTATTTGTTAGAAACAGTGCTGGAAGTGGAAATTGTTAGCTGAAGGGATGTTTCTAGGTCGTTGGGGCTAGCCGGGGGAAATGTTGTGGTAATGAGACACTAAGCCGCGTCTTCTCTCGATGTTTGCAAAGTCTTACCGCTCTCAGTATCATCCTTACATTCAATTTCAACTGTTTTTAACATTGCAAAATAAGAAATTTTCATCTTTACCTTTCGGTCATTATTGGTATTCTAGTGCCGTTTTAGTTTCATACCTGTGGGTACATTCCTTCATAAAAGAGCATGGTGTTTCCTTTCGACAGAAAGCATGAGAATGAGCCCCTGAACTACAGCGGAGGGTAATATTGAAAAAGTTAATGCAAACCTACGACACCTGGATCTTCGAAGTTCCGAAGGTATCTGTTCCGACGCAAGGGAACATGAGGAGCTTTGTGGGAACACAAAGAACAGAAGGGGGACATTTCCGCTTTCGATTCAATGCCATTAATATTCTGTTTCGCGGTCAATGATCTGTAATTAACGACTGCTTTCTTTGAGACTCCACGTGCTGTAACTTTATACAGTGTGTTCTAAAAGTTGGGTGACCCTTAGATAGTTAATATGAAAAACGCAATAAATATTTACTGTAGAGTTTCTTGAAGTCTCAATCTACGTTCATTAGGATATTTTGTTCTGTAGCGTAGCTTTTCTGCCGATTTTGGCCAATCGCGACGATGTGGATGAGATCTCTCTTCCTGCCTCTACAGCTCTTGGTGGGTCTTGGCCTCTTCCACAATCGGTCTCCATTCCAATCTGTCCTCAATTCTTCTCCTCCATCCTTTAATTTTCATCGTCCGCAAGTTTGCAGCGACGTCGTCTATCCATCGAAGTCGTGGTCTGCCCTTTCTTCTTGCGTGGTGAAACTTATCTTTCAACATTCTTCTTGGCATCCGGTCTTCCATCGTTCTCTCCACATGTCGCAACCACATTATTATCTGGGCTTTGACAAATCTCACTATACCCTGGCTTTTTATTATATCATCTAGATCTGCATTATATCTTATTCTCCAGTCGTCATCTTCCTTCACAACTCCATATATGTTTCTTAATATTCTTCAAATATTCTGAGGACATTTTCATCTGACAATTTCAGAGTCCAATTCTCTGATCCATAAGTGACAACTGGTCGTACCAGTGTCTTATAAATTTTAAGCTTTGTATTTCTTGTGATCAGTCTATTTCTGAACAACTGTTTATTTGCAAAATATGCACGATTGCCTACCTGTATTCTTTCCTTTATTACTTTACTCACATCATTATATACCATTGTCCCCAGATATTTAAAAGAAGGGACTCCCACTAACTTTTTCTCTCCAATTGTCAGATCTTCAGGTGCTCTTCTGATCTCAGTTAGACATTGTGGATGAGAGATAATTAGATGAAATAGATGTAGGGATACTCACAAAGAATGCCCACTCCCAAGCCGGAATTCGATTGATTGATTGAATGATTTTACTTCGCTTTTTAGCTAATCGCGAAGATGAGGATGAAATTGATGAAGACACCCTCACAAAGAACACCTATGTCCAGGCCTGGATTAAAATTCGGAACCTCTGGCGTCCTAGCGAGCTTCGCTAACCAGGGATTCGAATCTCGAACTTTGGCGGGATATCTTGTCCTAAATTAGCTTACAAGAATTTCTTTACGAAAACTGATATATATATATATATATATATATATATATATATATATATATATATATATATTGTTTTCCCTTGAGCACACTGCGGATACCAATAATAAAATATATATATATATATAACCTTCCAGGAACTCTCCAAGTTCACCACAATCTTTAGACTAGTTTGAAAAAAAATATTACAGAAAGAAAAAAGTGATGACGAAGCGCTGCAATATCGCATCGTTGTCGGCTGATACATGCCTTTCGCCATAGATAAGAAGACATGAAACTTGACCTTGTTTGTTGCTATCCAGTGACCTAGCACATGTCATTCACGAGCAACTTATGAGGAAGTCGTAGAAAAAGATCATACTCAGACATGTCGGGAATTGGGTTCATATGTCACGTGAAGTTGGTCAGACCATGTTTCAAATCCATAATTATAAACTGGAAGTGATTGTAGGCCAATAGGGTGACTACACAAAATACAAAAATGAAATTTAACGTATTTCACCGCATAATATCGCAAATTTTACGCAATTTACTTGTAAAAAAAAAATAAAAAATAAAAAAAGTTGAGTACAACCATTATGTGAAGCTTTTTCTAAAGCAAAGTGTACCGGTATTACCGGTACTTAAAAATAATTTATTACTAAATTGTCTTCGGCGCAAGATTAGGATGCATGAAATACTCGTGAACATTACATTACAATTGAGTAGTCAAATCGACGCAAATCATTTCTTCGTGACAGTGAACATTTTTCCGGTCTTAAAAAAGTGAACAACACATTAGTTGTTATTGATTTGTGCATTATAGTCGAAATATTACACTTGATAAAATTTACTACAATGTTGCGAACTACGAACTTACAAAATGTAATTTTCTGTGTCCGAAGATTCTGCACGGATATCATTGATTTCGTTATCTAACCAATTTTTGGATTGGTAAAACAGGGTGCGACGATTATGGGGTGAAATACGGTATATCGTAATGATCCGTAGTATCTTTTAATTATTATGGACAACGAACTCCAACTTCCAGTCATTCAACCATCGTTTTCCAATCAGGAAATATTCAGAAACATCACAGGAATGCAGTGTCAGTCAGCACAGAAGCTCTTCCTGGTCATCAGCGGTACGAACGAAATCCAGGAAGAGGCTACAGTCCTGACTGTGCACTTGTTTAGTAAATTGAATTGCAATAAATGTCTGGGAGGCAGAGAGTTCGGGGTCAGTTCTAATTCAGTTATTGAGGAGCAAGGTACGATTGAATAGAGGAGGAGGTTCTAGGGAGAGTGTGTTAACGCGAGTCGCAAGTCAGACTCTACGTACAGTCACAAGCATGACCTCTCCCAACAGATCTTCAGTTGGAGTACAGAGACAGGTATATCCTTACATTACCCATGCTGATCCAGTCTTTAGGGGTGTGAAACTCAAGTGTCATGTGTTGCCATTCAAGTGTGTAAATTTAGTACCTCTAGCGCCTTACTACCACGAGCACAGAGTGCTTTACCATCAAGGATGAATGATGATTAGTGACCTACATTCCCAAAAAATCCCCACCCCCCATACCCAAGGGTATGAGACGATATATATTTCAAGGCCCCAGAATGTTACATTCTTATTTTTAGAATAAACTGTTACACAAATACCGGAAAGTTGGGGGAGAGGGTAATCTGTCTCTGGGGGCGGAATCGAGACGATACCGAGAAGGAGATAGAAGTCTGTAAAATCGAGATGAGATCGATTCTTACTTACTCTTCGATACTCTCGCAAACTCTAATTTATGAACCTAAAGTTGTTCAGCGTGGCAGGTTGGTTGCATACATTCAGGATAACATTTAGTTTCATTCGAGAATTCGCAGAAAACAGAGAAATCTTAATGTCCTAATGACTGACTTCTACAAGCTGTGAAACTTGGTGCGGTGACATACTGTATTATAAGCTGCTGCTTATTCGAGACACTATCGAGACACTCCTCTTCACACAAGGCGAGACGAAACTATCAAGTCCGATTTCGTCACCCTAGGTATTCTCTACACCATCTCTAATGAGCAGTCACGAACACTTTTGGGTTGTAATGTTGTTGATTTTGTGTTTTAAGTCTACTTTATGCACAGTAAGGCTAATCCAGACTGGACCTACAGTTTAAAGTAGGATCCGAACCACTATGTGCCACCGGGTATCGAACCCGGGAACCCTTGATTGCAAGGCGACGACGCTACCACTGCGCCATCAGGGAGGCTCTCTGGGTTGCAATCCAGAAGTGTCCATGACTGTACATTAGGATTCAGACCAATCCCTACAGTGATTTCAATGGTCGTCAGATAGTTATGCTTTTACAAAATACCTTGTGTGTTACGTGAAACCATGTCCAATGGCGAAGACATTTTCAAATACGGTCTTTGGTTTTATTTTCTCGCAAAAAAATGCCCGAGTGTTAGTAAGCACAGTTTTCCGCTGGCCATAAACAAATGCATTATAAAGATATGTCCGAACGTATAATTTCAATTATTTGCCACACTAGAAACCGGGTTCAATTCGCGAAGTGGGATTTTTTTTCCCTTAAGAAGATTTGGGGCAAAACCAGCTTCTAAACGATCCTTACCTAGAGGGATAGGGTGGACAGAACGTGGTGCTAATCACGTCACCTCCAATGGCAGATTTCGAGAATGTGTGGGCCTCTACCTAACACACACTTCGTGTCTTCATGGCTCGATGCAAGGCACATGTGACTCTTTAGCTCTTTGATGTTTTGTTTGTTTCAATAAAGTCCACATTGTGCACAGATAGGCTAATCTGAACTGGATTTATAGTTTAACGTGGGATCCTAACCACTGTGCAATGTGCCTCCACCGGATACCGAACCCGGAACCCTCCAACGACGTTACCATTACGCCATCGGGAGGCCGTTTTTTGATGCCATGTTACTGCGGTGCTGATTTAGTATTTTGATACATGACCTATCAATGATGACGTTACATGTAAACATGCGTTGTATAAAAGATGGCATTTGTAGAGAGGTCTATCTCCAACTCCTCTGCCCCTAAGACCGTCACGGGTGGCACAGTGTAAAGCACCATGAAACTTTCTTTCAAACCTGTAAGCACCATAACACATGTACTCCTATTCGAAGATGTCGACTATCACCGTTTATAACAGCGGACTTCCTCAGGGCCGGTTTTAGTGTCGCTAACCTTATCACCATATCAGAATACTTTCTGTGAAGGTGTTAGGTCACATCATTGCTAAGAGAAACAAAATATACAATTTCTTCACGATCTACATGCGTTATGCATGCATCAACAAATTTTGCAACGTCTTCCGTAACTTTTATTAGAACTTACAAATATTCAGCATTAAGATAATAATGTCGTATTACAATAATGCTTTGTAATTTTTATGTGCATAATTCAATAAATGTACACATGCACATGACGCAAAGAGCAACAGCACTCACATCAATTGAAAGATTGGGAGCACATGTTCCTTGCTTACTGGTGGGCACAAGTCAATGGGGCCTCCCCGGTGGCCTAGTGCTAATGTCGTTAATTAAGGGGTGCCGGGTTTGATACCCGGTGGAGGCACACAGTGGTTCGGATTCAACTTTAACCTGTAAGTCCAGTCCAGATTAGACTCTCTGTGCAATAAAAAGGTGGAATTAAAACATCAAGAGTCTAAAAATAACACAGGCCAAATATGAAACGAAACGACAGGTTCTATGGCATTGAAATGGAGAAGCTTTGCCATCCGTAAATCTTTCAGCAACGTCTCACCGAGTAAATTCAACAAATTACGTAACAGAGAAGCAAGCGCGTTCGCTTCTTTACGTCAACTAGTCAGACCACCACACTCATTTCAAATGCAGCATCCGGCTCTGAGAAAAGAACTTTCTTATTTTCTGGAAGTGTATAAAGAATGTGCAAGCGCCCTCACTGCGGAAGCCACATCTTGCCATCTTCTCCTTGAAACGACCGATGAGTGCTTATCCGTTGTTCCACTATGAAAATGTCAGTCGTTTCACAAAGGCCCAATTTATGTCCATTTCAACTCTAAATCTACCATTTCCCCCCCCCAGAAATAACTTCAACCTCTCTGAGATGGAAAGTTCATGACAATTGATTTGGATTATTTTACTTCGCTTTTCTGCCACTTTGAGTGATGGATGAAGGGACACTCACAAGAACACCCATGCCCAGGGCGGGATTCGAACCCAGGATTCCCTGTGTCGTAGCGCGCTATGCTAACCAATCCGCCAGAGAGGTCGGCAGAAAATTCATGATAACCCTCCGCATATAATAATATATTACTGTTGTTTTACGTCCACTTAACGCTGAGATATGCTAATTTGGACTGGACTTGGTTTAAGAAGGTATCCAAACCACTCTGCAAATTGGTTTCCAGATGTTCTGTTTTTACAGGACCCTGCATTCCACAGCTTATTTTCATGTCCTGTAAAAGTTTATAATATATAATATCACTGTTGTGAGTTTATACATAAAAGCTGGATTTTACAGTCCCGTTCAGCATGTGTCCTGCATTGGCAAAGGAGAAATATGACAACCTTATGTGTGATGTAAAATAACATAACAAGAGGAATAGTTTATATTAGCATCTCGATGAATTAAAATATCTGACTGAAATTAGATCCCGCATTTGCAACACATGATGCTAACCACTGGACCACCAAAGCCAGTTCGACTGCTGTTTGCAGTATTAAACCATTTTTACAAATTTAGGATGCTACAATTATAGCCCTACCTTTACCCAATGCCATGTCTGTCCCTCACTGAACTAGGTGTGCTATCAGCTAATTTGGCAGTTTATGGCACCACACTTACGGTTCGTATGAAAAATAACTCCAAAAATTTTAAAATTTTAATAATCTTGATGGTGCGGGAGAACCTAACGTTCTTACTTCGACAATGGGATTGAGTTCCGAAAAGACGGGAAAATCCCGTCTAAGCAAAACGCGTGGTCACCATACTTTGAGGTGAAGATACATTGTAAAATATGTCCACTCGGAGTCTGGCGACAAAAAAAGAAGAGAAACAGTTGGCAAAACTTGACAGGATAAATTCCCTCTTACAGAGGGTGTTCCGTAAGACTGTACATATAGGGGAAAATAGAAATTACATAATGTTTTCAGTGTGTCTACCGCTGCGTTACATACATTCGCGGAAATCTGATCAACCACAACACAACACGGAGGATGTCTTGAATCTTGATTTCTTACACAACGGTTTTCAGGTGTCCCGAAGAAGAAGAAAGAAAGAAAACAAGCAAAATAACTTGAATTCGTTCTTCCTTACTTAGTGACATTCTTCACCTAATAGATTGATTGATTTGCTTTATTTTACTTCGCTTCTTGTGCCACTTTTTGGCTAATTTGCGAAGTTTGGGGTGAGTGATGATATGATGACATTGATGGACACTCACAAACATCCATACCCAGCCCAGGATTCGAACCCGGGACCCCTAGCGTTGTAGCGCGATGTGCCAACCAATCCGCCACGGTGGCCGGCGGTTCACCTGTAATAGAAGAAACGATTGTATGGGTGCTGATGTTCGTGACATCCTATACACGCCGGCCTCCGTGGCGGAATTGTCAACGTTACGAAGCCACAGGTCTCAGGTTCGATCCCTGGCCTGGTGTGAATGTTCATTGATTGATTGAATTAAAATTGTTTGGGTGCGCCGGCACTTTAGGCCGCTTTGGACCATTCAATATCCCCTTATCTAAAATTCTTACTTAAAACTTTAAAACAAAGAGTGTAAAAGGCCCAGGTATGAATGTATCATTGTGTGGTTTGTTCCCATCAATCGTTCTCATCACCTTGATTAAAGCAATGATAGATTCAGTGGCGTACGCAAGGGGGGGTTACGGGGTTTAAACCCCCCCCTTGAGCTTGTGAAATATTATGAAAAATGCTGTGGGAAAAAAATTAAATGGCCAATTTTTCACAGTCAAAGATCTGGGACAATAATATTACTATTACTACTTCTACTACTACTACTACTACTACTAATAATAATAATAATAATAATAATTTGAATAATTATTTCCATGCAGCATGGAGAAAATCACAATGCACCATGGAGAAAAGCACAGCATTCCAAACACACGCGTCTTTCAGAGTGATGCCTTGAAAATAAACACGAGTTTATGAGGTTAGGTTAGGGTAACTATCATTTAAAAGAGAAAAAAGTTGTTTTGTATCTCAGTTGCAACAATGTTCAATACACTGCTGTACGCAGGATTTTTTTTCGGGAGGGGCTGCAATAGTAAATGTGGATAGCACATGGCTTCGTTTTGGAGGGCAGGATGCATAATAACATATTTCGTATTTTTGGAGCTTTTCAGTGTATTAAAATTGTATTCAAAGACAAAAATGGTAATCGGGATTCACTTTAAAAGAGGTTTCGCATTTACACATTTTGATTTTTTAAAGTTCTTAACGGATTTTTATTTGAAAATTCTGATTTTCTCAAAATTTCGGTAGGGGCTGGAATACCATCGGCCGCCCCTCTACGTACGCCAGTGTTCTACGAACATGTATTTTTTTGTGTGTGAACAATGAGAATTAACTAAATAAAGTTATTGGTACGTTGCAAGAGGCTAATGTATTAGGTGGACAAAAATAGTCACCAATTCGCCTTCCCATTGTATTGTTTACCGCAGCACTTTTGAATGTCTCTATTTAAAATGTGTCACCTTGTTGACTAGACAAGTATTCAAATGACAATAAGCTTAACTATTGTAAAATGTTTTGTTGGTAAGAACAGGAAGACAATCCAGATGTGAATTATCGGGGATATTTATGCGGGGAAGAAGCCGGAAAAATTCCAACCAATTTCGGGAATCGAATCCGGATCTCCCGCGTGATTGTCACTTGTCAGACGCTCTACCGACCAGATCACCGCAGTTCCTTGGATGAGTTCCATACTTTGATTATTTCAATTTATTTTTATATATTTTCTTGTATTTATGGATCTTCTTCACACTTGAAATGTCTCATCTCGTTGACCAGACAATTATTTCGTAACAAAGAAACAAAAAAAAAATGCTACCAGGATTTGATAAAAATCGAATGACTAGAAAGTAATTTCGTTGTAATGTTTTCATAAATACTATATTTATGTAGATCTCTACTACTTAATAGCAGTAGTAGTGGTATTAGTAGTATTATTAGTATTAATTTAGCTAATTAATTAATTATAAGTATTATTAATTAATTGTGATTATTATTATTTAATTAAAGTATAATAAAACAATGGTAATGTGAATTTGGAAAAAAGTTTTAGAAATAACACCCCCCTTGATGAAATCCTGCGTACGCTACTGGATAGATTAGCACATATCACGACCAAAATTGAAATAATTATTATATTATTTTTGTTACCACAGTTTGGTGCGGTGTAGATTTGGGGTGAAAACTTCCCTCCTTTAGAGACGAGATCAAAACTTGCCCTTAGAGACCGGAACGGGTATTCATAAACCGTCGATTTATAGGAAGAAAATGTGAGCAGATTAAGATGTTTAATCTCTATGTCAATTTAATATCTGCAGCTTTTATCTTTCGTCAAAAGATTAAAGATTGCACGACCTTGAAAATCATGACACTTTCCGATAAGAAGAAAATTACAGGTTCATAAGGTTACAAGCACATAATGTATTTAGTTTTCAGTGCCCTCACATTCCACAATTTCCTCGCCTCTTACGTAATATCAATCAGATTTCTTCAGAGTTTTACATTGATCAATTTCTTGAATGCAACCAGGGTTAAATAGAGCAGAGTCGATACACTGCTCACCAAAGAATTGTATGGACACCTCTGCAATGACCCAGTGGTCGAAGTGGAAATTCCTTGCTGAAAGAATGCTTAATTGAGTTTGAGGATAGGTGGGGATGTTTGTATGAATCAACATGGAGAGAATATGGACAGAATACAGTAGGTAAGGGGATAGATGCCTATGCAAATTATGCTAGCTAGGGATAGCATGCCCCACATTCCACCCTCACTTCAAGCAATGCTCTGACCAATAAGGATGCCAATAACACAGATCAGATTGCGGGCAGAATCAGTTTTCTGCATGGAAACCTAATGAATGATAATGATCAATTCAATGATAATATTACCGTACTGTTGTGACTATGTAGGCAATATTAAATGAATATGTTGCAATATAATAAAAGCATGTAAATTACAATTAAGAGATTTAACAAATAATTTATAAGTGATATTCAACATGGGGTTTCATACCAAAGTGGAAAGGGTAATTTTACCACAAACTGTGCACACTTGATTAGCCACTTTCCTGTCCACTCTCAAAAAAATATTCACCACACGTTGCAAAACAGATAAGAGGTGACACAATTGCAGAAAGAAAATGGTACATACAGAAATTCTAAGGTAATCAAAACTGACAATCCTTACCTACTAAAACTTATAAATAGTAACACCATTAGCATGTAGGAGTGTATTTATAATTCTAAGAGCAACAAATCTGACGCACCTAAAAATTTCTATGCACAACTATGCAGGAAGTAATCAGAAAACCTCTTCAATGTGCGACTATAGGCATGTAGAATCTGATTCAGGTAGAAAATGCGGGTGTGCATCATGAGTAGTAGTGCTAAAACATCACACAGGAGGAGGAAAGATAGAGCTTAAAAAAAAAGTAATACACATAATTTTATGATTTTTGGCTATCTTATTACTTCTGAGGTGGAAAAATGTTTCAAATGTCTAAAATTATTTTTGCATGTTGTATATGAACATTAGACGTCTTGTCAAATACAGATGAAGCTTCTAGGAAGTGTTATTTATTGGAGGAATTATGATGTAAAATATAGCTTACACAATCATCTGAGATTTGCAGCAAGCAGTCATTGTTTGTTTACTGGCTCAAACAGGCACGTATCCAGAGGGGGGGCTTAGGGGACTCGAGCCCCCCCGAAAGTTTTAGGTTTACACTAGATAAAATGAGGTTTTTGGTTTCTTGTGGTGTGAAATAAAATAATGTGACTAATTTAAGCAGAGAAATAATTATCGAGGCAAGACGGAGAATGTTCCGTAGCCCTGTTATTGACAATAGCACGTATCCAAGATGGGGCACAGGGGGCTTGACCCTTTTCCCAGGAAATTTTTCAGTTTACGTTCGATAAAATTAGGTTTTTGGCTTCTTGAATAATGTGAAAATAATTTAAGGAGAGAAATAATTATCGATGCAAGGCTGAGAATGTTTTATACCCCTGTTATTGTTAATAGCACGTATCCAAGGTGGGGATGAGGTGGCTCGAGCCCCCCCACCCCCCCCTCAGGAAATTTACACTAGATAAAATTAGGTTTTTGGCTTCTTGAATAATGTGAAAATAATTTAAGGAGAGAAATAATTATCGATGCAAGGCTGAGAATGTTTTATACCCCTGTTATTGTCAATAGCACGTATCCAAGGTGGGAATCAGGAGGCTCGAGTCCACAGGAAATGTTTCTGTTTACACTAGATAAAATTAGGATTTTGGCTTCTTGAATAATGGGATGATAATTTGGGAGAAATAATTATCGAGACAAGACGGAGAATGTTCTATAACCCTGTTATTGTTAATAGCACGTATCCAAGGCTGGGTTGACGTGACTCAAGGCCCCCAAGATTTATTTTTTATTTTTCACTAGATAAAATTAGGTTTTTGGCTTTTTGAATAATGTGACGATGATTTAAGGAGATAGACAATTATCGAGGCAAGACAGAGAAAGTTCTATAACCCTGTTGTTGATAATATTACACGTAAACTTTTCTTGCACTTTCGGTGTTGTCGCAGCGCACTTGAGCACTATGTCAGCATTTGGAAGCTGCACAACAAAGGTAGCGCCACACGTAGGATGATTTGTTGTAATTTATAATCTCTGGAAGGCGGGAGAGCGTACGTTCTTGAATGAGAGAAGGAGTCAACTACTGGCAATATTAACGAATCGTTTTATCTGTGGAACGTTCTAGAATATAATGAGGATATAAATACGCGGATTCAATTTTTTGGTTCATCTCTACAAAGAATCGGTTAATGAGATTTCAGAGGTAAGTGTGACAATTCATACAGTCAATTAGTGATCAGTCAGCATCCTCTGGTTGCTTTATAAGATATAGTGATTCGAAAATCAAGACATTGACGACAGTAGAACTTCTGGGGCCTCAGTGCAGTGCTAGTTCGAGTCGAGGGTCGAAGAGATCAAGGCCTGCCTCCCTCTCTCCCTCTCTCTCTCAAGTGAATATTTCAGCAGTACCGGATATTGGAGTGGTTTATTAAAACAGAAATAAGCTGCATAGATCAACTGAAAATCAAAGTTTTGAGTGATGATTTAGTTTTGCCAGAACTAAATTTCGTATATGCAGTCCGAGAATTGCATGGTATAAAAAAAATACTATTTAAGCCTACTGGGTTCAAAATACATTCAAACACTTAACTACCATAAAGAGATAGCCGAAAATGTTATGAATGTCGAGAAGAGAAAGCAAGAAGATGTTGCATATGTAGACATTTTAGGTGGAAATTGCAGGCTCTACCAGGACCCGAATCGTGGCTCTACCAACTGAGCCACCTAGCCATCAACCGATTTTTCGTTAAAATTTCTACATAGTACATGTCCTATGTATATAAAATCGTAAGGTGTTGCCTGTATAGTGAACAAGTACAGAAAATATAGGAGAGAGAAGAAAACTGAGGAGCATTCCCACCGGTTGAGGAGAATTTTTTTCTTCTGTGTTCAACAAGGGCTACTACTTCGAGGTGACAATGACAGGGAGATTTCACACCGTGTCGCCTGAAGATTAGGTTTGTGCGGCCTTTTGTGTCGCTACGGTGTGAAACGTTGCTGTTGATTGGCCCATTCCAATCGACATGTATCGCGTGTCCCTTCGGTCTGAAACCTTCCTAAGTCTTGAAAATCCAAGTCACAAGCATGGAAAATTAGGGCCTTGTTAAGGTTAGGTGTGAAGGCAGGCAGACGACAGCACCCTAAAGGATCATATCCAAACCTGCAGGAAGAACGCATCTTACTTCAATCTCCTATACGGAATGATAAAAACTTCTGGTGAGTTGATTTTAAAAAAATGTGTCCGAGATAAATAGTGGCTTGCCCAGGATTTTCGGAAGGGAGAGGGGTTACGCATACTATTTTTGGTGGTCAGTCCTGATTTTGCCATTTTTTTCCTGTCTTTGACGTTCTTCTTCTTTTTTCTTTTAAAAAAAAGGAATACTGGGTAAAATGGGGTTATGACCTCACCAACCCTCCCTTGGGCACGTCACTGGAGATAAATGAATAAGCATTTGATCATACTGGGAAACGAAACATTAGATGTGTTGGGAACGGAAGAGTTTTCATTGTACATTAATGTTTCGTGATCCAGCTCTATTCGAGAAGACTTCCTTTGTTTTGTGCCGATATATGACAAGACAGCGGAAGCTGTGACAGGCATTTTTGGACATTTGTGAGTGCTAAGGCCTGAATCTAAACAATTTGGTAGGTATCGGCTTTTATAAGAGCTGTAAACATGGGAGTACAAGACACGTTAGTGGTGTTCAGGCTCGAATCAGAGATACATATTCGAGAGCTGTCTGCGTCCAGTTCGCAGCCCACAATTTGAATCTCGCGTTGTCGAGTGGATTGTCCATCCCGTGCATGTGTAACAGCTTCGTAAAAACACTCAAAGACACTATAGATGTTTTTATGCCTGATGAGAAGAAATGCACACAATGTTAATGCATGGAAACAGAGGAGTCGAGTGGTAAAAAATGTTCCGATTTCACGTTCTCATTAAAATGACAGCCTTACAGTGGCGACGATTTAAGGGATAGTTGCTGCCCATTTTATTACCTCAACATTATGGCCTCTTAATGTTAAGCCTTGTCTACCAAGAGAAAGTAAATTTTCCTTGCACCACCCTCTGCCCCCCCCCCCCCCCGTTATGGAACCCAATTGCCACCACTGGTCTTAAACATACAATTGTGAGGTTCTTACTATACTCCTTAAAAAATTGTGTTGAGCCCCCCCCCCCCCCCCCCCGAAAGGAAGTCCTGGATACATGCCTGGGCTCAAAGGAGTTTTGTGCTTGAGACTAGGTACCACATTATCAGTTGTTGAAAGAATTTGTGGACATCAATGCTACATCTGACCCACCTAACCTAACAACAAAAGCATTTAGGGATAAGGGTAGATTCATAAGGTGGGACCCATGAAGTCTGCTGGCCCCTCTCCCCTGACTATGCCATTAACAAATATTGATAGTTAAAATATAGTAGTATCATGACATTATATAGACAAGAGCTGTACAAGTGGAAGTTGGTTTAATGGATTTGTTTAAAGTCCACTTTATGCACAGATAGGCTAATCGGGACTGGAACTACAGTTTAAAGTGGGATCTGAAACACAATGTGCCTCCACCGGGTATCGAATCTGGGACTCCTTGATTACAAGGTGACGACGTTACCACAATGCCATCGGAAGTGTAAGTTGGGTACTGATCAAATAACTAATCTCAGCATATGTGGACGTTGAGAAACATTTGCATGTGTTGCCACAGCATCATAATTTTCTTGCTACAGGTACACGAAAGGGCTTTTCAGCAGCCTCACTCACCCACACTATATTTTCAATTTTCACTAAAGGAATGATATTCTGCACCATATGAATTGAATAAACACAAGGTGTATAATTTGCACAGATCTTGTTAAATTAATCTAACTTAACTTTGAAAGCATTTAGAGACTTCACTGTATAGTCTGGCCAAGTTAACATCTGGTGCAGGGACTGCCGTTGCGGCAGTGTCACGTATACCTATGAAGAAACTTGCTGTTAAAGAGCCAATTCGGCCTACCACTGCCCCCCCTTCATGTTTGGGCAACCTTAGAATCCTTCCTCCCTGAAATGACCAGCAAGAAAACAGGACTTTGTAAAAATAACCATTCTGTGCTGTAATTGGGGGCCAGGAGATAGCGTGGCCAGGGTACAACAAGAACCAGCTTGGTGCTTAAGCACATTACGTGGTCGATATTCAATCTTGCCATAGAAGTTCCTGGGTTCAAATCCCATCATTGTCATAGCCAGAAGTGGCAGAAAAGCCGTGCTAAATAACAAAAATACAAAAGAATTGCAAGAGCCCAAAACAACACAACACCTTACTATGTTATATTAGGTCTCAAATAGAAAACCCCTTTGAGCCCCATGCAAAAGGCAGAGCAGTTAAAGGCAATAAAATTATGGTTGCCCCAAAGAGCAGAGAGGGAAGAAAACTCATTATTTACAAAACACACAGTAAATATTCACTATGACAATTAAGTATGTGTATACAGACATGAAGAGAAATCAAATGCTTCAAACATTTAGGGAGGTACATTGTACCCCCCCCCCCCCCCCCGTTCCTGTGCCACTGCATGTAATTTTCCCAGGAAAGAAGAATTTTGGAGCCAAACTATTACAGAAAAGGAGGGAATGGGTTGCATTCAGAGGGGAAATTACCCTCTGAATGTCTCACAACAATCTGATCGATGCTGCAAACCCACTGTTATCTGCATGTAATTTCCCCAGGAACGGGAAATTTTGGAGCCAAATTGTTACATGAAAGGGGAAAGTAAGGGTGTGCGGGATCCCGAGAAGTCAGGACTGGAATCAGGAAAAAATATTCCTGTCTCTTCGGGATCCCGAGCACTCGAGAAATATCAAATTCTCATTTTAAAAAGTCCTTAATTTTCAACATTTTCTTATCGGAAATTGTTAGCAAAGGTGGCGTCTTATTCCTGAAATGCAAAAACAATCACTTAAAGTGAAGATGACTTGTAGAATTCAAGTTTTCCAGAGCTTCGGGAAATTTCGAGCTTTTCCCGTCCTGAAAATTTCCCGATTTAGTCAGGAAATGAAGAATATTTCTAGTTCCGAATGTCGGGATTTAAAAAAATTCCCGTCCCGATCCAAAAATTTCTGTCCCGCACACCCCTAGGAGAAAGGGTTGCATATAATAGGGAAGTAACCATCAGGGCCAAGAACATCACTGAACACTTGCGGATGAGTTGAAAAGGAGGCTGCTGACCTTCAATAACCAGAGTGGATGTGTTACAGTGGTGAGGAGAAATTTGTTGGCTGACAGGCAACGATTTATGATGTATCTAAAAATAACTAAAATGACAAAGACCAGTTCTAGTCGAGATTGCATCGAAGAATGTTCAAGGTTCCTTGGTGCATGGAATTTATTCAGATTGAAATGTATTCTTGTGTATTCTTGTGAATTTTAGTGAACTAAAATGAGTGACATGATTAACAAGCTAATTGCTCGGCTTACATATGAGGATAAGCTTAAATCGTTGTTGATTTTTCTTTTAACTCCGCACTATGCACACATAGGTTAATCGGGATTGGACCTACACTTTAAAGTGGGATCTCCAGGACCCCTTAATATCAAGATGATGATGTTACCACTACGCCAATGAAGAATCCCCAAACTGTAAATCATTAAAACAGGTAGGTCTCAGCTACCATAAAAGAAGCTAAGAAGTTGATTTTTATTCTCACATATAGGCCTACATAAATATTTCACAATATGGGCCTCTTCTCTTATAAGCAAGAATGAAATTCTTGAAATCCTTTCATTACTGTTTTTCTTTTGATGATGTAGTGTACATTTTCATATTTTATTTATGAGGTATGTGTTCTTAATCACAATGTCACATCACTTCAAATACCAGAAAATGAAGGAAATTATTTTTTTTGGCCACACGAACACTATGATATGGTAAGTTAGCCCAGGTTATCAACCCAATATATGCCACTTAAGTCAAACAATGTTAAAAATGCAAGTGTATAATTATTAGTTTGGAATTAAACAGCTGGAATTTCGGCCTTTGAGGATTTATGAATTATGGAACTTTAATTTTCAACTTTATCCCCCTCCAAATACGAACAGGCACCTGAATGTGAGGTTCAGTTTGAGCTCTAATGTAGATGTGCATTTTAAATATTTCATAACACACACAAACACATACAAATGGTCATCCAAAGGCAAAAAGCAAAAGTTTGTTTTTAAGATGCACTTCATGCTTAGACAGGAAAATCAGAACTAACCTACAGTTTAGAGTGAGATTTGACCCACTGAGCAATGTGCCTCCACTGAGTATAAATCCAAAACCTCTTGATTACCCACAACTACACCACTGGGGCAGCCTGCAAATGGTTATCGACAGTAAAATTTCCGTATCCGGAAAACAGATTTCATAAAATTTACAGGAGAAATTACTTACCCAATGCAGTTTTTTTAGACTTGTGGAAGTTCAGGGAAGCATTTTCTCGCATCTTTCATTGAATTTTGCCGGTAAATCATGTATTTTTCGATATAAATGTGTGACCGATGCACAAAAGCTGTGGCATCCATTTCCTTCCAGCTGGATATTGCCTTTGTGTAATCCCGGTCAGCGTTTCCAAACACGTGTTTTTGAAACTGAAGAAGGTACGTTTCCGCAAGTGGTTTGTGGGGTTATGTGTCAATGGTTCGTGGAGCTATGCGAGAATGGTGTGTGAAGCTACATATTTTTTTTCTAAACCAATTTTTAACTATTCTAACCTAAACATGGCTCAACCTAACCTAACCTTACCGAAAATGGTTCATGGGGCTATGCGTCAATGGTTTGTGGGGCTACATAGGTATTTTTGGGTGGAAACACTGCATGCCGACTATGGTAGTGAAACTGTGACATTTAGCATGTTACTGAAGAGAAAAAGAAACGATCAAAACTGACTTCATACGTCGAAAATATAGATTATTTCTGTGAAAAACGCGAAATGCCACCTTCAGCAATGTTTCTCAATGCAGAATACGTAAGTAGGAATATGGAAAGTGACATAAATAGAGAGTTTCAGGCATTTTCCGGATACGGAAAGTTTACCATTATCGACTATTACTTCTTACACAAGATACGGTTCAAGCTAGAACTGTTTAATTTTGAAGTAATCATGGTACACATGTATTTTTCACATGGATCAATAACATTGCACAAGTGATCACTTGTTTTCTGAATAATAATTTTTCCATCTGCATGCTCCAATGTGTATATATGTTTACTAGCAGTCATTTGTTTACTGTTGTCTTTGATACAGACTGCACACTGCTGCTATGTCATGTGACATGAGGTGTGAAGAGGAATAACATTCCTAAATGTTTTTGCTGTTAGGTTAGGTAGGAGAGGTTTTGGGGTTTTAGCATTAATTAAACGTCCCTATATGTTGGTGGGTCAGGGTTAGGACTCTTATGATTAAAATAATGTTGAATGCTTCCAGCAACACCTGGTGACATAATATATTTGAGCCTCATGTTAAAATCTGCCAGCAATGCAGTGTCTGAGATGACCATAAACCAAGTAGAGCTGCTTGCTGGGAAGTGCAGATGGTCACACAAGCTAGTTTTAAAATCATAATTTCTATGGTAAACAATACTTAGTGAAGCTTTTAACTGTGCCGATTTGTCTCTCCAAGCTTCAACTTTAGTTCCACAATTGTTTCCGGTATCCCTAAACACTTCCTAACACTCATGTAAAACGGCTAAAAATCATTAAATATTTGGAACCGTTGCCGAAATCGCCATTTACTCATGAATGACGATATCAAATCACAAGGGGAAAACATCCTACTTAAGTATTATATGTTACTACGTTTCTTGTCGGCTACTTGCCAGTGTGAAAATAATCAGATATGATAACGAGCATTCCATTACTGAAAAAAGTACCATAATTAATATGTTTTTCAATGTGTATCCAACGACATTTTAGACATAACTTCGACTAATATATTCGTTTCGCTTCACCATTGGCATTGCAGGCAAGAAAAAAGTCTTGCCAGATTTTATTTCTTAAAGCCTGAACACAAATGATTAGATACGTAATATCAAAAACATAAATAAATGAATAGCGAAATAAAAAGTTTTCAACTTACGTTAAAAATTTTCTGCGGTCAATTCTTCCCTCGGCAGTCATTAACTGGATTTATTCATGTTATCAAATACTGTCAGCACATTCAAATTTTATATAAAATATCCGTATCGCAGAAGCTGTAATCTGCTGATTTTATTATACACTGTGTCAAATCTACTCCTTAAACAACACGTCAAATTGAAAGACGACACATTTAATTATCGTTAGTCATCAACTTATGTCCTAATCAGCTGTTTCAGCAATACTAAAGTTCCAACACGAACGGCTAGGTAAGATTTCTTGTTGCCGTTAAATGACCAATATCAAAATGTTCTCCATGCCAATTTTTATATTGTTATAAAAGAATGTATGTACTAATATGTGTGGGTTTTAAATTTCAGATGAACATAGAAACGCAAAAAATTATAACATTAAGAAACAAATTCTGCGTTTGACATTTTTTTCCTTTGGAATGTTCATAGATACTCCGCCGATTGGCAAATTGTAAAATCTTGAACCTCAGTCAAGAATTAAATATACTATATACTAGGGGTGATGAATTTAATGCACATTTACGCGGCATGTGTTTGTTCTTATTACGATTTTTGGGGCAAGAATAAATTATCATTTGATAAAGTCACATAGCAAGACAGGAACAAGGTTTATTGATTAGTAAACTGAAACCATAGACTAAGAAGCCTTCTTAATCTATGCTGAAAGTGGTGGTTGAGGATATAAATAACTTCGGTTGAAGAAAGCCAACATTTAATTATATATATTTGAGACTTCTTATAATCTACCATTTTTTAAAATAAGTTTATAATCATTAATCAATTATTTCTGATGATGCTTAATTCGTAATCGGTTATTGTTATTGTTAGTCTTGTCTCACGGATCGCACATCCCGGTGTCAAGTTCCCGTTGATTTATCATTATGAACTGAAGTAAACATGGCAGAAAGCATATCTTTTGGTAGTTGTTTGGGGTTGAAGCAAACAACGTTAAGAGTACGGTGTTTTTGTGTCTCTTTGTCAGCGAATTTTTACTAAACACATTGAGAGAAGAAACTTTGTCATTGCCTGACACCTGTTCTCCTGAATCTGTTGAATTTAGGATATAAACTGAGGAAATGGTTACTAATTCCAGGGAAGAGGCCACTTGGGCCAATGTTGCCTTCCGAATTGCAGTCGGTGCAGTTTCACACCCGATAGAATACGCAAAAGTATTAATACAGGTGAGATGTATTACATTGTAATCTTAAAGAGATACAAACCATGTACTGAGAAAGTGATCGTCATAATTATCGAGATGAAATGTGCATACTCATCGCCGGTTTCTCAACCCGAAGTTCACAGTAAAAATATGTTACTATGTTATGATTGAATTAAAGAAGCTGTCAGTTATAATTCTAGTATTTACATCTTCCAGAAAATATACTAGAAATGTCAGCATAAAAGAAGTACAGTTTTAATTTTTGCAGAAATCTTTTGGAACAATTCAGGATACCTTCTGAAACATTAAGAGACCTACGTTTTAATGTTTAGATTTTAGGGCTTAATTGCTATTTCATCACGCATTTTGGTAAAAATTTACAGTACCAGTTTCATAGATCGGAGACACATTAAAATCGCATATTTTGTGTTTCACATGGTTCGTACTACCAATTGTGTATTGCGGAACATAGTTCAAGGTGCCATTATGCTTTTTACACGAAAACAAACGCATTTTTCACATTCTGAGTGTTTTTTTTTTATTCCTTTCTTCGCTTTCGAAACACACAATATGGCGGGCACATCTTGACTCACGTTTTGGGTATGCAGTGTTTCAACCTTCTTTGCCGAAAAATACCTACTATCGTGTTCGTCACTGGTGGAAATTATACATTATGCACGGTAGCTGACGGATAGCCTCACGAACCATACGCGGATAGCCCCACAAACCATTCACGGTAGCTGACCGATAGCCCCATGAACCATTTCCAATAAGGTTAGGTTAGTGTATTTTTCAAGAGAAATATCTCACCGACGCACAATTGCCATTACTTTCATTTGCTTGCCCTATGACAACCGGATGCTGGGTACGTTTGATGATGTAAGCCCCTGTCAGTGTTTCAACCCCCCCTTTTTTTTTACTATGCTTGCCTAACGTAACCAAACCTAACCTAACCTTATTGGAAATGGTTCGTGGGGCTATCGGTCAGCTACCATGCATAATGGTTCGTGGAGCTATCCGTCAGCTATCTGGGCTATTCGTCAGCTAACCGAGCATAATGTACAATTTGCACAAGTGACGAACACAATAGCAGGTATTTTTTGGTCAAGGATGTTGGAAACACTGCATGCCCAGTACAGTACGGTAGTCAAGATTTCCCGCCATATTCTGTGTTATGGAAGCGAAGAATTGGAGGGTTTTTTTTCGTGTGAAAAGCATAATGGCACCTTGAACTATGTTCCTCAATACACAATTGGTAAGTACGAACCATGCGAAACACAAAATATCCGATTTTAATGTGTTGCCGATCTATGAAACTGGTACCCCTATCTGCTTCGGGGAATATTCTTTAGGGTGTATTCAGGTTTTTTTGATGAAACTAATTTGAATTTTTCACATTACGAGTACTTCTTTCTTTTCGTGTTTTCGCTTCCATAAAACACAATATGGCGCATACACCTTCGTACATCATCGCGCGTCATGCTTGTGTTTTGTCGATTTTCATTGGGTATGCAGTGTTTCCAACCTTCTTAACCCAAATAATACAAACATAGTTAAAATGCGTTGAACCATTGACGATAGCCCCAAGACACATTACGTAAGGTTAGGTTAGGTTTAGTTAGATTAGGCAAACATAGTTAAAATTTGTGTAACTAGTTAGGGTAGGTTTAGTTAGGATAGGCTAACATAGTTAAAATTCGTTTTACTACGTTTGCCTAACCTAATAGCCTTTGGCGTGTGCACCTTCATAGATTATCGTGTGTCGTGCTTGTGTTTTGAAATGAATAAAAAAGCCTTTATATAAAAAATAGCCTTTGGTGTGTACACCTTTGTAGATTATCACGCGTCGTGCTTGTGTTATGTTGATTGCAGGGTTTCCAACCATGCCATTGTTTTCCGCAAAGATGACGTGTTGTGGATGCGTGGTGAAATTCATACCGGGTGTGGAAGATCCAGTGGATTTTGTAATTGGGTACTTGAAAATTGGGTAGCCCCACAAACCATTCATGCATAACCCCACAAACCATTTCCAGCAAGGTTAGGTTAGGTTAGCAGCCATTCCGGGTAAAGAGGGAATGATACCAAAAAAAAATTAATAATCAAAAATATGTTCTATTTGCATGCAATGAGTAGATAAAACTTCTCATTTAAGCATTCTGCTGAGATATTTTGAAAAATAATATATTTGATATGTGTTATTGTTACAAGAAATAGCTGCTTTTAGTTGGCAATACATTGCCAGTAGCATTCACTATGTTGGCAGCTCCCTTATAGACATGCAGTTCAACTGTTAACTCCATTCTCAGGAAGTTTACTGCTGAGTTTATGTTTTGAGAGTCTACACACTGAATTTCAGAGACCAAGGTGAGTAAATTTATGAATTAAATGTAAAACAGTAATTAGATGTACATGGTGTAACATCCGTGACAAAAAGAAGATACTTTTTAAAAATACAGAATTGAACTAAATTTGTTTTTGTCAAAAGTAGATAATGTTGACATTCTAGTAAAATACTTGCATCCTACCATCTTAAAGATATTATCTGAGTTTAAATAAGAATAAAATAAATGTCACGGATGTTACATTTCTATCACCACTGATACTTTTAGGTTTGGGTTGTCTAACTTTATGAACTAGAGTCCATGTTACATAACCTATTACTGGTATAATTCAGAGAGATTTAAAATATATTATTGATGTGTAGAACTTGATTTTATTAATTCATAGAGTAAAATGAAATTATTTTTCTTCGTTCCATTTAGAATTTATTTTTTATGTTATAATGAAATGTCCTTAAAATCAGTGGTAGCTAACAGAAACCTAAAATAACCTATAATTTGGTCCAAGTTTATGTTTTCTCTTGTTGCAGATAATGCCACCTGCAAAGTCTGCTCCTAGAATGGCAAAAATGAGAGCTAAAATGAAATCTGAAAATCCAGAGAGATGGGCTGCATATTTGGAAAAGGATAGAGAAAGAAATAGGTTAAAAAGGCAAGAAGAAAAGGAAAAGTGTGCAAAAGACAAAAACCTTTTGAATTTGAGGAGAGAAAAGACTAGACTGAGGGTACAGGAGTGGAGGAGGAAAAAAGCAAGCGATGAAGACCAATACACCTCCAAACCCTTCAGCTTTGGGCTCATATTCTTCAATAGCAGTAAAATCACTACTTTGTACTGTTCAAAATGCTGAAGAATTCTTCAAAGTCACTGAAGCTCAATGTAAGTCAACTGAGGTTCTTTTTGAAACCAAGAGACAGAAGAAACTTCATTATTTTTGAACAAACGATGGGAGTACGTGCGAACGGCACCAGGAATACAGGAAATACATCAAATCAAGAAAATTGATCTGAATCATATTCTGATGACTGTGATGATGATGATGATGCATCTGTTGAAAACAACATAAATGAACTTGGACATAACTCGAAAACCGAAGAATTAGACCTATGTGAACTCAATGTGAATATTGTACCTGAGTATACGTTGAAGTCTGCATCACTGGTCATGGAAAGACTCAGGTTAGCCATAACTATGTTGCAGTGTGTCAGACAAGTGTTTTGCGAAACAGTGGTGATTTACGTGTGATCTTCTTGAAGCAGTATGGAAAAACTGGCAATTTATTCGTACCTAATAAAGAGGATGAAAAATAAATAAACATTAAGCAGGTGGTCCGCATTCTATCTAATCAAACTGTAACGGAAAATGGAAGTAGAGTTATGTATGATTTCAAAATCAAAATCTGCTTGTAGGATTTTTATTTTTAAGAAAAGTCTTTAAAATCCTATTTGTGTTATAATAATTACAAATTGGATAATGACCACACAAGACTTTTCTTCAATCCATGGTTTCTTCCAATAAATAAAATTATTTGCTCTGATTTCTAATTAGAGACTTAATTATGTGTCACTGCATAATTGTGTTAATTATACTATGTAATCTGATTAATTTAAGAAAGGTAGAACAGTACAAATCTTAACTGTCTGTCATATATTATGTCAGATGTAACATCCGTGACGAATTCCATGTAACATCCGTGACATGAATAAAGCAATTATAAAATCAATTCCTTTTCGTTTTTGTGAATTAATAGATCAGAACTAGAACCTGTAAAGCTTGCAGATCAACACAATGAGTATAAAATGAATTTTGTCTCAGGCAGTAACCTGGATTTTTAAATTTTAGTTCACAGCCTGTAATGTGAGTTCACAAATTCTGTGACATCCGTGACTGAACATTTTTTTCAGTTTCCGGAATAGTAATACATTTTACTCAACATAGTTTTTTCTGTAGAGAGGTCATCACCATTTACTGTGTTTCACGTTTAAAAAAAGTTCACAAAATACATTTAATTTTAATGTTAAGAGCTTTAAATTAGTAAAACTGTAACGTCCGTGACAACTGGAATGGCTGTTAGGCAAGCAGAGTTAAAATTTTGTTCATAAAATAATGCGAAGAAGCTTAAAAAGAAATCCACTTCACGAGTATTTTTTGGGTTACGAAGGTTGGAAACACTGCATCGACAAAACACAAGCACGACGCGCGATGATCTACGAAGGTGTACGCGCCATACTGTGTCTTTCGGAACAGAAACAATACAAATAAAGAAGTACTCGTAATGCAAAAAAATTGAAATTACTTTCATCAAAAAAACGTGAATACACCTTCAAGAATGTTCTGCGAAGCAGATAGGTAAGTACGAATGTTAAAAGTGACGAAAAGAAGAAGTTACATGTGTTTGTGGAATAGTAAATTTTTACCGCATTTTTTTCATGGTTCGATTTCGATGTATGTCTGTTACAGTGGTGTGGCGTGGGATTTTTAAAAGTGTTACCGGTTGTCAGTGGGACATTTAAGGATGGAGCCGTAACACAATAAACATTAGCCCAATAAAGAAATACGTAATTTGATACTTACAGAAACATTGAAGTAATTAACACCGCTTGTTAATTAATTGACAATGCCCGAAAACAACACAAAGACGAAAGACACCACTCACAAAACTCGCACTGCACAGTCCCTCCCACCAACCGTTGTTTACTTTTGTAACACGAGAAGCACTCTCCTTGCCCCCTCCCCTCTCAGCATCGGCACTTCTTCCCCAATAGCCAATATTTCCTTCGGAGTTCGGAACCTTACACTGCAAGAAGTCCAGTTCTACTACTGTTGCCATCTTAGTTCTTTTGAAACCAGATTTGCCCAAATCGCGAAACTTTTCGTTTCAAATAAGACGTATGTAGAGTAGATGTAGTTTTCCTCTGTTTCCTAACTACTCCCACGTTTCGCTAAATCCACAGAAATATCATTTCTGACACCACTATTATTTTGTATATTTTACGTTCCTTGCTACCTTTAAGGCTTTCGCTTTATAGGATAATCGTAATCGTGACTATGAGGTTGCATGGTGAATTATTGAAATAAAATTATTATTATTTTGTGTATGTAATTATTAATTTTTATAATTATGTAAGTAAAAGAATAACAACAAACTTTGATATAACCATTTCTTGCTGAGGATTCAAACCTGTGACACCTGACACTTCAGAGCATTCTAAGATAACAATTGGGAAACTATGCTTGTAAGTAATGTTTTCACCCAAAAACAGTGCTGCTACCTCAAAAACATTGCTTCAATCCGAAATTATCGCATTATAGATCGGCCCTTCCAACAATTATCACAAATTCCTGTAACCGAAATAATAATATATGTGTGAAATATAGAATTTTAGGTTGACATTTTTAGAAGGACAGCGGACCCTTTGACCATACCCATTCCTCTACTCTCCTTCTCGCCCATGATTTCGAAGAAGGACAAGGAGGACTTTCGTAATCGCTGATATTTAGTGTAAATACAAAATATCACTTGGTAGTTTGCTTTTCCCCAGTGTGAGTGGACACCTTCAGAGTAAGATAGACCCGATTAGGCGACTTAGCTCTTTTCTGTCAATTGAATATGTCAACACTGATCTGTATCCGGTAAGGATCACCGGCAACTGTGGCGGCTAAACAGACCCGCCTCCTCCTCCCGCCGTAACAGTCTTTCTTGCGTGGGCTCAGGGCCCTATCCTCATGTTGCCTGAGGAGGATACCGGATCAGACCTCCTCTTCGCTTTTGGCGGTGTCAGAAAAAATGTCAGTTTGCAATATTTACTTTACGACAATATTACCAGTTTATGTATGTAATAATATTTTAAGACAGGTTCTTTAATTCTTTATATTTTGTTGTTACCTGCGGTAACAGCGGTTACATGCACGCCACGCCTCTGGTCTGTTAATACATACTGCGGAGTATTAGCTATTACATACTGCATGTTTCCTTGAGAATGGTTTTTTCACTTCCATATATAATTCTTGACTTGCCATCAGCCATTTGTTTACTGTCGTCTTGGTTATGGGTATGACTCATCGCATGTATGGCAAACACCTTCTCGTTGTAGTGCCATATTTCATCTTCTGGCACAGAATGCTTTTGTGGCTAGGTTGGCTTGTTAGGTTTATATAACTTAGCATAAATACAATGCATTTAGCCTAACAACGAAAGCATTTTACATGATGTCGAAAGACAAAATACGGTGCTTGACCAAGAAATTGTTTCACTTATATGGAATAATTGAACCCCCCCCCCCCCTTCCCCAGGAACTAGTGAATAATGATAGTAGTCTGTGGATGTGCCTCATCAGCATGGAATAGGGATGTTTGCGCAAGGTACCTCTTACATATATAAATTGGATTTTTTCGAACAGCAGGGCCTACCCGATTGACCAATGGCAGCGTCGTCGCCTTATAATCAAGGGGTCCCAGGTTCGAAACCTGGTGGTGGCACATAGTGGTTCAGATCCCACTTTAAACTGTAGGCCCAGTCGGAATTAGCCTTACTGTGCATAAAGTGGATTTATTACCTGTCTGATCTCGGGACAACACGTCTCACACGTTCATTTAGTTATTTTTCACATTCGTACTTATGTATTGTGCATTGTGAAACATTGTTTAAGGTGGGATTTTGCTTTTCTCACGAAAATAATTTCAATTTTTCACATTATGAGTAAGTATTGTTATTATTTTTTTCGCTTCCGTAACACACAAAATGGTGTGCACAGCTTGAGCAGCATCGTGGATAAGTGGGTATACACTGTTTCCAACCTTCTTAACCAAAATATGCCCCACAAACCATTCACGGTAAGGTTAGGTTAGGCAAACATAGTTAAAATTTAGGGTCATGTTACGTACCGGCACATGTAAACCTTATGGCAAATGATTGAAATGAGGAATCATAGATGGCAGCACGCGAAAAATTTTAGGATCGCAGATTATAGTAACAATGCGCACGCGAATTGAATGAAAGCATTTGGGAGAACTGAAATTGATTGTGATTACATAAATTTATGAACTGAGATAAATAATGGAGATGGATAAGAGCGAGAGAAAGAAATGATCGACACGTGCAGCATATGTGATTATATGTAAAGATTAATGAAGTTAAAAAGTGATTACAATTTTTTATCTATACCATCTTAGTGGGAAGGAGTTTTTTTCCCACTAGACCTTTTTGGTTGTTCACCCCTGTGTGGTGCCAACTCAGTGGCGGCCCCCAAGCCCTTCCGTTGCAGCACATCTATTCCTGACCCGGATCGAGGTCGAGCACAGGACAGGCGGCGCCCCTCGATTAACCCCTTTCCTCTGCTTGTATCAAGCCATCGTGCAAAAAATATTGATTTGAATTATTGTATTCTTGACCAATGCCAAAAAAGAAGAGAAAGAGAGCAGGGAAGAAAACCCGGGAATTGATTCTGGAAAGGAGAAAAAGGAAAGGGGGTGACATTATCCAACCACCCGTTGAGATGAAGTATCCCTTGTGTCTTTTGCACAAGATAAAGAAAAGGGAGTGTAGTTACAATCTTACACCAATAGATTTACCAACTACACATAAGGATATATATCGGGATGCTCATGGAAGCAATCTCAATGATCCACGGCAAGCTGATGAGAAGGGTTGAATAGATGAAGAAATTGTATGTAGATACCTCTGTAAATAAGAAATATATCCCTTAGAGGAATAAGTATAGACAGATAGAAGAAGAAGTCTATTAACTAATTGATAGAAGATGTCTATTAACCAATTGATAGAAGAAGAAGCCTATTAACTAATAGGCAAATCAGCTGATTAATTGATAGAAGAAGAAGCCTATTAATTGATAGAAGAACAAACCTATCACATATCTATGAAGGGAATGGAAGAAGTAGTTTTCTAATATATATACAATATACTCAAAAGGAAATATCTGTTGTGAATAACAAACTGGTAGCTTATATACTACCATGTATATAAATCTAATGTAACACTAAAATTAAGAATATACGCTGCATTGGACCTTCTGTAGTAGGTTAAATGAGTTGTTTCCTTTGTTTTTTTTCTTCCTTCTATAATAAGTTATCAATCAGTTTTAGTTGCCCTGAGAATCTCATGTTTTACCCTGCCCTATGCTGGACTGGTGTCACCTTCTCCGGGACGTGGCATTAATATAACATAATGGAGAAAATGCAAAAAATGATGATGGAGATGGAAGATAACAATAGAAAGATGATAATGGAAATGAAAGAAAGAACGAAGGAAGATAATAGAAGAATGCTAAACAATTACTGCAGAAAAGGATGTATGATTGTGGAAGTTCACGGTAGAGAAAGTAGCAGAGTAATAAAAGATAGAAGTAGAATGGTAAACGATTACTGCAGAGAAAGGAACAGAATAATAGAAGATAGTGAGAGAGAAATGGAAGAGATGATGAAAGAAAACAGTAGAAAATTAGAAGAAAGGTTGGAAGATTATTGCAGAGAAAGGAGTATAATTGTGAAAGACTATTGCAGAGAAAGGAGCAAGATGGTGAAAGAATATCACGAAGAAAGGATAGAAATGATGGAAAACTGTATACAGGAGATGAAAGCATCTGGAAGAAGGTTGAACCTGGAGCAGTTACGAAAGTATAAAATAGATGTTCACACGAAGATCAAATAAGAAAAATCTGTGGAGAAAGTTGGTGTTAAGAGGCAAAGCATTGTTATTAATGAAAGTGATGCGGTATACGACGAAGAATACGACAAGAGTATAAAGATAAATGATATAGGTGAAATGAAGAAAATTGAATAAAAGAAAATAAAGTGAAAGGAAATGACGAAGAATATAACACATCAGTGGAAGAAATCCAGTTAGAAGCTAACGAATACCCAGATATCTCGGAAAAGGAAATTGAAGGGTCAAGAGGTGTTATAGAACAGTGTAGAGACATCTTTAGTCAACGGCCAGGGTTAACCGATGAATATGCAGATGAAACCGAGGAAGATACTGATAGATCAAAGGTATCCATACAATATTCCATACATTTCATAGAAAGAGAAGAAGTGAAGAGAGAAATGCAGAAGTCAACCGAATGGGAAAATAGAGGAGATTCCAATAGTATGAAAGTTAGTCTAAGACAAGTGATCAACGAGTGCAATGAAAATGTAAGATCTGTGATAGAACTGAAGAAACATGTGACAACACCAGAGAAACAGTTTCATAATTTATCTAATCAAGCTGGGCAATTATACGAACAAATAAGAAAATATACAAAATGGAAATGTAAGGAAAAACAAAAGTAGGAAAGAAGAAGAAGAAGAAAAATATGAACAGTATAAACCTGTAAAAGAATATATTAAGAAGAAAGTAAGAAGAAAAAAGTGGCTGATGTTGTACCATAGAAGAAAGAAGGGAAAGAAAATGGATGAACAGTATGATCCTATGACAAAATATGTAAGAAGAAAAAAGTGGCTGATGTACCATAGAAGAAAGAAGAAGAAGAAAATAGAGAAACAATATGAACTTGTAAGTATGTCAAGTGGAAATGGAAAACTGTAGTAAGAAGAAGAAAGTGGATGATGTCGTACCATAAAAGAAGGAAGAAAAACATATGAGCAAGAAGACAATAGCAATTACAATAGGAGAAATGTAGGATCTTGTAAATGTAATCGTGACAGAAAAATTTTCCTACATCTACGAAGTTTTCTGCAATGAGAAAATTTTAACCCGAAGGAGGGGGATTTTATGTTACATACCCACACATGTAAACCTTATGGCAAATGATTGAAATAAGGAATCATAGATGACAGCATGCGGAAGAAATATTAGGATCGCAGGTTATAGTAGCAATGTGCACGCAAATCGAATGAAAGTGTTTGGGAGAACTGAAATTAATTGTGATTACATAATTGTATGAACTGAGATAAACAATGGAGATGGATAAAAGCGAGATAAGGAAATGATCGACACATGCAGCATATGTGATTATATGTAAAGATTAATGAAGTTAAAAAGTGATTACAATTTTTTATCTATACCATCTTAGTGGGAAGGAGTTTTTTTCCCACTAGACCTTTTTGGTTGTTCTCCCCGATGTGGTGCCAACTAAGTGGTGGCCCCCAAGCCCTTCCGTTGCAGCACATCTATTCCTGACCCGGATCGAGGTCGAGCACAGGACAGGCGGCACCCTTCGATTAACCCCTTTTTTCTGCTTGTATTAGGCTATTGTGGAGCAAAATATTGATTAGAAAATATTGTTGTATCTTTGATGAAGCCCAAAAAGAAGGGAAACATAGCAGGGAAGATACGGGAATAAATCCAATGGTTAATAAATGAAGGAATTTGGATATAGGTGCCTTGGTAAATGAGAGATATATTTACTAGAAGAATAAATATATGAAAGGCATATGATTTCATCGATAGAAGAAGAAG
The DNA here is from genome assembly GCF_977018435.1 of Lepisma saccharinum. Classification (NCBI taxonomy): domain Eukaryota; kingdom Metazoa; phylum Arthropoda; class Insecta; order Zygentoma; family Lepismatidae; genus Lepisma; species Lepisma saccharinum. The sequence goes on from NC_139232.1 coordinate 77,745,470, forward strand.
AATATTAAATAATAGAAGAAGAAGTATATTGATTAACAGAAGAAGTTTATAGAAGAATAAGTATATCCATTAGTAGAAGAAGTAGTCTATTAACCAGTAGAAAATTTTATCTATCAACTAATAGAAGAAGAAGTCTGGTAATCAATATGAGAATAAATATATTGAAGAAGTATAAGAAGATTTCTATTAATTAATAGAAGAAGAAGCATATTGACAAATAGAAGAAGAATGTATTAAATAATAGAAGAATAAGTATATTGATTAATAGAAGAAGAAGTCTACTAACGAATAGAAGAATAAGTATATTGATCAATAGAAGTAGTAGTTTATAGAAGAATAAGTATATTCATTAATAGAAGAAGATGACTATCAACTAGTAGAAGAAGAAGCCTAACAGTTGGGGCCCGACCCTGTGGCCGAGTGGTTAGCACATCGTGCTGCGACGCCAAGGGTTCCGGGTTCGAATCCTGGTCGGGCTTGGTTGTTTGTGAATGTCCATTCATCAATTTCATCTTTTCATCACTCATCACCATCTTCGCAAATTAGCCAAGAGGCACAAAACGCGAAGTAAAATAAACTAAATCAATCAATCAATCAACCTAACAGTTGGGCTGAAAAGTTCGTAGGCTGACTGACTCATAGATGGCGTTACTAGAATTAAATCCATGTGATTTTTACTTAGTACTAACCTTCAAAAGATACGTGTATAAATTTCACAGCTGCCGGATAATTAGTTCGTGAGATATAGCATTGTGAGTGAAGCAGCTTTTGTTATTGTGAAAAAATGGATAAAAAAGAATTTCGTGTGTTAATAAAGCATTGCTTTTTGGCGAAAAAAATACTGTTGAAGCCAAGGCTTGGCTTGATAAACATTATTCGGACTCTGCACCAGGAAAATCAACCGTTGAGAAGTGGTTTGCTAAATTTAAACGAGGCGAAATGAGCATCGAAGGCGATGCACGCAGTGGACGCCCCAAAGAGGCTGTTACCGATGAAAACATCAAAAAAGTCCACAAAATAATTTTAAATGATCGTAAAGTGAAGTTGATCGAGATAGCTGAGACTTTAAAAATATCAAAGGAACGTGTTGGACATATTGTGCATGAATATTTGAACATGCGAAAGCTGTGTGCAAAATGGGTGCCACGCATGCTCACAATCGATCAAAAGCAACAACGTTTTGATGATTCGGAGCAATATTTAGCGATATTCAACCGTAATAAACACGAATTTTTCCGTCAATATATTACAATGGATGAAACATGGCTCCATAACTACACTCCAGAGTCCAATCGACAGTCAGCCGAGTGGACTGCACGTGATGAACGAATCTAAAGCGTGGAAAGACGCAACAGTCGGCTGGCAAGGTTATGGCATCAGTATTCTGGGATGCGCATGGTATTATATTCATCGATTACCTCAAAAAGGGCCAGACCATGAACAGCGATTATTACATAGCGTTGTTGGAGCGTTTAAAGGATGAAATCACGAAAAAACGGCCCCATTTGAAGAAGTAAAAAGTGCTGTTTCATCAAGACAATGCAACGTGTCACAAATCAATGAAAACGATGGCAAAATTATATGAATTAGACTACGAATTGCTTCCCCATGCACCATATTCTCCAGATCTGCCCCCCAGTGACTTTTTCCTGTTTGCAGACCTTAAAAGAATGCTCGCTGGAAAGAAATTTAGCACTGATGAAGAGGTAATCGCCGAAACTGAGGCCTATTTTGAGGCTAAAGAGAAATCGTACTATAAAAATGGCATCGAAAAATTGTATGACCGCTATAATCGTTGTATCGCCCTCAAAGGCAACTATATTGAATAATAAAATCGAATTTTGTCAAGAAAATATTTTTTACTATGTTAGCCTACGAACTTTTCAGCCCAACTGTTATTAACCAATTAATAGAAGAAGAAGCCTCAACCAATAGATGCATCAGCTGATTAATTGATAGAAGAAGAGGATGTCTTTAACATATTCATAAAGAAGAAGAGGGAGCCTATTAGCAGACCGAAGAAGAAGCTTGTTAGCCAAATAGAAGAATAAGTCCATCACGTATCCAGAAAGAAGAAGAAGAAGAAGCCTTCCAGTAGATGAAATATGTTTAATAGAGATATATGTGATCAAGCTTTAAGTACAATCCTGTATATAAATTTAATGTAATATGAAAATTAAGAATATACGGTGCATTGTACCTTCCGTAGTAGGTTAAACAAGTTGTTTTCTTTGTTTTTTTTCCTTCCTTCTATGATAAGTTATCAATCAGTTTTAGTTGCCCTGAGAATCTCATATTTTACCCTGGCCTAATCCGGACTGTTGTCACCCTCTCAGGGGTGTGCCAGTCGTAGTAATATCAAGAATGTATATTTCGTTTTTTCATCTTCTTGCAAAACAACGGTGCGGTTGGAAACACTGACAGTGTGTTCCATAATCAAACGTACAACATCCGGTTCATGTAGAGGAAGCAAATAAAAGCAACGGCAATTGTCGGAGATATATTTCTCTTAAAAAATACATGAATTCCCAGTACAATAGATTCAACGATGAAAGAAAATACCTCCACAAACTTTGAAAATGGCTCACAAACTCATTTCCATAAGTAGTTTCTTCTGTAAAATTGAAGAAATGCGTTGTCCCGAGATCAGACAGTTACCGTGGACTTAAATCACCAACTCAATCAATCAATTTTTGGAACAGCAAACTGTGGTAATTACTTTCAGGAAGCTTCCAATTGACTTCCACATCATTCCTATTAGTCTATGATACTTCCTTTCTTCTTTCTCCTTTTTTTTTTGTATTAACGGAGAATGCTTTGTTCATGGGAAGCATGCATGCTTGTGTAAGGTAATTTTTTAAGTTTATTTTCGATCATAAATTTCTGGAAATTCAAACAATGCTAATTACTTTCAGAAGATTCAAAATTCATTTCAATATGCAAAAATCACAAATAAGTGACATATTTATCCTTGTATGACTACCGATCCAATTCATTTCTTTTAACAAAATATTGTTGCATACATATTAAAAAATGGACATTCAACACACCTGACCTAATGAAAAGTAGAAAATTACTGTCAACATCAAGCCTGACAGTCCAAACCCAATGACGTAAAATTATAAACACCCAATTAATGTAACACTCCTAATAATAATTTCACTTCTATTTTGATTTCATAAATTTTCAGTCCTTCGTGTTTGATTTACTTTATTTTATGATACATTTTTGAAATGGTAGGCAAGTCTCATTTGCTGCTGTTGTGGAATGTCATATTGGGTGCTATATTCACTTGCACAAAGCCTTCGGGCTGTTCTGCTTCACGCTAAGGTAACAGACATACTTTACTTCACAATAACACATTTCTGTGAGCTAAAAACAACTGAAAACATTCATAAACAATATAATCTGCATAAACCATACAACATATTTCACTTTCTTGAGGGTATACAGAGGGTCAAGGGAACACTAGTATCCACATTGAATTAACATTGTATTTTTTACCTTTTAATTTATTACGATATTTATTTAGTATATTATAAATACAGAGAACCTTAGTAGTAATTTTTTTTTTTTCCACAAAGCTGTTTTTCATTGTTCTATTAATTTCGGTATGAAGCCACCATCCTAGTTCCAACACCACCGAAATTAGAACAATGAAAAACAGCTTCGTGGAAAAAGTGAGTGCTAAGGTTCTCTGTTACCTCATTTCTTATTTTCCAAATAATGAATTGGTGTATCATGTTTGAATTTTTTTCCTCCATTGCAGATAGGACATGAACCTATAGCACCTGAACCAACAAGGACGCTGTTTGGAAAGCCAGCCTTAGCTTTACCTAATATCTTTCAGTATGGTTAGTATACGATTTATTCCATGCAAGTGATGTTAATGTAAATTTGATTTAAATGATTGTACTCGGTACAATTGTACTATCATTGGGCTACAATATGTTAAACCCCATCCATTATTTCTGCATATATATCTGGCCATGCCTTTTTTTTCGAAAGTTGCTAGTTTTATCCCCCTGAAAACAAAAAAAAATGTCCACCATGGTGTAATGTGATCATAAGGAATATGTTAAATATCATTAAAGAAAGACCATAATTTATGAAATTTCTTATTAGAGTGGAACATCAATTTTATGTTTTTCAGGAGACCAAGCTGCAAATACTTCGAGTGCAGGAAAATGTAAAATTGGGGAAAATTTTACAACATTTTGTTACGTTGCAGCAATCAAGATTGCAGGACAATGTAAAATCAATGAACTCAAGAATAGGGTCCCACTCTACTTAAATGCTGCATGGAAACTGACTAAGTATGAGAAAATTGTGCACCTAGAAACAAACAGAAAAAAAACAGTAATCAAAGTTATGATAACATTAAATACAATGTGAATATCTTACCAGTTCTTCATAATTCAGTCATGTGGAGTAGTGATGCAGTGGATGAACTTTGGTATTTTTTACTTGTACACTACTTTTCACCTTGCCAATTTTAAAAATTGTAATCTGAGTTTTTCACTCTTCTGTTCCACATTTCCTGGGAGATATAATTTACTGTCACTGATAATATGATTAAAATCGACTGTGTATGATTTTTTTAAATGATGTTGTACATGTTGATGAGTCAAACAAAAAAAATGTTTTTTTTATTATATATATTTTATACTTTTCTTTTCCACAAGTAATTTTTTATTGATTTGCAATCTATTTACTGATAATCAGTGCAAATTTGACAAGGAGGCCCTCATTCTGGCATAGTGTTCATGCTGTCATCTTGTAATCAAAAGCACATTTCATGTTGTTTTGGATTCAACTTCAAACTGTAGACACAATCCTTATTAGCCTACCTGGCATAAAAAGTGGATTTTTATTTTTATTTTTGTTATTTAGCTTTTCCACCACTTTTGGCTAATTTTGAGGATGAGGATGAGTGATGATAGGATGAAATTGATGAAAGGACACTCACAGAGAACACCATGCCCAGGCTTGGTTTCAAACCAGGAACCCCTGGCATTGTTGTGTCCTATGTTGGCATAAAAGTAGACTGCAAGAAGTCGGTGAAACAAGCATAAAAGTTTTATGTAACAACAATTCAGCTTTATGTACAAAGTTATAATCAGGCTATATGATTTTACAATAATGTGCATTTTAACAGTTCTCAAACTGTTACAGTTATAGTGGAACCACAATCAAATGGACCTGTGCAGAACAGTGTGTTGTATGCACCATACTTGTGTATGTAGAGGACGGGCAGAATAGTGTAAGCTTCCTTATGATTCACGTTGAATGGATGGAGCGGAAGATGTGCAAAGGCTTCTGGCCGAAGGTTCTTTTGTTTGTGATCACTCTATACTTTAACAATTATCTTTAGAAAAATAATAGGATCAATTTGCATGTTACTGTTATTTTTTCATGTATTAGCATTTCACAGTCAACATGTAATATGGAATGGAGAAATATTAACAACTTAATTCTATTGCATAATTGATACATACATTTTCTTACGATAGCTTGTTTCTAATGATGTGCATAATTAATTGTATCCTGTGCAGTTTGCCACATCAAAAGGGTGGATGGATACGTGGGGTGTTACAGAGGTCTTGGTCCCAAGCTGTGTGCCAATGCCATCAGTGGCATTGCCTTTCAGAAGGTTACAGATAACTTTAATTTTGGATTGGAGGAAGAGAAGCCTGAGGAAGAGGAGACACAGACGGAGGATGAGAAGAGAGATCGATTCGTCAGACGACTTTTGAGAGACCTTACGGGACGGGCAGCAGCTATTTTAGTCAGTCAGCCATTCCATGTAATAGCAGTTAGGATGATGGCCCAGTTTGTAGGAAGGGAAGCCAAATATAAGTGAGTATGTGTGGAGTGGTAACGACACCAAAAAGAAATGAGTCTAACAACAGAAAGTGGTGTAGAGGGATAGCGTAATGGTTGGTGCTGTCACCTTTTGGTGGGAGCTCCAAAGTTTTGGTGTTGACCCAGCATAGTGAGGACAAATGATTGATTGATAGAGTTGGTGTTTTAAGTCCGCTTTATGCACAGTAAGGCTAATCGGGACTCGACCTATAGTTTAAAATGGGATCTGAACCACTATGTGCCTCCACCGGGTATCAAACCCAGGACCCCTTGATTACAAAGTGACAAGAGGACAATTTGAAATCTTTCTTCTTGTATGTGCATATTGCTTGCATTGTTACAAGCATTTAAACATGTTACATGATGCTCGTAATAGCTGTAAACTACAAGAATAACATTTGAAAGCTTCTGACTTCTCTCGAAAGTCAGAAAAGTGTCTGCATACATTTTTTTTAAGGCAAGGCCGACTGCAGTCACCTGGTTACTTAATTAAGAATGTGAATGAACTACTAATGTACGAGGCTCGACCGGAAAGTAAAGATACAAACCAAAAATAAGATATAATATAAATGTATTGCTCGCAACTAAAGTTACACTTGATACAGAGGCTATTTCTCCACATAAGTGCCACCATTGTCCAAAAATTTGTTCAGACGTGGAACAAGTATTTGTATCCCTGAATCGTAGAAATCCGCCACCTGCATCTGGAACCAAGTTGTGACTTCTTCCCTGACTTCATCGTTGTCGGCAAAGTGTTTTCCACCAAGATGTTTCTTGAGGGAATAAAGCAGATTCCACTTGACAACATGCCTCTCCGTTTCTTTTGAATTGCACGTCGAAGATGTTTCAAAGTCTGGCAGTAGGTTTCAGCATTAATCGTTCTTCCAGGTGGAATGAATTCCACCAGCAGGATGCCATGTCGATTCCAGAAAACGGTTGCCATCAGCTTGCGGGTTGAAATTGACGTTTTGAATTTTTTGGCTTTTGGAGAATGGGTATAGCACCACTGCAGTGACTGCTGCTTGGATTCAGGCGTATGGTGGAACACCCATGTTTCATCACCTGTCACAATGGAGTCCAGGAATGCATCTCCCTTTTCTGCGTAGCGAGTAAGAAAGTCCAGTGCATATACGAGTAGTTTGATTTTGTGTTCGTCAGTCAAATGTTTTGGGACCCAGCGTGCACACAACTTTCTGTACCCTAACCCACTCACAACTTCATGAATAGTGGTTTTCGAACTGTCAGGAAACATCACACACAATTCTTGAATTGTCACCCGCCTATTCTCACGCACCTCTGCTTCAATACGATTGCGAAGGTCGTCAGTGATCACAGACGGCCTCCCACTTCTCTCTTCATCATGAACATCACGTCGACTTACTGCGAAGGCACGGCACCATTTTGCCACATTTTGACGATTCATTACGTTCCCGTAAACAGTCACAATTTCTTGGTGGATCTCCTATGGATGGTCTCCTTGTGCCTGCAAAAACCTGATCACGGCACGCACTTCGCACTTGGCGGGATTCGGTATCGGCGCTGCCATTTCCAACGCATGTTATTCGCACAAGACTCAGCGCAGCACTGACGACTCACTCCCAATCCTCATCGTATGGATCACGGTTACTGCCAGTGTTGCCAACTTTGGTACACATTTTTCCCCTAATGTGCAAATGTGTTTGTATCTTTACTTTCCGGACAAGCCTCGTATTTTAAGCAGAGACGACCGATTCTTCGGGACTAGAAACTCACTTGAATTTGTATTCAGTGTGTGTATGAAAGAATGTGCACATTGCATTTTCAATCATATTGATATGTACACTATGGCGGCAAGCGCAGGTGATAAAACTCTTTTTTTGAGACTGCTTGTAACTTGCAGGAAAATGGATATACCTTCTGAGAATGGATTCGAGGCATCTTTTGAAATAGCAAACACTTCTTGTGGAAGAGAAAGTACACTAAGTGTTTTTTTCTGAGAGTTTCATAAACATAAGTGAAAAACACTATTAACATCTACGCCCAAATCAAAATCTGCAGGACTGTGTTTACACGAACATTATGTCTGTGTGAGATGCAATATTTATGCTAACTTTTGTGACATATCCGATGAAAGCACACCCTACTTGCTCTTAAAACATTTAAAAGGGATTGTTTTTTTGTAATTTGATCTACGTGGAAAATATCATTTCAGCATTTCACATTAAACCATAAGTTTTCAGCTTCCGAGTTGTTACCGAATTCCCTACGAAAATATGGGACTGTAGATGCTTATTGACATTTCTCTACAATCTGACACATTTTGCAAGCCAAATTAACAACTCACTTGCTCTCCAACTAGTCTTATTAAAATACCTTTACAAAATAAACTGCACTGTGTTTTTACATTATTTTGCCATTTCCAATATGCAAGCCTTCACAATAGTATATTTTATGAATCAACATCGATGTAATGTAAAACAAAATGAGTTTACAACACTTGAAATGACTCATGGTATTTGAAAAATATACAAAAACAACTTAATGTTTTATAATAAATGAGCTTATTCAATGAAACGTACCTTGAATTTAGCCAGTTTTCACTACATACATCCACCAGGAAATCTTCTTCATAATCAATAATAATTGATTCTCCAGTTGCACACCACAAATACACAGCTGCAATCACAGACCTCTAGATACCAGACTGGAAACGTGGGTCAACTTGAAGGCAAAAATTTCAAAGCCTGGGGATACTATCATGGCTGTGAGCATACCTTCATATTTCCAACAACTATTTGGAAAATTGTGAGTCATTGCACCACACAAGATTGCAATTTGTAAGTTTACTAGTAAGGATATAACTACATAATCCACTCGACAAGTGTGAACAAATAATTTCTTCATAAATATGAAAACAATAACAAGCTATAATGCGCAGCCGCAGCTCCACCATATTTCTATCCTACTGGCTATGTGCAACTTCAAACAAAAGTGCATTGTTTGCAGTCTGTGGCTGCAATGCACTTGGAACCAAGTTGCAAGTCCCTTAAGAATCAGTCGTCCCTGTTTTATGTAGAGCTGAGTCGATACCACCATTTGCCGATACCGATACTTGTATAATTCCAGTATAAAATAAAAAGGCTAGTTACTGAGTCATACTAACTCGTCACATCACTAGGCACGTATGTAGAAATATATAATAATATAATAAGTGTTTCTATTTAATACGTAAATATAATTATTCGTCGATTCGTAATAATATGTAAATTCATTAATTAGTACTTAATTTGTCCGATGCGTATGGAGTATTGTTGTATGTATCCACAGACTAAGAAACGGAGGAAAGACAACGTTAATACCTATTTTGTTCTTTATTTCTTGACTAAAAAAATATTGTTATTACATAAATAGACGTTCTAAAATCAGAGATAAAACAGGAAATATTCATCATCTAGCTTATGTGTAGTTAAGACCACTAAAATTTGTGTAAAAGCATCTGTCCTGGCAAGGAAATTAATATCAAAGAAGTAAAAATTGAGTATTGAATAACAAAAGGAATGATGGTACATCCATTAGATGAAAAGTAAAGTTTCTGATAAATATAGTAAGTAGTGGTGTACATAAATCTTTAGAGGGACCTCCCCGATGGTGTAGTGGTACAGCCGTCACCTTGTAATCAATAGATCCCTGGTTTGATACTCAGTGGAGGCACATAGTTGTTCGGGCCCACTTAAAAATGTAGGTTCAGTCCGGATTAGCTTCTATTCCTAAGATGTAATGAAATTTATGAATGGACACTCACAAACATCCGTAGCCCAGGCCGGGATTTGAACCCAGGACCCCTGGCATCGTAGCATGAAGTGCTAACCACTTTGCAACAGGGGCCGGCTTTTGGCGGAAATAAATAACTCTCATTGGCCGATACCGGCAGTCACATGAAAGACAGAAGTGAAGAGGATATGTATAAATTGCTGATTCCCCTTCCCACTTGGACATAGATAAAACCACCACCTGCTGGATAAAACAAAGTTAATTTCATAGTGACCTTCATCCCTCTTTTCCAAGAACTCCGCACCTATCTGACGAACCTATCTTACGAACACGATCTTCAAGCAAGAATTGGCAATGAATGGTTTATTTCCCACAGCGTTAACTAAGTAGTTACATGCCTTGGTGGTCACGTTTGGGCTCAGCTTTCACTTACCCATGTCTTTGATCTTGCCATCCGCTTCCCAGGGAGGTGGGGTTTTATCCAGTGTTTCTAGGAAAATCTATGGAACTTTCTGTGCTGGTCTCCCAATCTGTCACAAGGAAGGGTGAACGAACTTTTAAAATGGACAAATGTTGAGATGAGCTGTTGCCTTTGCCCGCTTTTCTAGCCACTGAAAATCTTTGATATCGGATGGTATCTGTAAAAGAAAATCAACTGATGCCGATAATGCTCATTGCTGATACCGATACATCGGCATCGGCTCAGCCCTAGTTTTAAGTAACAGTTATAATTTTGTATCACTCTGGTGGATTATTGGTATCTAATTCTTTGTGCATCATTTCTATGATCTAATTTTATTGGGAGATACTTTATATTGTTGGGATTATTGTTTAATGATAATGTTCTTGCGTTTGCTGCAAGCAGTTGTGGGTTTAATTCCCTGTGGAAACATCAAGAATTGCATGTCGACCCAGCTTTGTGAGAAAAATTGGAGAGCTCTTGTCGAGGTTAACTGACCACATGCTATTCGATGACAAAATAACCTCCGAAGAGTCACTGCACTAAGTTTAAGCTTTTACTTCCATCATTATTTATAAATACATTATGCACACATAGGTTTATTTCTCTTATATTAAAATCATTTTGATACAACTAATTCTTGCATTTTAATATTATGTTTGTCCTTTATTCTCTTTTTAGTGGTATAATTACATCTGTTGGAGAAATATATAATGAAAATGGACTGAGTGGGTTCTTCAGTGGTTTGGTACCAAGGTTTCTTGGAGATTCAATAGCATTTGTACTAGCAAGTACATTAACATATGCTGTTAATACATATTTTGTAGAAGACAGGGAATTAAGGACATACACCTCAGCATCAATGTCGGTGAGTATTTTTTTTCTATATTTATGAGAATGGATTAAGATTTTATTTCATATATTTTTCAACTTTTTGGGTATATTTTTCTTGTAATTTACTAATAAATTTACCTTTTTTTGTGTGTGTGAAAGAGTATTGCAGATGATTGAATATGAAGTGCTTTAGCCATGATGAAGAAATGCTGAGTCTTGAGAGATGTTGGTAAGAAGCCTACTCCTGCACTCAATCTGTAAATACGTACCCTTGAGCTTGATCCATGGATATTGTAGCAGTGATCATATTTAACACACAAATATTTCTATCACTACAATATCAGGCTGTGTTAATGATATTTGATATACATGACTACTATAAATGATCTTTCGATTTCAAAACACTGTATTTTCCACGACCGGATCAAGAAAGTGTGGGGCGTTACCCCCACACCCCCTATACGCCTTCATGGCGTGGTGCTATGCACAGGGGAACACTTTACCTTTTTTTTTTTTTTGTATTTTCCAAAAGTATTGCACATACAGATATGAATGATACATGAAAATAACTGTATACTCACCAAGTTTGCATCATGACACACCAGTTGGCAGCACGAGTGCAGTGACTGTACAAAATGGAGACAAACCGAGAAAAGAGTTTTTGTGTGTTGGAATATGCGAGATGTTCGTCTGTTATTGCAGTGCAGCGTGCATTCAGAAGATACCTTGTTCTGGACACTGGTAGAGCTCAGGGAATGCATCAATGCTTCTCTGATGACCATTGACATGGAATTACTACAAAATGTATGGGTAGAACTCTAATACCGCTTGGATGTGTGTCGTGTGGCCAGAGGGGCACACACAGAACATTTGTAGAATGTGAGGGAAACTTGGTGAGTTTACAGTTATTTTCATGTATCATTTATATCTGTATGTGCAATACTTTGGAAAATACAGTGTTTTGAAATCGAATGAATCATTTATAATAGCCCTGTATAAGTGGTCCAGGTGGTAGGGAATCTGACTTGCCACTTGAGAGCCCCAGGTTCAATTCCCTGGATCAGCGATCTTGGGTGGAAATTTTTCAGAGCATTTCCTTGCATTAAGTGGCTCTGGGGTTCACCTTGCCTCTAATAAATTGCATCACCTCCATAATGGCAGATATCGTGAATATGTTGAGCCTCCACCTCCACACTCCTTTTGAGCATCCATGGCTTGTCACAAAGTGCAGGGGAAGGCTTTTACCTTTATTGATTTTGTTATTTTGTAAATGGTATTTATAAAACTGTTATCAATTTAATTCTGCTCTTGTATTGGCTCACGCTAAAGGCTATAAGGTTTATCCTGGCACAACTCCTGCGAAAAACTTCTCTGTCGTTTGCCACTGATTTCGGTGCAAGTGAGCAAACATTGCGGCAGGCCATGCCGTGAGCAGTGATGCATCACAGACCTCTCCACTACCAGAAAATTCACGTCTATGTCAATGTGGAAAAAACAAAGGACTCAAGATTCTCCATCCGAAAGAAGCCGTGACCCCTGGTAGGCATAGAACAAAGCATGTGTTCTCTCCGAGGCTTCTGCCAATGGATGAAAACACCCATGTGATGCCCAGTAATGTCGACTAGCAAAAGGAAACCTTCTAGCCTTGAAGTGGTTGACTTTTGATGTTGCTGCAAAGTCCCCAGATTTAAGTCCTGATGTGGTCATGCATGTTCTTTGTGACTGCCCCTTCATCGTTTTCATCTAATCATTACTCAACTTTATAGCAGCAATTAGCCAGACATTAATAATCAATCATAATTCAACACAGTGATGGCGAAAAAAAGAATTTTGAAGTGGGGGTGAATACTTTCTTATTTTGGCTAATAGGGCATTTATTTATCTTTTCCTCCTTGGGGACAGCCCCTCTTCTTCTCTGGTGCCAGTACTTCATGATCTCCAATACCGTAAGTTCTTGATTGAAGACCTTAGTAATATGTTCACTTGAGCCAGAAAGGTTTTATGAATTTTAACAGTACAAAAAGAAACTCCATACTTGCATTAAGAAATGCTTTTTAAAAACTACAACCGGTTTTCGAAAGTTAGTATTTGCATAAAAATAATTCACAAATATTCATAGTGGTGACATCGTCACCTTGTGATTAAAGGGTCCAAGATTTGATGCCCTTTGGAGGTACATTGTACGGTGGTTTGGATCCCACTGTAAACTGTAGGCCCATCTCAATCAGTGTATTTGTGTATTCAAACAGTATACAAATACAGTGGAACCTTGATTTTATATTTTTCTCGGGACCAAACTGAAAACCCTTAAAATGCAGGAAAATGTAAAATTGGGGTTCCACTGTATTTTTCTTATTTCATGTCGTTTTATGCCTCAGTCTACTTGCAATGATGATTAGATCAAATCAGTGGAGCAATGCTCACATCAGGACTTGAACCTGGAACCGTCAGTGGTGAGATCATGAGTCCTGTACTCAACACTCTCTGCTACCGAGCTGACTAACAAACCAGTGTGATCTTATAATTTTTCATTAACAAGATGAAGATTAATTTGGTTTATGTGAATTTGTGTAGAATTTTAATAGAAAATGTTATATATACCGGGTTTTCCATTCAAATGTCCCTAATTTCAGTTAATCGTACAAAAGAAAGTATGAATGATAGAGCAATGAAATTTCAGAGAATTGAAGAAAAACTCATAAATTTTATTTTCCACACTAATACACCTCCACATGTGTCCCATTGGTAACACGAACAATATCCAGTCTGTGTTCAACTTCTTGCCATGTTCTCTCCAACATGTCTCCTGTTACTGTTGCATTCGTATCATGTATGCGGGTTCGTAACTCTGGGATGTTATTCACTGGAGTCGCAAACACACGAATTGCCTAGATGCCTGGCAGATGGATTTACTTGGGCTTCTCTGAAACTCCACTCGAATTTTTTCCACCTTTTCCTCCAACACATGATGGAGAGCTCCACCAGATTGTTTTAGGACACTGCCGGTTGTTAGAAACTTACTAAACCACAGCCTAACTGATTTAGCATCAGGTGCAACTTCTCTGTACACTCGTCTGAAATTTCATTGCAATCACAGATTTTGTCTCAGCATACCACAGCACTGTTGTTGAACAGTCACCGCTTTTATTTATGTGTAGTGAGCAAATGGACAACTTCAAGTCATGAAAACAAAACTTGAAGATCTGGCCTTTCATTTGTGTTACAGTTATTTCACAATTCATCATACTTCGTTCACAGTAATTAATTGAAATTAGGAAAATTTGAATGGAACACACTATATAATATAAAAGCAGCAGCAGCAATACATCCTAATCTGTAGAATTACTCGTTTGTACTCACATACGTTAAGGAGTCAAATGTGTTACTGAAATACAAACTAAATGTTTGCAATTCTGTTGGATGAGTTTATTAGAATTGTGTCTTTCCTTGTGGAACAAAATATTTTGTTTTGTAACATATTAACTCCCATGCATCAAATGTATGGTTCATACTGCATTTTAATACAAAAATTACATGACGGTTGTTACTGATAATTGTTATCATGGTATTCTAATTTTATTTTCAGTTTATAGCGAGTGCAGTCACATATCCCCTTCAAGTTGTGTCCAACTGCATGGCTGTAACTGATTCAGGGTAAGTGCGAAACCTTGGCAGTAGGTAAAATATGACAGCTAGATAAATTAATCTTAGCATTTTTCACAGTTAGTTTTAATTTAGACAGCTTTCAGAATTTACCAATGATTTTCATCACTGCTTTCACTGGTTTATACAGGGATGTAATTGTCATACAGGAAACAATTTCTTTTCATGTCCACGGGCAGAAAAAATGAACCATTTTCAAGAGAAAGCTGATTACATTCTAGTGACAGAACATGACTGACATAACATTAACCAATAGCACCTATTTCTTTTATAGTTGTAATAAAAATAATAGGCCCTTGGAGCTAGGCAACACTTTTAAATTTATCATACCTTAATCATAAGTAACATACAATTGCTTACAAAAACTGACGACCTGAGCTGATGAATACGCCATGATAATAATGTAAAGTATTGTATCATATTTTAAAATATGTATAGATATTGGCATATAAGTATTCCATTGCAACTATATCATATTAATCTACCAGAGTTTTTGCTTTAAAATATTCATATTTGAATGTATGAAGTATTGACATATTATATTCCATTACCCATGAAATCATCTTTTGTCACACAATATTGACATTTGAGAGTTGATAATGTATGCACTCTGGAATGATGACTTGGAGTGAAAGGTTCAAGGAACTATTTTTGATTTAAAAACTTGTCAATTTAAGCACATATCACGACGTGAAATGAGTTCGTTTATTCCTGCTTGAAGCACTGATCATCATATTCTTGTCTCTCTCAAAACTGTTTAGACACGATCACAATCCTTTCCTTCCATCTTCAGACAGTTGTCAGTTATCTAAGATGGACCAAGCATTCTCATGGGGTTTTGTTTTTCCATATCTTGCCCACTTCGAATGCACACCATTTCTTTGTGCACTGCCTTGACATCACAGTAAACATCAAAGAGTTTCCCATAAATGTGTGTCATAGAAATGATCTACTGACCACAGTTCCACAAATGGCCATTTTTTCTAACACGCTGCCAGTTTGAACAGCCACTCTGCAGTTATCCGCTTAGAAGAGGACAAGTTTACAACTGTCACAAGGGTGTAAACTGCCTCACTGGCCAAGCATGTTGAGTGAAACCTGAAAGTTCCAGGTTTGAGCTCCAGTGTGGGCATGTTCTTTGTGAGTGTCCTTTCATCAGTTTCATTGTTCACCTTCCTCACAATATTAGCCAAGAATGGCAGAAATCAATGCTAAATGACAAATATATACAAACATTATGACTCATCAGCATTAAACCAAGAGGTAGAAAAATTAACATACAATAACCAAAATAGAAGTCTCACACTAGCAATCTTTGGGCTCCGTTTATGGGACGGACACAGGTTAGTCTCTCCTGGAGGAAGCGTAACAACTTTTCCTGAGATTTTTCCCTGTGTATGGGACCGATGGCCACCAAATTGGGGAGCTACGAATGAGTAGCGTAAGCCGGTCATGGAAACCTACAACGGCAAGCTGGGGGTTTGTCGTGCTGAACCACATGTAACCTGTAACTGGTTGGAGTGAAGCCGGCCAGTAGGGAGGCACTGCCACTCATGGGCTGTTATACGATGGGTTAGTTAGTAGTTAGGTAGAAAGTTAACACACTTCTATAATCCCAGCACTTGTGAACTTTTTTTCTTTCTCATTTAACACTTGTATAGTGAATACATATTGTCCGTTTTACATAATTTTCAGAATAGGACACTGCAGATCTGGAGCATAACATTTAATCTGTCTGGCCAGGTGTCTGCACTCCAGAGAGGTATTGGCAGGTATTCATAATTAAATTGTAACCAAAAATTTCCTACTTGGGTATCTGTTCAGTCCTAATTAGAACTATTTGTTAGCATTTTAAGCTTCCTCATAAAACTCCAAGTGACGGTGGTTCATCCACAAAAGTAATTATCTATCATTTATTTTTCCAGGCTTGCTGCTGGAATGCCCCCTCACATGCCAGTGTACGTCTCGTGGGTGGATTGCTGGTCCCATCTGTCCAGAACTAACCAGCTGAAGAGGGGCTCCAGTCTGTTGTGGCGATACTACACAGGCCCACAAGTCGTCATCAATAATCAAGCTGTGATAGTTACTGAAGGGTTCCGTGGTCAGTCAACTTTGAAAAAATATTGAGTAGTATAGTAATATTAGATTGTCAGCATAGTGATTGATTTTAATTCTGGTGAATTTCTAAGATCAAGAATAATGCACTGCATAAAAATAAGCTTCTTTTGCTGTATAAGGTTAGAATCAAATGTACATAGATTTCTGCTGTGAATTAAAAACTTCTTATGAAGCTTTGGCATTTATGAGCATTTTATTCTAATAGTCCTTATTAGAAGCAATGAACATGTGAAAGAAAGAAACACTTGATGCAAGTAAGAAATAGATAAGAGTTTCATCTTTGTACTCTTGGAGTTAATCTTGATTTTTACTAATGATAACAAAAGGATTATGTGTATTTACATAAAAAATAAATTTAAAAAAAGATTGTTGGCAACATTTCCACATGAGAAGACACACTGATCGAAGTTTAATTTGGATTTACATTTTGTTTTTGGTGTAAATGATGAATATAATTACTTATTTACAAAATGTCCATTGTTGTGTTATTTGTTCATGTATACTTGCATGATGTAAACTGCTACCCAGACCTTATTCTATGAACAGCCATGAGGATTTCTTTTTTGAAAATTTGTGCAGAGAAATTGATTTTGCACTGAAAAGAAAGATTCAGGAGAAGAACTAGAAACTGTCCATAAGATGTATATAAGAAAGTGGTAGTGAACATGAGCTTTGATATAAATATTGAAATGCAAATCGGAAACATTTGAAACAAAAGAAAGGCCCGATTGAATGTAACAAACAATAAAAAAGTGTAGCAACACTGTATTAGTGGTTACTAAAACCTACATTTCCACTTCACCTGGGTTCGATACCCGGTGGAGGCACATGGCACAGTGGTTCTGATCCCACTTTAAACCGTAGGTCCAGTCCTGATTAGCCTTACTGTCCATAAAGTGGACTTAAAACACCAACTCAAACTAAATATCCACTTCATTTTTCAACAAAGTCACCATTATTTTTTAAGCACTTTTGGTATTTTTGAACAAGGTTTTCCTCTGCATGGAAGTTCGCCACCTGAGAGTTCAGCTAATCCAACACTACCATTTTCAACAACTCAGTTTCTTCAAATCTTTTGAGATGCCACTTTTTGATGTGCAGGAAGACATGATAGACAGGTGCAGATTTTGGACTATTCGAGGAGTGTTCAAAAAGTTCCATTCCGAACCTCTCACTTGTCTAGAGAGTGAGAGCAACAGTGTGTGGTCTAGCATTTTCATGGATATGGATAAGAACATTTCCTGATCACAGCCAACGTCGTTGGTTTTGTATGGCATGCCTGGTTTGGATAGTGTTTCACAGTACGGCTGCGATGTGATTGTTTTCTCCAGCTCCATGAAATCCAGCAAAGCACACCTTGTTGATTCCAGAAAGCAGCTGCCATGACTTTTCGTGCAGATGGAGTTTGCTTGATTTTTTGCATTTGGTGGGTGTGAAGGCACGAAAACATTGCCATACTTTTCCTTCACTCATTACACTCGGACCATACATGTCATGCAATTTTCCGTTAATTTCGGCTGCATTATGACCTTTGGTGTTAAGAAATCGAATTACAGACCGTACTTCTCTACTGGCGGGATTGTGTAATCCACAGCCATTTTAACATGCTCTAACTAAAGGATAACCAACATCTGAGTGGCGAAAATATGACTGTTCGGTCGGCAATGGACTAGTTGATGTTACTGTGTAGGCACGATCCGATCACTGTTGGCAGTCACTTTTTATAAATAATCAGCCCTTACTTTTTCATAATTTGAGCAGTGGACTGAGTGAGAACTGTTTTGCTTTATTATTTTTTACCTATGCCTATCCTATCACATGCAAGCTTTCCCTGACAGTTGCACATGAATATTTGGAAATTTAAATCGTATTGAGTTTTGGTTAAGATTCGTTCATCTTTGTTTCTTAAGAATTGTATTCATGCATCTGCAAAGTTTTGTAAAAATATTAAATAAAGTAATGTTGCCATTCCCCTTCCAGGATGAGGTGTAAAGCATTAATTTTTACATGCACTAATAGATAAAGCAAGTTTAATTCTCTTGTTAAAGTACAGCTTCCATTTCAGCTTAACTGGCCTTTTTGTAGGGGTTTTTCATTAAAAGAAAATAATAATTGCTAAAATCCATTACATAAGTAGGTGTCAATTAAACGAAGGTTGAGAAAAAAGTCAAGAATTTTGGATTTCTTACTTTTGTAGACACTCTGATGTATGCAGACTGTCAACTTTAACTCATGAACACACAAATTGTCTTGCTAGACGATAATAATTTATAGTGCCTGGCATTATTAATCAATCAGAATTAAAAATCAAAGTTCAGCTAACCAAATTGTGAACCACTGTGTATAATGGCTTCTCTGGTACATACCTATTGTGTTTTTCCATCTAAGGGTGGCTTAAGATTGAAGCCCATTTTATGCACAAAAAGGATATTTGATGCTGGACTTACAGTTTAAAGTGGGAACCAAATCATCATATGCCTTCACCAGGTTATTCGTTTTAAAAAGAGTTGGATTTATTGTTGACAAGAATTAATTGAAGTTACTCCCGCATTCCCTAATAGATATATTGGGAAATCATGAAGCAACACAAGATGATATGGTTATTCTGATGTCATTATGTAGGTATTAAATAAACACACACCTACAATAAACATGTTCTATAACAGTAACATTTTAAAGTATTTTAAAAATAAGGCCATTCACTTTTGTCATTTAAACTGTAAATATATAACATGGTCATGCTTTTTTTTGGAGGAAGGTAAAAAGTAGGAGGACCAGGGTAGAAAGATTGGAGGGGTTGGGGGCAAAAATTATCTGCCCCTCCTTCCATCAGCTTCCTTTGGAAATCTGTAGGCAAACAACTTTTTCACACGTTCGCAATTCTAAGAAACTCTAAGATTAAACCCTTGTTTCAGATGTTTCGAGTAGCGCTTCCAGGATAGGATGACCAGACGTCCTCTTTTATCCGGACATGTCCTCCTTTTTAGGTGTCTGTCCGGCATCCGGGTGGATTTTTTAGAAATCGGTAAATGTCCTTTTTGGAAAGAGTATAGCATTGACCATAGCAAATGTGCTGCATACAGAATGCTTCATTTGGTGCGAGTTAATTCGAGCAATGCTCACCTAGCATCTGGGAGCTCAATACGATCACTTTCCCGACTGAGCCATTAGTAGGGTGCTTATTTAAGGCACTAAAAACCTCTGAAATACTGTAGGCAGTCAAATAGGCACCAAAATGAAAATAGGCATTTAAAAAGCACCATAAACTAAGAAAAGGCATGAAAATATGCTCCTAAAAGGCACCCTAAAATTAAAAAAAGACATTAATATAGGCAATGGATGTGAACTTCTTTAAATTTTCTTTTTACAATGCACAGTTATACTGTATTAGCACTTCAGTTTATACATAAAATGCGCTAGCGATTAACATACTATAATACTCTTTTGATCGAAATTCACACTTGCGGGGAATCTTCTATTAAAGTAATTCTCACAAAAAGAGCTTGTGCTAACAACTGCAAATTTGAGCAAATGGTGAATAAACAATTTACACCATTGTAACCAAAAATATTTAAAACAATGTTCCAATTCAGACCATCAAATCTGGCGAATTCCAGATTTCATCAACAAAGCCTTACATCTTTCAATATAGGGAAAGCCAAATGCATGTAAGAAAAAGCTGAAGTAGCTATGCAAAAATTGCAGAATATCCATTTTTTGTCACGATTAAGCAAAATATGCACTAACCATCAAAATAGGAATTTATAGGCACTATAAAAATGTGTTTTCGGAATAGAAACTCCATGAAACTAACTTTAAAGCTTAAACATGACAGCCTATGGTTTACTACAAAGGAATAAAATAGGCAAATTTCCGCACCCCAGTCATTAATATTAAGCGCTGAGACTGCTGGAACGCATGTAGTCTGTGCAGTTCCTTTTTGGTTGATTGATTTGGTTTATTTTACTTAGCTTTTTTGCTATGTTTGGCTAATCGCAAAGATGACTATGAGCGATGATTTTGATGAGTGACACACATGCCCAGGCTGGGATTCAAAACTAAACCGAGGCCTCTGGCGTTGTGGCGTGGTGTGCTAACCACTCCAACACAGAGGTCGGCCAGTTCCTTTTCGAGTTATACATACGCGATGCAGAAATGCGTAGTGAGAATTTTGATTATTAAGTAATATTTGCTTTCATGAAATATCGAAGCGAAAGAAAATGTCCAGTTTTAACGGATGGAAGAAACAAATATGGGGTAAAGTGTAAGGTGGTTGCCACATTCCCCTGCTGTTGAAAGAGTGTTAGAAATGTTCGTGGCATTGAAATCATATTTCTCTACCCAATCCAAACTACCTAAAATTTTAATTTGGCTTTTCGAAATAAGTTAAACGATTCTTACTTGTTATATTTGCATTCACTTGTGGAGATATTTCAGTCTAATATCCAAAAATTAGAAAAGGAGTAAAATTTGGTGCTTCAAATTATACACTGCTCAAATTAATTAGGGCAGAAATAAGTAGGGGATCAGACCAGATATGTTGTCAGCGCCTGTATGAGCTACAATCAGCTGCTAAAGCCCCGTAAACGAAAGTTTCAGTGCCTTAAACATGACGTAACCTTTGGACTGGTGATATCAAAGGGTAGAGGGGAGGAGTGTGTGCGTGCTGGTGTTGTATGCTAGTCGTCTCTGGTTAGCGATACAGTTCAGTTGGGGAAGGCAAAGGTTCAGGTGAGAAAGGCAATGCGCACCAATGTGATTTACCGGAAGCTATGGCTTGGAGAGTCATAGGAAGGATTGAAGCTAGTCAGTCACAACGCCAGGTAGCACACGCCATTGGAGTGTCGCATAGTGTGATATCCAGACTATGGAATCGTTTTGAAACAACAGGAAGTGTTCACAGAAGACAAGGCCAAGGTCGTCCACGAGCAAGAACATCGAGGAAGGACCGTTATCTCTTAATCACAGCCCGTCGGAACAGGGTGCAGAATGCAAAGCTACTGCAACGTGACTGGCAAACAGCAACGGGACGCAGTGTCATCTCAAACTGTCCGTAATTGTCTTCATGAAGGTGGCCTCTATGCACGTAGGACCATGGTGTGTGTTCCATTAACGTTACAACACCGTATAGCCCGTAGAAACTGGGCGGAGGAACATCGTGGTTGGGGACATGCCGAATGGAGGTCCGTTCTGCTCTCTGACGAGTCGCGATTCAGTCTGAAACCTGACAGTCGACGTGTTCTCATTTGGAGGGAACGCGGAACACGAAACAACCCAGCTTTTATGCACGAACGCTCCCGATATGGTGGCGGTGGACTGATGGTGTGGGCAGGAATCAGTATTGGTGGACATTCGGACCTGCACATCATCCATGATGGCAACCTGACAGCTAGAAGGTATAGAGAAGAGATCCTCGGACCTTATGTCGTGCCTTATGCTGGTGCCATTGGTGATTCTTTCCGTTTCATGGATGATAATGCTCGTCCACACCGAGCTGGGTTGGTGGACGACATGCTGGACCAGGAGGGTATCGAGCGTCTGCCCTGGCCAGCTTGCTCTCCAGACTTAAATCCAATCGAGCACATCTGGGATGCACTAGACCGACAAGTTGCAGCTCGATCAGCACCTCCCACAACTCGTGCAGAGCTGGAAATTGCCCTTCTGGCAGAGTGGCGACGTATCCCCCAACAGCTCATTGATTCCATGCCACGCAGGTGTGCAGCAGTATTGGCCGTTAGGGGAGACCATACACCGTACTAGAGGAGAGTTGCTGTAGTGTTTGTGTCTGTTTTGGTGCTGTCCTACTGATGCTCTAATTCTCATATCGCGTCACGTGTCATTAATGTCATTATCATCAGGTATCATGACAGCATATCTTGCTGTAACTAATCTCAGAATGAAATAATGGATCTGGTATTAGTATGCCTATATGAGTTTTGATATCTGGTGTGATCCCCTACTTATTTTTGCCTGATCCCCTAATTATTTTGAGCAGTGTATATATTCTTTGTAATTTGTTAAAAAAACAGATTAGGAGATTGCTTTCTTTGCTTAAAGGTAAGATGAAGTTCTTGAGAGAGATCTTCTGAAAAGCATGTGCGAGCAAAATATTGGTAACATTTTTGTATATTGATTAAATTATGAGTAATGGCAAATGTATAGCCATTTTTTGCGGTGTCCTCTTTTTTATGACTTTGTCCTCCTTTTTCGCGATGCTCTGTCCTCTTTTTTTAATGTATGTGTCTGGTCACCCTATTCCAGGATGATCCACAATGAAAGGTGCAACATGGCCATGTGCATTTGGGGTGGACTTTGAAATGAGAGCAATGTACATTATAAGGATTTTTTATTGGAGTCAAAGCCAATAATCCCCATTTACATTACTTCGTATAGAACTAAAGTGAAGTT
This sequence comes from Lepisma saccharinum, assembly GCF_977018435.1. Classification (NCBI taxonomy): domain Eukaryota; kingdom Metazoa; phylum Arthropoda; class Insecta; order Zygentoma; family Lepismatidae; genus Lepisma; species Lepisma saccharinum. The sequence continues at coordinate 77,768,568 of NC_139232.1, forward strand.
TGCATAACTGATAGAACATGAGGCATGCTTTGATGAAATTAAACATAAAGTTTTTCAGACAAAACCTTTTTTCTTGCTTATGCATGTCCTGTTTCACTTTAAAACAGAAACAGAGAAAATCGGAAGGGAACAATTGATTTTTCCAAACTGAAAAAGACAAAAAAGGATTTAGCATAATGCATACATTTAGTGTACAGAATGTATGGTCTCAAAAGCCTGAAAACATCAGCGATGGGATTTGATGAACTGGCCACAATGAAAAGCAGCTTGGTAGGGTTTGTTCCTCAAAGGCCTCTTGTGCCATGTAGTTTAGTTTGTAATATAATATGTAAATTTTTCACAGTGGAGATACCATTAGTGGATTAAAATAGTGACTGTCCCAAATTGACGTCTAAATGCGACATAAATCTTCAGTTAATAAGAGTAAATGGTAGTCTTCCTTATGACAAAAAATTATACAACCACCTCATCGAAAGTTTGAAATTAAGAATAAGGGAGCTTTCAGACCGAAGTGAAAGGTGACAACTAACAAGCAACACATGTTGCTAGAAAGCAGTGGCGAAGCGTCCTATGAGACCAGGAGGCCGAGCCTACCCACACCATTACTCTTTGAAAGGTGTATTTACTTATTTCATCAAGACATATGTAATGCAATGCAAAAGTTTGGAACTTTCATTTATGATAATTACAAAAAAAATCTAACCCCCTCCAGTTTACGAACTTTCCACAGATTGAGGCACATCTGCTGGGGCCTCTTCTCTTCCTATTCTGTCATAGGGTCGTATATGCGGGAAGCCTAATCTCACGAGTACTGTATGTATGCTTATAACATGCTCATGAGGCCGGCCTCACGGTGTTACCTACAAGAATAAATAGAATATCAGCAACACTGCATTTCCGCCAGGGTTGGAAATTTGTGGTGTACCATCATTTTATATAAACATTAGCCTGTTTTCGTAAAGAAAGATTTCTACAGAATATTTCATTGTACATTCTCCATATTGTGTACGAAACTTAGGTTTTCCTTTTTTTCATCGACAAGAGCAGTGGCATGGCGTGGGATTTTTAAAAGTGTTACCGGTTATCAGTAGGACATTTAAGGGAGACTTGGGCACCTCCCCACCTCATGCCCCCCCCCCCCCAATGTCTTCCAAGTAGTTCATATAATATTAATCTGTTACGTCTGCAATTCAATACTAGATTGTGGTAAAGTTATTAATCAGGAAAAAAAATGTTGACATAAGGACTGAAGTGAAATCGCAAACATTGGTTGTTTACACAATAATACATAATTTGATACTTACAGAAACATCGAAGGCTACTTATAGAGCAGATCAATCCGACGACTCTTCTTTGAAAATAGTTATATGATGCTGGGGTCCCGGGTTCGAATCCTAGGTTGGGCATGGACGTTTTTTGATGTCTATTCATCAATTTCATCATATCATCACTCATCCCCATCTTCGCAAATTAGCCAAAAGTGGTACAAGCGAAGCAAAATCAATCAAATCAAATCAAAAAAGTTCTATGATGCTGTCATAAAGTGAAGTTTTTCATTTGAATTTGAATTTTTGGGTGCGTCATGGTCCATGTTATCCACACCTGAATTCCACACTTTTTTTCACCCGAAAATAGAGTACATGGCCAACAAAACAGTTTCGACAACTGCGCACATCCACATAACTAGTGTTGGCCACGAGACGAGACTTTGGTCTGTCTCGTCCCATCTCGTGAAAATGCCATCTCGTCTCATCTTGAAAATATACATTTGTCTCGTCTCGAAGGGTTCTGTCCCGTCTCGTCTCGTAAAAGTAAAGCAGGATATTATGCCAACAAAAGTTAAAACTGGAAGACATCACAAAATATTATTCCCGAAAGTGGGTAAAACCTTAAAATATTTTGTTCACTGTATAGTGAAAATAAATAAGGTTCGTTAACCATAAGGACATTAATCTAATATATAAAAATGTATGTATGTATGTATGTATGTTGCAATGTCCACCCACGCAGTGCTCAGCACCACGGCGCAGGAGTACTGGTACTGGCTGCGTTCAACACGCTAAACACTGCAGTTGGGTGGTCGGCAAAAGTTTACCCATATGTGCTAACTGATTCAGTCGTAGTACAAAGACTCAGAAATATCTCAGGGCTTGCTGGGTGTAAAGAAAGTCTAAACCAGGTTTATAGATGTAACAGTTTATTATAATCCTATCACAAGGATGTCCGTTAGCACACTTACACACGTGTCTTTACCTGTACCACCTTTAGACTCGAAGAGATAAGGGGGGAGCAGGGAACATACAATTCATTCCTCGCAGTGAGGCGCCTAATTTTATTTAGGGCCTGGACGCCGCAGTCGTCACGGGTTCCCCTGAAAGAGAGAGTAGGTTGTCTGGAAACCCAACGCCACACTACCCTGGCGGGGTTCCGCAGGTTGATAGGGGAAGGAAACCTCTCGCAGCAAGCGGAGCGGGTCCTCTCACTCTAAAGTGGAGTTATTCTCTCTCGCCAATAAGCGGAGTGGGTTCTCTTGCCAAAGGCAGAGTTCAACCTCTCTCGCTGGCAAGCGGAGTGCGGCTTCTCTCGGGTGCTTGGCCTCTCGCAAGAGCGGAGTGCAACTTCCTTCCTTCCTTAGGATGCTTGGACTCTCGCAAGAGCGGAGTGATCCTTCTTCCAGGTTCGTTGGTAAGAGAGATCTTATCGTGAGCCGACCTGAAAGCCAACTGAACTCCGGGGGAAAAAAAAAAAGAAAGAAAGAAAAAAAACCCGCCCCCAAAGGAGCTCGCGGGGGTGAGTGGTGCCCGACCTAAGTCAACCGGCAACCATACCGAAAGACGCAGACCTCGCCTGAAACACTAATGCACTCTCCAAGCACATTATAGCCTCATGTTCGGTCTTTTGCCTAGGTACAATCTTCCCTTCGGGATAGATCCAGTCCAGCCGGATTTCTCCCTCGGGGAAACCTCCATTCCATGCAGGCATGCACTAGTATGCAAATCTACCTACTTGGGACATCGAATACTTTAACTAAATCTGGTTTCAACCCTATGGAAAGAGGATTTTTACCAGACGGCGAAAATTAGACAGACAGAAAAAACTACAAGAGACAAAAAAGAGAAATAGAAGGGAAGCTCCCGAGGATAAAATTCTGCAAGCAGACAAAACCTCGGATGTCTTGGAATAACAGCTTCATCTAGATACTGAGATACTGGTGTGTGAAAAAAACCCACGTTGAAGGGGGGCAAAAAAACACACACCCTATTGGTTCCTATCCTTACGGGGAGGATGGAGTCGGGAATTTGGAAGGGCAGGTAGGTAAAGCCCGAAGGCTCTCTGCAAATCTGTGTGTTAGTTGGACCTACTCATTCCGACTTACAACCTTATTTGAGACAAATATCGAAAATGAATTTTGAATTAAAGCCGAAAAAAGCCGCATCGGAAGTTAACTGCCAAAGACGTCTGCGTGAAAGAGAGGAGAAGTCGTTGCTTGGGGTGTCTGTCCGTTAGAGAGAACTCGTCTGTTTCTCCGGGCATTGTTACTTTTGCTTCAGATCGGGATTTAAGACAGCATTGGCTTTTCATTGCCTTAGGGGGAGTGACTTCTCGTAGGGCCAGTCCGACGGCCGAGGCCGGTCTGAAATCTGTCCCCTTGCGGGGTATCGGTAATAACCACACCCAGAGCTTAACGTCATTGCAGTGTGGGTGACTGCTGCTATGGGGGAACCACCTTTGTGCCCATGTGCCTGCCTATACCCCTTAGGTCCATTTCCGAGTCGGGGTAATTATCACCGGCCTAGCCCTAAAACCGATGACGCGACAGAACACATGGTCCCCTACGCCCGAAAGCGCACAGCAGTCGGGGGGTGCTGCCGGGGGTCACTACTCCCCGACAGACTTTTGGGTGGAAAGGCCCTTTTGAGGGCCACCAACCCGGTCGGTTTTGATCTGCCTTTGCTGTCCGCTGTCCTTTTCCTCCGCATCCGCTTCTTTGCCCAGGTCCACGCACTCCTTTCTCCCCCGGTTGAGTTTTTGGCTACCGGTTTTTCGAGATATCCCCCCTCCTAAGAAGGAGGGGGAAAAACTCTATCGTCAGTTGCACTTGGTCCCTTTTTTTCTTTTTCCCTAAGGAATATCGGAGATTTCGGCTTTTTGGTCCTCAAAAGGGCCGTTTTTGCCGTTGAGCGACGAGTGCTTTCAGCCCTAAGAAGGACATCCTGCGCTTTCAGACAATGTCGATGGACAAATCGTTCTTTCGCTAAGTTTCTCTTAACTTTGGCAATCCTGAAAAGGAAATACCTCGGTATCGGAGAGTCGGAGATTTTTCGGGTACCAAGCTTGATGCAACTGGAAAGCCGGCGACCGGCACTTTCCCCGAGGGAGATTAGAGCTTCAGAGCCCTCTCGTCCGGCAGGCGAACGAGAACGTACGTCCGGGGTACGTGTAATTTTGAATTGGGCTGTGCGCTTAGTTGTCACCGTTAGGATCCACGCACGCGCCCCCCCCCCCCCCCCCCCTTCCCGCCAAAAAGTTAGACAATGGGGCCGCCGAAGTTCCACGATGCTTGACTGCCGCAGATTTCCGCCGACTGCTGCCTCCCATCCTGGAATCTCGGTGTTCTCGCTGCCTGCTGTCTGGTACTGGATTCAGTCATGTTCTCTATGCATTGCTGCTGTGCCGAAAGGTCCTTCCCCAAATTTAGATAGTGAGCATGTCCAACGCCGGCGCTCGGAGCCACCAGTCCCTCGGCGTCAACTGAACCAAGATTATTAGAAGTATAGGTTGGGCCAATCCGTTGTTTACTCATAATGACGAAACGACGGTAAGAGGTGAATTTATCCATGAAATGAATTCCAAATCTATGCGCTAGTGTTGCACTATGCAGATAGGAAACCATGCCAGAAACTGAACACACGAAATCGAGTACACAAATGAGCATTTCCACCCATTTACATTTTGTGGCTTCAGACAAATTGAAAATAAATATAGATAGGTACTTATTGTTATGTGGGACAGAATATTTTTGATCGGAACGGGAATTTTTTTTAAATCCCGACATTCGGGACGGGAAATATTCGAAATTTCTCGACTAGTCGGGAAATCTCAAATTCTCATTTTCACCTTAAGTGATTTTCTTTGCATTTCTGGAATGAAAACTAACAATTTCCGATAAGTTCCAGACACTTGCAATGTAGAAAACGTCAAGAATTAATACCATTTTAAAATGACCATTCGGTATTTCCCGACTGCTCGGGATCCAGAAATTTATTAGGGAAGTCATTTGCTGAAGTCGTGATAGGGACGGAATTTTTCTTTCCTATCCCGGTCCCGACTTTCCGAGATACCGCACACCACTTGTTATTATTATTTATTTTAGTTCAGCACAAGATACATCTTCCAAGTACGTTGAACATAATATATACGTTTTTCAAAAGGATTCTTCGGTCACCGAGCTTTGGATTCGTGTGGAAACGCTAACGTGAATCATGCTAATGCTAGAATCTGCAGTGCGCATTTCTGCCCAGAAGATTATGTACGTAATCTGAAAAGTCAACTTTCAGGTTTACATCGAAGAAAGATCCTTATTGGTAGCAATGTGAGATAACGTCAATCGCTATTTAATATTCGCAATTAATTTGCACGTACTTATAACTAATTTGCACGTACTTAGAATTCATTTGCAAGTACTTAGAGTACTTTACATTTATGTATTTGCATGTTTATAACTTTTTATGAATATATAATTATTTATTTTATGAAAAATATGTATATAGAAGGTAATTAGAGGTACTAAACGCTATGCATATGGTTTTATATTCATTACTGCAAAGTATGTAATGTATGAATTGATAATAATTAATGTTTATAGTATTGAAAATAAGTTTTTATGGTTTATGAACCGCTATGAACGGTGGTAATGGGTGTAGGTACAGGTCCAATTACGAAAGAAGACGGTCCCGGTACTCGAACACGCGATATGCAACGGTAATAAATATAGTGTACTATGTAATAATGTTATATGGCATGTAATATATTGAGCGGAGACGAACTATGTATAACGTGTGAGCTGAGTCTGATGCCAGACAGACAAGAGTGAACTCCGCGCAGGTAGAGAAGAAAGGAATTTGGGGGAAGTGCGGTCAAGGTCAAATGACGTCAGAACGTCAGAACAAAGAAAGATCCTGATTGACCAATCAGAGAACGCGTCGGTAGATTTTCAGAACCAGTTTTCCCAAGGTCAACTAGTACGCAAGAACAGGGGAAAGCTATGCAATACTGTAGGGCAGGGGAGGGATTGATCCAGACAACAAAGGATGTCTGGAAATGCGCAGCAAGGGTCAAATCTCTGAAGCTATGCGTCGCTTGTAGAACCGGTTTCCGCCGCCAATTAATATTCCGCTCAGGGTTGCCCCAAGGCACAGGACGCTTTAGCGCAGGTTTTTTTTATCTGTACTATGAAGAAGGGAGAGCTATCAGGGACGGGGCCTACAGTTTTCACCATTTGCTTTTATCACGGGGTAACGAACCTAGGACCCTTTGATTATTGATTTAGGTAGTAAATGTATGTTACTGTGTGCTATTTAACTTAATTTTGAGTTTATTTTTTACCAAACTTTGACTTTATGTCAAATCTTTTACAAGTTTTTATGTATTTTTACAAAAATAACACTATTTATACTATTCAGGAAACATTTTTTATTAAATTTTGGACTCACAAAGATATTTTTACAACTTTTTAACTTATTATTTTACAAGTTTTTATGTATTTTTACAAAAATAACACTATTTATACTATTCAGGAAACATTTTTTATTAAATTTTGGACTCACAAAGATATTTTTACAACTTTTTAACTTATTATTTTACAATTTTATACCTATTTTTAACCTAAATAACACTATTTATACTATTCAAGCAACATTTTTCATTAAATCTTGGACACACAAAGTGTGTCTTGTCAACTTTTAACTTATTATTTTACCAAAATAACACAATTTCATCTGTTCAGGAAAGACTTTTAGTTACATTTTCGACACACAAAGTGTGTGTTCTCAACTTTTATCTGTTTATTTCACAAGTTTAGGCTTATTATTATTCAAATAATACAATTTCATCTGTTCAGGAAAGACTTTTAGTTGCTTTTTCGACACACAAAGTGTGTGTTCTCAACGTTTATATGTTTATTTCACAAATTTATACCTATTTTTACCAAAATAACACTATTTATACTATTCAGGCAACATTTTTTTCATTAAATTTTGGATTCACAAAGACATTTTTTTCAAGTTTTAACTTATTATTTTACAATTTTATGTTAATTTTTTATCAAAATAACACTATTTATACTATTCAGGCAACATTTTTTATTAAATTTTGGACTCAAAAAGATATTTTTACAACTTTTTAATTTATTATTTTACAATTTTATACCTATTTTTACCAAAATAATACAATTCAATCTGTTCAGGAAAGACTTTTAGTTACATTTTCGACACACAAAGTGTGTGTTCTCAACTTCTATCTGTTTATTTCACAAGTTTAGGCTTATTATTACCAAAATAACACTATTTATACTATTCAGGAAAGACTTTTAGTTATATTTTCGACACACAAAGTGTGTGTTCTCAACTTCTATCTGTTTATTTCACAAGTTTAGGCTTATTATTACCAAAATAATACAATTCAATCTGTTCAGGAAAGACTTTTAGTTACATTTTCGACACACAAAGTGTGTGTTCTCAACTTCTATCTGTTTATTTCACAAGTTTAGGCTTATTATTACCAAAATAACACAATTCAATCTGTTCAGGAAAGACTTTTAGTTATATTTTCGACACACAAAGTGTGTGTTCTCAACTTTTATTTGTTTATTTCACAAGTTTAGCCTAATATTTACTCAAATAACACGATTTGAACGTGTTTTTTTATTACATTTTGGACACACACGCACTCACACACACACACATCCACACACAAACACACACACACACACACATCCACACACACAAACACACACACGCACACAGAGAGAGAGAGAGAGAGAGAGAGAGATAGAGAGAGAGAGATTTTTTCCAACTTTACAGGATTATTCTCTAGTTTACTCAAAAAACACAATTTAGATGTGGTTTGAATTAAATTTTGTACACATGAAGTGTGTTTCGTCAAGTTTTACCCTTTTATTTTACAAGTTTAGGCTTAATATTACTCAAATAACACAATTTAATCCAGTCAGGAAGGATTTGTTATTATATTTTGGATGCACAAAGAGATGTTTTCAACTTTTTTACTGATTTTTTGCAGGGTATGTATTAATTTTTATTTATTTTGTTTTGTATCATATAAACAATTACAAATTTTTAACTTAGAGTTTAGTATTTATTTAAATCTTTTCAAAAACACTAAAGAAAAAGTACTTTTAGCTAAAATGTAAGCCACACAATATATTATTATTATTATCATTATTATTATTATTAGGGTTTACTGATTTCCACTATGCTATTTTTGGTTCTGTATTTCTATATGTATTTATTTAGGTCAGGTTACGCCTGCTACGTAGGAAAGTTTGTTTATTTTAGAGTTTGCTGAGTATTTTGTTACTGTTATACTAGGTAAAGTTTTCTAAATATATCAGGTAGGGCTCCATCCATATACTTTTGTTTTTGCTGTTTGGAGATGATGCGATCAGCATCACTCTCCATCTGCTTTTTATTTTATGTACCCAATATTTTTTTGAGGCTTAGTGAATTCTAGAGGCTATTTATGCAGGAGAGAGGGCTTGAAAATTTTGATCTCAGATAACCCACAACTATTTGTCAGAGTATCTTAAAGGATATTTTATATTTATTACGTGCCACTAGAATATCAAATATTGCTTAATTTTTATGTCTGTAACGCTGTTATTGTATTTCTAGCTAAGGCTTACTGGATAAAGTACACGAAATGTTTATCATTTCGACTATTTACCTTTATACGAGGCCAAATTTTTAGTGTAACGAAAATTATTGTGTGTCTATAAAGACTGAAATTTCTATACCGATGGATCCACAACTGGACGCTTACCAACATTGTTCCTTTCTTTTTTTTAAAAAAAAAAATATATATAACCATTTATCAATATATTGACAATTCACAGGACAAGACGAAGTTCACAGACGACTGACTATATGGACCATAGGTCCACTTGCTAAACTTTTTTTCTAAGCTAGAAGAATAATTTAGCCTTATAGCCTTTTTCAAGGTATTTTTGAAGTATTACTGGTTTTTTGGGTGCATCAACATTTGGGTTATTTCCATTTGGTTTATTATACGAGGCTACAATCACTATCTGAACACTGAAATCCTCTGATTGAAATTAAAAGCTCAGGCTGTAACTAGGGACTTAGTATGTATATCGATAATTTATAGGACAACACGAACCTTACAAAGATTGTAGGTGATGTAAGCCCACACGCCAGAGCCTTGTTAATCTTCAAGAAGCATTTACAGCTAATGCTACAAGGAAATGAGGTTGATTTTTTACTGTTTCACAAGAATGCTACCTTTTATACACCCAATATTTGCTTTTTCAAGTAACTACATGTACCAGGAGTACTTACAGGCCTACTCTAACTAGACTTCGATTTATATAAATGTGGCAAGAACTATATTTCTGAGGAAGTACGCAAAAGCAGATTACCCGATTAAAGTATCTGAAAAACAGATTTTTCTATGTAAGTATATTTTTATTGAATGGATTATTTAACAGATCGAACAGGAAGACTGCAAAATTAATTAAATGTAGTTCTATAGTAGCTATAGGTGGTTTCAGAGATATAAAAAGAACAAATATAAGATTTCGCTTTTTTTTTTTTTTTTTTTTTTTTTTTTGCTTCTGAGGCTAATAGCGACGCTAAAGGTAAATGGCGAGGAAATGTAACGGAGGAGAAACAGTCCCAAAAGTTATGGGCTGCATACAAGTTAATACCACAGAGATATTACAGTAGGTGTAGGTTCTACCACCAGAACATTTCTATTATAATAATACTGGTTATGCTAAAGATGCTGATATTTGAGAAACTTAAAAGCTTATTTGCAAAATTTTAAGATAAATAATAATCTGTTAGACTGTAAACATATTTTATATCCATTCTGCACAAGATCTGATGACAAAATTCAAAAATTGTAATCGCCCAGACAGGGACTCGAACCCTGGACAGATAGGTTAAAAGCCTAACGCTATACCAACTAAGCTATCTGGGCACAAGGTATTTTTTTCTTGAAAAGTTAGTTATGTTAAGAAATATATTGAAACATTTGAGAACACTCTTGGTCTGGTTCGCCAGAGAAGGAGACAACATTTCCAAATTTTTACAGACTGGGTGTATTTTTCCACTATAGAGGCCTTCACTATATGTAACTTGAAACGCTAAAGTTCAGATAGCTTCCAGAATTGAGGTAAAGATTGTGTTTGGCGAGATTAACAAGTTACATTTATATCCAGTTACAGACAAATAAAGCTAAAAACTCTCAGATTTACTGTACTAGCCAAGTTTTAGTAACATTTTCTTCACTATAGTACAAATACCAAAGAAATAGGTATATTTTATTTATAATTTGACAAAATGTACTAGTATTTAATTCACAAAGTTAGGTAAAAAACAGTATTTTTTAAAAATATTGTTACTGCCTTCAAATTTTATTTTATTAAGCCACTAACAACTGGTTTACACTGTTTGACATCCTTTAAATAGCAAAAGAAGGAATTATTTGTTTAGTATTTATGCTACTTTATATTTATTTAAAAAAACAATTCTACAGTTTAGCTTAATTTTTAACAAATTGTTACTAATTTATATATCAAAGTTATGTTATTTAGAGTGCATGAAGGCGTATAAAGTTAATATTTGTACTTATCAGTGCAACTAACAATTATATTTTACACACAAAAGATAATGTATACAGTTAAATCACTTGAAACAGAGAATAATATTTTACAGTAATGGATTCATTCAGCACTAGTTAGTACTTTTATGCATCAGAAAGTTTTCTTAATTTTCTATTATGCATGCTATTTTGTGCTATTCTTAAAATGTATTTCTAAGGCAAACTGGTTTCATTTTCTGCTTATAATGGAAAGTTGACATAGTTTTCGCACAATGCTTTGTACATTTGTTATATTCACTACTTACAATGCAAATATTATGCTTATTTAATGTATAACTAACTAACTCTCTAGCCTTCTTAAACCCGAAGGTTCATGGCTGCATCAACACATGCCTTTCATCTGTTCCTGTCCTGAAAAAGATCTATATACTCCTTTCCATCCCTCCAATTTCCTTTAGGTCCATCTCTACATTATCCCTCCATTTTGTTTTGGTCTTTTACCATCAGGTTTCCCAACAAGAATCCTGTATACTTTTTTTTCCTCTCCCATTTGTACCACATGATCTACACATCTAAGTCTTTTTGATTTAATTATTCTAATAATATCTGGACATGAATACAAATTATGTACTTCTAAATTATGTAATCTTCTCCACTCATCTGCCTCGTCATCTGTTTTAGGCCCAAATATTTTCCTAAGCATTTTATTTTCAAATACTCTCAATTTATGTTTCTAGCTTATACTGTAGTTATTATATCTTTTTCTATCAGGTTATTTTGAAATTAATATTATTAGGTATAGTCTTTGATTTATAACTATATTGCTTTTTTATCAATTTATCTAAGAGTACATGCAGACAAACACATGTGTACACACTTTTATGTAAATAGATATGCCTTTTTTCAATATTTTAGTATGAAGATTGCACTTTAGCTATTTAAGCAAGTGTAGAAAAGGTAGGATTTCTGAGAATTTGTTGCAGGATTTTGTTGTCCAAGTATAGATGAGAACTGAGCTGGGAGACTGCTTTGAACCTTTTCATGAGAGTTTGCATGTGAACTGTATGCAAATTCAGCACTGTTGACTGTGCATGCTTCTAAGTTTTGCTGTTATTTTACATCAAGTCTGTGAGACTGTAGACAGTTTTCCCTTTTCAAGTAGTTTTTATTGATTGTATTTGTATATGTTTTGGGGACTTAGCAGTTTTATGTTATGAGGCAGTTTGTTGTAGAATATTTTTACCGGATTTTTTGAGATATTGAGTGTCTGCTGTTTTACTTGTAATTATTTTCCTTCTTCTGTTGTGTATTTGACTATATTTTGTCCAACCTCGTAGTATTTAGAATAATTGTTATTGACTTGTAGATGTAGGGAGTAATAAACCTTTGCAAGATGCCCTATGCTTTAGTCTGAACATTATTCTTAGTGTTCACTTTTGAAGCCTTAGTATTCCGGTAGTATTATTAATGTAGAGGTAAATTAGCCTAAAATGTAGGCATTTTTCTGATAAATTATACTCACTTAGTTGTTTCAGCACATAGAAGTTGCATGATGGTTTACTGCTGATGATGTTAATTTGATCTTCTTATGTACTACATATGATGTAGCTTACTTGAGTAATTGGAATTTTCTACTGAAAAAGGATTGCTTGTCTATTTTATTCCTATGTTGTTGAGTTTGTCCATAAACAAGCCATGTTTTTACTCTATCCTATGCCTTGGAAGAATCTAGATATATTGTGTTTGCAGTTTTATGTTTCTCTAAGGTTTCAGCTATGTAGTTTTTTAAACTGTGCTATGGGTGTGACTATTGATTTCTCTTTCTGTATCCCATGTTGGTTTCTGTGTATTCCTCTTGCTGCTTGAATTTGACTTAGGTTGTTTGCTTTTTTCTTAGATCTTTATTTGTTTCTTTGTTCAGTATTTTTTATTTTTTTGAATTTTAATTACTTTAATTTTACATTAACTAACACATTTTTCTTTAACAACAAAAGAATTTACTCTAGTATAAAAACTTTTACTAACAAAAATGTACTATTATAACTTTTAATTTTAGAAAATTGTATTTTTAAAACTTTAACTTTGAAAAATGATTTTTAATTACTTTAATTTTACATTAACTAACAAATTTTACATTAACAACAAAATAATTTGCCCTACTATAAAAATTTCTACTAACAAAAAATACTATTATAACTTTTAATTTTAGAAAATTGTATTTTTAAAATTTTAACTTTGAAAAATTGAATTTTAACACACTTTGACTTTAACAATGTACTTTGAATTTTTTTATGTAAAAGAATATAAAAAATAAAAAATACTGAACAAATAAACAAATAAAGATCTAAGAAAAAAGCAAACAACCTAACTCATTTTTAAGAAACTACATAGCTGAAACCTTAGAGAAACATAAAACTGCAAACACAATATATCTAGATTCTTCCAAGGCATAGGATAGAGTAAAAACATGGCTTGTTTATGGACAAACTCAACAACATAGGAATAAAATAGACAAGCAATCCTTTTTCAGTAGAAAATTCCAATTACTCAAGTAAGCTACATCATATGTAGTACATAAGAAGATCAAATTAACATCATCAGCAGTAAACCATCATGCAACTTCTATGTGCTGAAACAACTAAGTGAGTATAATTTATCAGAAAAATGCCTACATTTTAGGCTAATTTACCTCTACATTAATAATACTACCGGAATACTAAGGCTTCAAAAGTGAACACTAAGAATAATGTTCAGACTAAAGCATAGGGCATCTTGCAAAGGTTTATTACTCCCTACATCTACAAGTCAATAACAATTATTCTAAATACTACGAGGTTGGACAAAATATAGTCAAATACACAACAGAAGAAGGAAAATAATTACAAGTAAAACAGCAGACACTCAATATCTCAAAAAATCCGGTAAAAATATTCTACAACAAACTGCCTCATAACATAAAACTGCTAAGTCCCCAAAACATATACAAATACAATCAATAAAAACTACTTGAAAAGGGAAAACTGTCTACAGTCTCACAGACTTGATGTAAAATAACAGCAAAACTTAGAAGCATGCACAGTCAACAGTGCTGAATTTGCATACAGTTCACATGCAAACTCTCATGAAAAGGTTCAAAGCAGTCTCCCAGCTCAGTTCTCATCTATACTTGGACAACAAAATCCTGCAACAAATTCTCAGAAATCCTACCTTTTCTACACTTGCTTAAATAGCTAAAGTGCAATCTTCATACTAAAATATTGAAAAAAGGCATATCTATTTACATAAAAGTGTGTACACATGTGTTTGTCTGCATGTACTCTTAGATAAATTGATAAAAAAGCAATATAGTTATAAATCAAAGACTATACCTAATAATATTAATTTCAAAATAACCTGATAGAAAAAGATATAATAACTACAGTATAAGCTAGAAACATAAATTGAGAGTATTTGAAAATAAAATGCTTAGGAAAATATTTGGGCCTAAAACAGATGACGAGGCAGATGAGTGGAGAAGATTACATAATTTAGAAGTACATAATTTGTATTCATGTCCAGATATTATTAGAATAATTAAATCAAAAAGACTTAGATGTGTAGATCATGTGGTACAAATGGGAGAGGAAAAAAAAGTATACAGGATTCTTGTTGGGAAACCTGATGGTAAAAGACCAAAACAAAATGGAGGGATAATGTAGAGATGGACCTAAAGGAAATTGGAGGGATGGAAAGGAGTATATAGATCTTTTTCAGGACAGGAACAGATGAAAGGCATGTGTTGATGCAGCCATGAACCTTCGGGTTTAAGAAGGCTAGAGAGTTAGTTAGTTATACATTAAATAAGCATAATATTTGCATTGTAAGTAGTGAATATAACAAATGTACAAAGCATTGTGCGAAAACTATGTCAACTTTCCATTATAAGCAGAAAATGAAACCAGTTTGCCTTAGAAATACATTTTAAGAATAGCACAAAATAGCATGCATAATAGAAAATTAAGAAAACTTTCTGATGCATAAAAGTACTAACTAGTGCTGAATGAATCCATTACTGTAAAATATTATTCTCTGTTTCAAGTGATTTAACTGTATACATTATCTTTTGTGTGTAAAATATAATTGTTAGTTGCACTGATAAGTACAAATATTAACTTTATACGCCTTCATGCACTCTAAATAACATAACTTTGATATATAAATTAGTAACAATTTGTTAAAAATTAAGCTAAACTGTAGAATTGTTTTTTTAAATAAATATAAAGTAGTATAAATACTAAACAAATAATTCCTTCTTTTGCTATTTAAAGGATGTCAAACAGTGTAAACCAGTTGTTAGTGGCTTAATAAAATAAAATTTGAAGGCAGTAACAATATTTTTAAAAAATACTGTTTTTTACCTAACTTTGTGAATTAAATACTAGTACATTTTGTCAAATTATAAATAAAATATACCTATTTCTTTGGTATTTGTACTATAGTGAAGAAAATGTTACTAAAACTTGGCTAGTACAGTAAATCTGAGAGTTTTTAGCTTTATTTGTCCGTAACTGGATATAAATGTAACTTGTTAATCTCGCCAAACACAATCTTTACCTCAATTCTGGAAGCTATCTGAACTTTAGCGTTTCAAGTTACATATAGTGAAGGCCTCTATAGTGGAAAAATACACCCAGTCTGTAAAAATTTGGAAATGTTGTCTCCTTCTCTGGCGAACCAGACCAAGAGTGTTCTCAAATGTTTCAATATATTTCTTAACATAACTAACTTTTCAAGAAAAAAATACCTTGTGCCCAGATAGCTTAGTTGGTATAGCGTTAGGCTTTTAACCTATCTGTCCAGGGTTCGAGTCCCTGTCTGGGCGATTACAATTTTTGAATTTTGTCATCAGATCTTGTGCAGAATGGATATAAAATATGTTTACAGTCTAACAGATTATTATTTATCTTAAAATTTTGCAAATAAGCTTTTAAGTTTCTCAAATATCAGCATCTTTAGCATAACCAGTATTATTATAATAGAAATGTTCTGGTGGTAGAACCTACACCTACTGTAATATCTCTGTGGTATTAACTTGTATGCAGCCCATAACTTTTGGGACTGTTTCTCCTCCGTTACATTTCCTCGCCATTTACCTTTAGCGTCGCTATTAGCCTCAGAAGCAAAAAAAAAAAAAAAAAAAAAAAAGCGAAATCTTATATTTGTTCTTTTTATATCTCTGAAACCACCTATAGCTACTATAGAACTACATTTAATTAATTTTGCAGTCTTCCTGTTCGATCTGTTAAATAATCCATTCAATAAAAATATACTTACATAGAAAAATCTGTTTTTCAGATACTTTAATCGGGTAATCTGCTTTTGCGTACTTCCTCAGAAATATAGTTCTTGCCACATTTATATAAATCGAAGTCTAGTTAGAGTAGGCCTGTAAGTACTCCTGGTACATGTAGTTACTTGAAAAAGCAAATATTGGGTGTATAAAAGGTAGCATTCTTGTGAAACAGTAAAAAATCAACCTCATTTCCTTGTAGCATTAGCTGTAAATGCTTCTTGAAGATTAACAAGGCTCTGGCGTGTGGGCTTACATCACCTACAATCTTTGTAAGGTTCGTGTTGTCCTATAAATTATCGATATACATACTAAGTCCCTAGTTACAGCCTGAGCTTTTAATTTCAATCAGAGGATTTCAGTGTTCAGATAGTGATTGTAGCCTCGTATAATAAACCAAATGGAAATAACCCAAATGTTGATGCACCCAAAAAACCAGTAATACTTCAAAAATACCTTGAAAAAGGCTATAAGGCTAAATTATTCTTCTAGCTTAGAAAAAAAGTTTAGCAAGTGGACCTATGGTCCATATAGTCAGTCGTCTGTGAACTTCGTCTTGTCCTGTGAATTGTCAATATATTGATAAATGGTTATATATATATTTTTTTTTTAAAAAAAAGAAAGGAACAATGTTGGTAAGCGTCCAGTTGTGGATCCATCGGTATAGAAATTTCAGTCTTTATAGACACACAATAATTTTCGTTACACTAAAAATTTGGCCTCGTATAAAGGTAAATAGTCGAAATGATAAACATTTCGTGTACTTTATCCAGTAAGCCTTAGCTAGAAATACAATAACAGCGTTACAGACATAAAAATTAAGCAATATTTGATATTCTAGTGGCACGTAGTAAATATAAAATATCCTTTAAGATACTCTGACAAATAGTTGTGGGTTATCTGAGATCAAAATTTTCAAGCCCTCTCTCCTGCATAAATAGGCTCTAGAATTCACTAAGCCTCAAAAAAATATTGGGTACATAAAATAAAAAGCAGATGGAGAGTGATGCTGATCGCATCATCTCCAAACAGCAAAAACAAAAGTATATGGATGGAGCCCTACCTGATATATTTAGAAAACTTTACCTAGTATAACAGTAACAAAATACTCAGCAAACTCTAAAATAAACAAACTTTCCTACGTAGCAGGCGTAACCTGACCTAAATAAATACATATAGAAATACAGAACCAAAAATAGCATAGTGGAAATCAGTAAACCCTAATAATAATAATAATGATAATAATAATAATATATTGTGTGGCTTACATTTTAGCTAAAAGTACTTTTTCTTTAGTGTTTTTGAAAAGATTTAAATAAATACTAAACTCTAAGTTAAAAATTTGTAATTGTTTATATGATACAAAACAAAATAAATAAAAATTAATACATACCCTGCAAAAAATCAGTAAAAAAGTTGAAAACATCTCTTTGTGCATCCAAAATATAATAACAAATCCTTCCTGACTGGATTAAATTGTGTTATTTGAGTAATATTAAGCCTAAACTTGTAAAATAAAAGGGTAAAACTTGACGAAACACACTTCATGTGTACAAAATTTAATTCAAACCACATCTAAATTGTGTTTTTTGAGTAAACTAGAGAATAATCCTGTAAAGTTGGAAAAAATCTCTCTCTCTCTATCTCTCTCTCTCTCTCTCTCTCTCTCTGTGTGCGTGTGTGTGTTTGTGTGTGTGGATGTGTGTGTGTGTGTGTGTTTGTGTGTGGATGTGTGTGTGTGTGAGTGCGTGTGTGTCCAAAATGTAATAAAAAAACACGTTCAAATCGTGTTATTTGAGTAAATATTAGGCTAAACTTGTGAAATAAACAAATAAAAGTTGAGAACACACACTTTGTGTGTCGAAAATATAACTAAAAGTCTTTCCTGAACAGATTGAATTGTGTTATTTTGGTAATAATAAGCCTAAACTTGTGAAATAAACAGATAGAAGTTGAGAACACACACTTTGTGTGTCGAAAATGTAACTAAAAGTCTTTCCTGAACAGATTGAATTGTATTATTTTGGTAATAATAAGCCTAAACTTGTGAAATAAACAGATAGAAGTTGAGAACACACACTTTGTGTGTCGAAAATATAACTAAAAGTCTTTCCTGAATAGTATAAATAGTGTTATTTTGGTAATAATAAGCCTAAACTTGTGAAATAAACAGATAGAAGTTGAGAACACACACTTTGTGTGTCGAAAATGTAACTAAAAGTCTTTCCTGAACAGATTGAATTGTATTATTTTGGTAAAAATAGGTATAAAATTGTAAAATAATAAATTAAAAAGTTGTAAAAATATCTTTTTGAGTCCAAAATTTAATAAAAAATGTTGCCTGAATAGTATAAATAGTGTTATTTTGATAAAAAATTAACATAAAATTGTAAAATAATAAGTTAAAACTTGAAAAAAATGTCTTTGTGAATCCAAAATTTAATGAAAAAATGTTGCCTGAATAGTATAAATAGTGTTATTTTGGTAAAAATAGGTATAAATTTGTGAAATAAACATATAAACGTTGAGAACACACACTTTGTGTGTCGAAAAAGCAACTAAAAGTCTTTCCTGAACAGATGAAATTGTATTATTTGAATAATAATAAGCCTAAACTTGTGAAATAAACAGATAAAAGTTGAGAACACACACTTTGTGTGTCGAAAATGTAACTAAAAGTCTTTCCTGAACAGATGAAATTGTGTTATTTTGGTAAAATAATAAGTTAAAAGTTGACAAGACACACTTTGTGTGTCCAAGATTTAATGAAAAATGTTGCCTGAATAGTATAAATAGTGTTATTTAGGTTAAAAATAGGTATAAAATTGTAAAATAATAAGTTAAAAAGTTGTAAAAATATCTTTGTGAGTCCAAAATTTAATAAAAAATGTTTCCTGAATTGTATAAATAGTGTTATTTTTGTAAAAATACATAAAAACTTGTAAAATAATAAGTTAAAAAGTTGTAAAAATATCTTTGTGAGTCCAAAATTTAATAAAAAATGTTTCCTGAATAGTATAAATAGTGTTATTTTTGTAAAAATACATAAAAACTTGTAAAAGATTTGACATAAAGTCAAAGTTTGGTAAAAAATAAACTCAAAATTAAGTTAAATAGCACACAGTAACATACATTTACTACCTAAATCAATAATCAAAGGGTCCTAGGTTCGTTACCCCGTGATAAAAGCAAATGGTGAAAACTGTAGGCCCCGTCCCTGATAGCTCTCCCTTCTTCATAGTACAGATAAAAAAAACCTGCGCTAAAGCGTCCTGTGCCTTGGGGCAACCCTGAGCGGAATATTAATTGGCGGCGGAAACCGGTTCTACAAGCGACGCATAGCTTCAGAGATTTGACCCTTGCTGCGCATTTCCAGACATCCTTTGTTGTCTGGATCAATCCCTCCCCTGCCCTACAGTATTGCATAGCTTTCCCCTGTTCTTGCGTACTAGTTGACCTTGGGAAAACTGGTTCTGAAAATCTACCGACGCGTTCTCTGATTGGTCAATCAGGATCTTTCTTTGTTCTGACGTTCTGACGTCATTTGACCTTGACCGCACTTCCCCCAAATTCCTTTCTTCTCTACCTGCGCGGAGTTCACTCTTGTCTGTCTGGCATCAGACTCAGCTCACACGTTATACATAGTTCGTCTCCGCTCAATATATTACATGCCATATAACATTATTACATAGTACACTATATTTATTACCGTTGCATATCGCGTGTTCGAGTACCGGGACCGTCTTCTTTCGTAATTGGACCTGTACCTACACCCATTGCCACCGTTCATAGCGGTTCATAAACCATAAAAACTTATTTTCAATACTATAAACATTAATTATTATCAATTCATACATTACATACTTTGCAGTAATGAATATAAAACCATATGCATAGCGTTTAGTACCTCTAATTACCTTCTATATACATATTTTTCATAAAATAAATAATTATATATTCATAAAAAGTTATAAACATGCACATACATAAATGTAAAGTACTCTAAGTACTTGCAAATGAATTCTAAGTACGTGCAAATTAGTTATAAGTACGTGCAAATTAATTGCGAATATTAAATAGCGATTGACGTTATCTCACATTGCTACTACTATCCTTAAGCAAGATACCTTCGACTCCTTATTGTGAGCAGGAATGTAGGGATTATAATCCTGGTAAATACTTCGCCTACCATTTCTTTGCCATTGGTGTACAATTCTCTCTCGCTTTTTCCCTACTTATTCACATAAAGCAATAAAAATATAAACTGCTAACTTTTCATTCCATTTTGGTTATTTATTAAACGGTACGTGCTTGTATTTATATTTGATAAATTTACTTTGCTCTTCCGGCCATTTAAGTCAATTGAGATTATGAAGAAGTGATAAAATAGTTCCCCTTACTTACAAGAGCGACCACAAGAAAAAGAACCTTCCTCCTCTTCCGTTCAACTCGGACTATAAGAGAGCATGCTCCACTCTCCGCCTCCCCTCCACACTGGAGTACGGTGCACAGGAGTCGCGAGGCTGCGCAGGTTTCTTTGCTTGTGGTTCCACTATAATAGTAATATAAAATTGTACACTCACCTCACTTAGTTCTCCGGCAGTTTGTTTCTTTATACATCATATTTGGAGAAGATACAATTCAATCTATAGTTGTACGTACACTGTATATAACACACCTTATTACTGACTTCCTTGACCCTGTACATCCAGTGTCAAGGAAAACAAAGAAATGAGCATAATTTTATCTTCGGTGAAGATGTTGTACCTAAACCAAAAAAAAACTCAAATAATGAATTCGACAATGTAAATTGATGAGATTTAGTAAATCATTTGATGAAGTGAACTAATTCTGAGTGGACTAATCGCAAAGGACATAATCAGCTCAGATCCTATTACTTCTTCATGGTATGTGACGTAAAGTTCCCGCCCAACCGTTTGACGGCGTTAGTGGTTATCGCATCTCCTTTTCCATAGCCTGTAGTACACATCCTCATCTAGACATTGTTCTTGTTCTGGTGTTTAATATCTGCATACTGCAACACTGTCGTTTTGTCATTACACGTGACTTCACATTGACGTGATGCATTCACTTGGCCGGTTACACGTCATCGCACGCAAAAACTTCAACCGTTACCATGGTTTTGGGCCAGGGCTGAACTGAACTCCGGGACTCGGTGCGCTGGCTTTATAGGGGCTATCCACGAGTAAACAAAAACATATCGAACGGCACAATCGATTGTCGAACTGTAGCACAACAACTTCTGGTTCACGGCGGCCGGGTAATTCAAGCGCGTACTTGTGGCATTTCTTCTCGTTTTGTATACCGGATGAAATGGATCATATAAAAGCACTTGACGAAGAGGAGAATAAGAGATAACAGGGCAAAGTAGAGGCCTTTGCATATCAATTGGATGAGCCACTAGGAAGTAATATGGCATTATTCCAAGATGAGATCCATTTGCTGATCGTAGTTTCATTGGCGATATTTGTAGCCTACATATTAAATAGAAAGTAATTTTTCCTACAGAGCGAGAGCGCTTAAATGTATACATTTATGTTTTAAGTGAAAAAGTGCGAGATGTACGGACATATAAAAAACGGAAAAAGGAGCTTCTTTTCTTCTTTCTTCAGTCAGGACGAGTCAGAGGGATGCGATAATGCACACTTGCTGGTTTCGTTCTCGTTTGAACGCAGAAATACAAAACGCTCATTGTTTTTTTAAGTCAATTTTCTGCTATTTGTGTTAAACATGACGATGAAGATGAATAATAAACTGGAAAAATTAATGATGGGACAAACACAATGACACACCATTGCCTCACCATGGTGTTCAAACCTAGGACCTCTTCTCCATCAATGTTGATTTGATTGATTGAGTTGGTGTTTTAAGTCCACTTTGTGCACAGTAAGACTAATCGGGACTGGACCTACAGTTTAAATTGGGATCCGAACCACAATATGCCTCCACCGGGAATCGAACCCGGAACCCCTTGATTACAAGGCGACGAGCCTACCACTGCGCCATCGGGGAGGCACTCTATCTATCAATGTTGAAAAGATTTCCATTGCAAAAGATGAAAATTAATAATAGTACCCGCAATTAATTTTCTGGCTACACAAAAAAATATTTCCTCTGGTTACACACACACAAAAAAAATCTGGTTACACAAAAATTTAATACAGTTCGTGTGTACTTCAAGAACTTAACGTGTAACCTATCTGGCCATGACCGAGCATCTTTTGAAAGGAAAAGTAATATTTTTGCTCATATCACTAAAACAGAGAGAAAATCGTGATTTGAATGATTTCTCTTCTACTTTTAATGAAGTGCAAGTGGTGCGGGACGCAAAATTTTTGGTTGGGAAGGAAACAGGACGGGGTATTTTTAAAGTCCTGACGTTCAAAACGGGAAAAATAATGTTATTTCCCGACTAAATTGTGAAATTATAGGAGCAGAAAATATTCAACATTACCCGATACTAAAAAAATAATAATAATTATACACACAATTTCACCCTCGGGTGATGATTTATTTTGCATTTCTGGAATAAAAACTGCTAATTTCAATAAATTTCCGACATTTAGTACAAGAAAATGCAGGGAATAAACTACTTTTAAACTATCATTTTTTCCGAAGTCTGGATCGGAATGTTTTTTTTTTTTCCGTTCCGTTGTCATTACTGCGCAGTCTACTCCTGCTAATGGTCTTCCAATTTTCACGCCTGACAGCTTCAATGCAATAATTTGGCGCCTAGATCTCGAGGAAATGGATGAAGAGAGATCCATGAAAGATTATTTAGCCCTGATCGTAGTTTACATCCTCCTTGTACACACTCATTCGTTCCTTTCATACATGACACAATCTGAGCTCCCTTTAGCGGCATGTTGTGAGCCTACGAACCGGAAGTTGTTGTGCTACAAGTATGGCGTCCGCGCGAAGGCACTTCCTTCCGGTGGATAGCCCCTATATTCGCGGCGGCACATGGTGGTGAAAATAGTAACTACAAGTACGCGTTGCTAACTCATTTTTTTACATATTGCAACCTTCGTACTGAGAAACATCCAAGAAGTGACATTAAGAAAACACTAGTGGGAAAATCACTAGATGCACGGGTCAAATATAAACTAAAACTGTGTGCATTCAGACAATACAATTAATAATGAGCCTCGCAGGACTTTGCAACGAATTGAACAGAGTAAATGACAATAAATGATAACATTTACCAAATACAACGACCACGCAGGGTCTAATAATGAGCGAAGTTAATAAACATAGAGGTGGACCCGTTAACATTTACAGAATACAGCGACCACGCAGGGTCAAATAATAATAAGCGAAACTAATAAACGTAGAGGTGGATCCGTTAACACATTTAAACATTCAGCATGCATTCTTGATCGATACCTTCTAAACAAAATATAATATTGCGACCACGCAGGATCGTTAAATGTGGCGACCACGCAGGGTCGTTACAATGTATATGTGTGTGTGTGTGTGTGTGTGCACGCGCGCATAACTCTCGAACGCCTAGAGCGATTTCAACCAAACTTGGTACGCGTATCACTTGAAATCTCGAAAGAAATACTGTGGGGGTAAGACAGCCCTGGAGGTGGGGAGGGGGTGACATGTAAAAATAATCGACAACGACCGATATTAGTGTGGAATCCATAGTTTTCGGGGTCTCTAAGATGAATAGCGACACTCCTAATGACTTTCGACTTCATTGATTGATTGAATTGGTGTTTTAAGTCCACTTTATGCACAGTAAGGCTAATCGGGACTGGACCTACAGTTTAAAGTGGGATCCGAACCACTATGGGCCTCCACCGGGTATCGAACCCGGGACCCCTTGATTACAAGGCGACCACGCTACCACTGCGCCATCGGGAAGGCCCACGTTCGACTTCAAGTTCATCACCTATCGGGATGGGGGTTGAAAGGGGGTGAAAATTAAAATGTCAACAATGACCAAGATTAGTGTCAAATCCATAGTTTTTGGAGTCGCTAAGCTAATTGGTGACATTAACGATGACCAAACTTAGTACACATATGAACTACACTCTGGAAAGAGAAACTGTGGGGGTAAGACACCCCTGGTACCCCTAGGGTCGTGGGTGGGAAGGGGGTGACTTTTAAAAAGAGTTTCCGGGTTCGATAAGATGAAAAAGGACACTCCCAATGCTGTTCAACTCCAAGACACCTCTGGCACCCCTAGGGGGGGGGGGGGAAGAGGGGTGACATGTAAAACGATCGATATTAGTGTGGAATCCATAGTTTTCGGGGTCGCTAAGATGAATAGTGACACTCCCAATGCCGTTCAACTCCAAGTTCATTTTACACTATAGTTAGAATTCAATGTTTTCCTGTTATATAGAAGATTGGGATAAATAAATACCCTAGCAACGACGGGCAACAACTAGTATTTAATATAATGTTTTAGCAAAATACTTCTATCTGGAGTACAATTACAGCTTAAAATTACTAAGCTTGAATACATTGAAAAATGGAAGTAATACTGAATTTCGGAAGAGTATAAAAACTAAATAAGATAGCCTTTTTTTATGTAATAGACGCTGATTTGGGTTTCCAAAGAATATCATTTACTCCGAGTAAATAAATATTCGCAACTGATTAATTATTTTGTTTGTATTTTTTTCGAGACTTTCGAGACGAGACGAGACTTTTCACGAGCCGTCTCGTCCCGTCCCGTGTCTCGTCTCGAAAACGAGACGAGACAGGTGTTCAGTCTCGTCTAGTCTCGAATTTTGAAACGCTTGTCCCGTCTCGTGTCTCGTCTCGTTTTTGAGACCGGACACGAGACGAGACGAGACATGTCTCGTCTCGTGGGCAACACTACACATAACCACGGATAGTCGTTATTCCACGAAACATTGAAATGTCGGTCATATCCAGCAGACGACTTGGTTTTTAAATCGTTCAAAATAGGCTTTGGCCTCCCTTTCGCCACAATTTCGCTTTTTTTCTGCAAAAGATTTGAAGATTGCTTCAAAATATCTTCTATCGCACGCAGTGGCGCGCCCAGGATTTTCGAAAGGGAGGGTTGAGTTGATGTGAGTTGATTTAGTTTATTTTACTTCGCGTTTTGTGCCTCTTGGCTAATTTGCGAAGATGGGGATGAGTGATGAAATAATGAAATTGATGAATGGACATTCACAAACAACCAAGCCCGACCGGGATTCGAACCCGGGACCCTTGGCGTCGCAGCGCGATGTGCTAACAACTCGGCCACAGGGTCGGGCTCGAAAGGGAGGGGTTAGCCTACGTACACTATTTTTGGTAGTCATCCCTATTTTGCCAGCTTTTCCTACATTTGACGTTCTTTTTTTAGGAACGCTAGGCCAAAGGGGGGGGGGTTATAACCCCCACCAACCCGCCACTCCCTTGGGCACGCCACTGATCGCACGATTACACATACTGTTACTGTTCAGATAGGATGAACCCGCCACCTCAGAACTCGGAGCAAGCTCCATTAATTAATTGACAATGCCCGAAAACAACATAAAGACGAAAGACACCACTCACAAAACTCGCACTGCACAGTCCCTCCCACAAACCGTTGTTTACTTTTGTAACACGTGAAGCACAATCCTTGCCCCCTCCCCTCTCAGCATCGGCGCTTCCCCAATATTTCCTTCGGAACCTGCAAGAAGTCCAGTTCTACTTCTGTTGCCATCTTAGTTCTTTTGAAACCAGATTTGCCCAAATCGCGAAACTTTTCGTTTCAAATAAGACGTATGTAGAGTAGATGTAGTGTTCATCTGTTTCCTAACTACTCCCACTCCCATGTTTCGCTAAATCCACAGAAATGTCATTTCTGACACCACTACTATTTCGTATATTTTACGTCCTTTGCTACCTTTAAGGCTTTCGCTTTATAGGATAATCGTGACGATGAGGATGCATGGTGAATTATTGAAATAAAATTATTATTTCTTTGTATATGTAATTATTAATTTTTATAATTATGTAAGTAAAATAATAACAACAAACATTGAAATAACCATTTCTTGCTGAGGATTCGAACCTGCGACACCTGACACTTCAGAGCGTGCTAAGATAACAATCGGGAAATTATGCTTGTAAGTAATGTTTTCACCCCAAAACAGTTCTACCACCTCAAAAACATTGCTTCAATCCGAAATTATTGC
Source organism: Lepisma saccharinum (assembly GCF_977018435.1). Taxonomy (NCBI): domain Eukaryota; kingdom Metazoa; phylum Arthropoda; class Insecta; order Zygentoma; family Lepismatidae; genus Lepisma; species Lepisma saccharinum. The sequence continues at coordinate 77,794,929 of NC_139232.1, forward strand.
ATTCCTGCGACAACGTACAGGTATTGGACAAAATAATGGAAACACGAGTCAGAAGTGGGACATATTTTCAATGTGCCTGGTAATACTGAGCACGGCGGAAATCAACCTTCTCTTGTTTGTTGCAGGTAATATGGATTGTGCACTGACAGTAGAGTGAGGCAGTGTGGTAGTGCACGTTGTTCAGGTGTAGTGAGTGACCAGTATAACCGACCTGACGGAGTTTGAAAGAGGTCGAATTGTTGGTGCCCGTTTCACTGGAGCATCTGTGAGCAAAACAGCGAAGTTATGAAGTGTAACACGAGGCACGGTCTCAAAAGTCATGACCGCATACACAGTGCACGGTGAAACAGGGTCTGCTAAGCACACTATTGGTTGAAATACGAAGCTGCAGGAAAGGGACCGCCGGGCCTTGAAGCGTATTGTGACGTTGCAGAAGAAAACAATGGCCTCCAAAGTGACTACAGAACTTAATCAGCACCTAAACACCCCGTGTCATGCAAAACAGTGAGGCGAGAACTGCATCAAATGGGTATCCATGGGCGTGTTGCTATTGCCAAGTCCCTAATAACTGAGACGGGTGCTCGAAGGTGACGTGCATCATGCAATGACCACAAAACTTGGACATTGGAGGACTGGAAACATGTCATTTGGTCAGACTAGTCAACCTTTACCCTCTTCCCCACTACTGGACGTGTGTTTGTATGGCAAACACCCTCGGCAGCATACGATGTGGACTGTCACCGCCCGACTGTCAAACATGGTGGCGGCTCTATTATGGACTGGGGCATTATATCATGGTATTCGGCAGCCCCCTTGTCACATTACACAGTCGGGTCTCATAAGCAGTGTATATAGAACTCTTGGATAACCAGATCCACCTAATGGTGCAAACCTTATTTCCAAACCGGAATGTCATCTTCCAGGATGATAATGCCCCCATTCATACTGCTGGCACTGTTCAACAGTGGTTTCCAGAGCATGCTGATGAGGTTCAACATCTTCCCTGGCCCACCCAGTCCCCAGACCTGAATTTCATCGAGCCTCTGTGGGCTGTTTTGGAATCCAGGGTTCGGCGTCGATTTCCACCTCCTTCGTCTCTACCTGAGCTGGAGGCTGTGCTGCATGAAGAATGGCTTCAAATTTCACTCACCACCATTCAGACTTGTATCGGTCTATTCCGTCCCGAATCCAAGTTGTATTGCATGCTAAAGGTGGCCCAACAACGTATTAATACATGATGTTCCGACTTCCACAGGTGTTTCCATTATTTTGTCCAATACCTGTATGTCAATCTCAATCGGCCCTTTCAACAACCCGAAATAATATTATATGTGTGAAATATAGAATTTTAGGTTCACATTTTTAGAAGGACAGCGGACTCCTTGATCATACCCATCCCTCTCCTCTCCTTCTCGCCCATGATGTCGAAGAAGGACAAAGATGACTTTCGTTATCGCTGATATTTAGAGTAAATACAAAATATCACTTGGTAGTTTGCTTTCCCCCAGTGTAATTTGATTTTTTAAAATTTTGATTTGGCGATTTAAGTCCACTTCTTGCACAGTAATGCTAATCGGGACAGTTTAAAGTTGGATCCGAACCACTTGTGCCTCCACCGGGTATTGAACCCGGGATCCCTTGATTACAAGGCGGCGACGCTACCACTGCGCCATCGTTCCCCAGTGTGACTGGACACCTTCAGAGTAAGATAGACCCGATTAGGCGACTTAGCCCTTTTCTGTCAATTGAATATGGCAACACTGATCCAGTGACGTGCGGTGACGTCGACACTTGGGGTAGCAATGAGTGGCGTGCCCAACGGGTCATAATCCCGCCCCGTCTTTTAGGCCCAGTATTCCTAAAAGAAGAACGTCAAATACAGGAAAAATTGCAAAGTTAGGAATGACTACAAAAAATTGTACACATAACTTCCACCCACTTTCGAAAATCAAAAACGATTTGATTTGACTACTGAATGCCGGGTTTGAATCTCGGCTTGACAATGGGTGTTCTTTGTGTGTCCCTTGCCCTTCATCAATTTTATTGTATCGGCTTCGCGATTATCCAAATATGGCGGAAAACGAAGTAAAATAAACCAAATCAAACAATCAATCAATGAATGATTTTATTTGATTCGCTTTTTTATACATTAGCTTAATCGCGAAGATGGTACGACAAAATTAATGAAGGGACAAACACAAAGAACACCCATGTCCAGGTAGGGGTTTGAACCAGGAACTCCTGGTGTTGTAGCGCGCTGTGGTAACCACACCCCCGCGGTTGGTTGATTTGACGTTTTAAGTCCACTTTATACACAGAAAGGCTAATCGGGACTAGACATACAGTTTAATGTGGGATCCGAACCAATATATGCCTCCATCGGGTACAGATCCGGGACCACTTGCACCCCCCACGGAGGTCGGCCGACAACAAACATGAGAGGAAGGCGCTAACCATTCGGATACGTGTGTATCGGTAAAGCAAACTGCATTTTTCCTGAGTAGTAATTTTCAATTGATTTTTTTAAATACCATCTTTATATATGATTAACGTTTTTTCAAAAATTTTGCATTGCTTGATTTCCATAATTTCCCCATCTCACGATCTCGTTACTGAAGGATCCGGGCTCGAGCCCTGGCCTTTGCTTGAGTGTTTATTTGCAACCACTCTTCACCCGTTTAATTTAATCAACGTTCATCGTCCTGGCAGAAATTAGGTAAAGCGATGGAAGAGAGAACAAAATGCAAATAATTTCCTCCCAGTGCATCTGCAGGGCACTGTGAAATCAGGAGCCTAGAATTCTCTGTTTATGATTGTCTCTCACGACTTTCCAAGCTCTTAGCTACTTATTCCGATTAAATCTATACAGCTAGAAAAAGCGATGGGTAACAAAACACAACTTCAAAGAAACCATTTTTCTACTTTCTTCAATGATATTCATTTGGCTTTTTGAGTTCTGGGATACATTTTTCATTTCCAATTTTCTCATTATTCACTGCAGGCAGTACAACACATAAGAACACGAATGCACGCTCGTCACGAATCCCGGCCTGAATTGTTCTTTGCGAGGTCCCTTCATCAATTTCATCACATCATCACTCATCCTCATTTTCGCGATAACCAAATGTGGCAGAAAAGCGAAGTAAAATAAACCAAACCAACAACAAGAATTAGAACGCGCGTTCACTTGCCCAAATTAATACATCCGTATTTATGACTGTTTAGCTTACCCATTTTTTATTGGAGGCCAAGAGATTAGTATATTTAAATAAAACACTACTAAAACGAGAGCAAGAGAGAGCGTGAGCAAATATTTGTTATTTAATCATTATATATTCCATATTTTTAAAAAAATCATCAAATTTTTGTCTGCACATAAGACGTTCCAATTGCATAAATAATAAAAGTACATCCCATATTATACATACATATTGTACAATGTGTAAAAACTAGTGTAAATACAGAGGACAGAAGTACTGCAGAAAAATTTCCCCTTAGTTCTTTAGAGGATTTACAAAGGAAGCGAAGGGAATCCAATCCTATATCTGTCCTATAGGAGATAGACTGGAGGACCTGAAAGCACGGGCTTTCAACCATGGGAGCGGGGGCGAGGGGGCAAGGGAAGTAGAGGCAGAAATCTTCCCTTTTCCTTCGAAAACCCGTTTCTACCTGGAACTGTGAGGCAGAGAAAGAGCGAGCTAGGCCGCTGAACGCACCGAGGGACGAGAAGCGCGTGTAAAAAAGTGTTGCATATGAACTGTGGCTTCAACAAAACAATAAATATTGTGATTTGAAAATAATTAGAGACTTGAGATTGATTGATCTATCTCTGCTAGACTAGCTACTCCTCAGTGCACGTCACTGCACTGATCTGTATCCGGTAAGGATCACCGGAAACTGCGCCGGCTAAACAGGGATGACAATAACCCGCCTCCTCCTCCCGCCGTAACAGGTTTTTCCGCAACGCGAAGTCTTCCTTGGGTGGGCTCAGGGCCCTTTCCTCATGTTTCCTGTGGAGGGTATCGGATCAGTCCTCCTCTTCCCTTCTGCCGGTGTCAGAAAAAATGTCAGTCTGCAATGTTTACTTTACGATAATATTACCAGTTTATGTACGTAATAATATTTTAAGACGGGTTCTTCAATTCTTTATATTTTGATGTTACCTGCGGCAACAGCAGCTACATGCACGCCACGCCTGTGGACAAGAGTAAGTGAAACTGAAAATTACGGAGTACTGGAATTCTGACTTCTTTCTCTGGTCAGAGTGCTGATGGTCTTGTTGATTCACCCAACACCGTAGCGTAAACAGAAAGTCTAAAAAACTTATATTTACAAAGTAGTTTTACTTTCACTGGAAATAGAATAATTTATTTTTATCGTAAACAGGGATTCCCTGGCTTGTTCGCTGTGACAACTTACCCTCTGCCCATGACAGTATAAGGCAGCGTGGCTCGGAGCGTGAGGTTCGTGTTTGGGATTTGTGTCGTGTGCAGCGATCAGATTTATGCCAGAAAGTGCCTGATTAGACTAAAATGCAAGAACAATTGAGTTCTTAATTGAGTGAAGATGTAATCATTAAGGTAGGACCCACTTTTGTTCTTTCATGTTTCTTTCTTATAACACTAATTTGTAAAATGTTTTCAACTCTATTATTAAAATTTTCCTTTGCAAGTAACAATGGCAGCAAAATTTGAAAAATGTAAGAAGTTGTTGAAACATTATTTAATGCGTTAACACTGTCGTCGAGTAGATATTGCAAGCAGACATTTTTTATGCATCCAACACAAGCGAAGAGGTCAGCCGTTTCGTTTACCCTGAAGGGTAAAGAGAAGAGGGCGATGAGAGTACAATGCAAGGGAAAACTGTTTTGGGTTTAGGGCAAACAGTGTTATGGGCTGTTATGGGGTTATTCGCGTGGGCATGTGGGTTCAGGTCTGGCGGAACAGGCCAATCAATGTTGTCACATTGAATTGGCAGAAAAGAGCTAAATCGCGCCTAAAAATTGGAATTCTATTCTCTCAAGCAACTACATTTATTATAACCTGTTTATATGTTACGTAGTAACCTGTCGCGTTGCCATCATAGAGGGGTCCCAAACAAGGATCCTATGTTCTATTATCACGTAAAGGTGTCTACTCACACGAGGGTCAGAACAAACTACAATACGAAGTATTCACACTGAATAAGAGAGGTCACCATTACCTTTGTTTTTTCTTGAAAGCTTCCGCCCCGTAGTGGTCATCCTAACACATTACGAAGCCAGGTGACCTGAGGTCATGTCAATTTTTCCTGATCCTCTTTAATTCATTCTCCATACATTCTCATCGTCACGATTAACATAGAGCAGAACAAATGAAGCGAAAATAACCAATATTTAAATTATGTTTACTTGTACATACAGGTGTCAGAAATTCATTTATCTGCAAAGCCAAGGCTGGATTTAATTACAACCCAGGCGCGGTTGGCCCTATAGCGCACAGGATCAGTGAACCCCCCAGTAATATACGATAATCACCTCGAGAATGAACAATAAACAATGTCTTTACATTTTCACATTATTTCGCTAAAAATTCTACACAATAAGTCATGTATTTGTGCCCGTAATACGGTGAACTCTTTTGCTGAGAAGAAGAAACCGCGATTCGGTCGCCCTGATACAGACCCTCAGTTGAACCCCCACAGGACAGCTCTTGCCATTGTGAAAGCTTCGTGCGGGAGCAGAAGCTCGAGGAGGGTATAGGACAAAATACATGGGAGGTGAGATTTGCAGAACCTATGTTCAACCCAACGGTCATGCGCAGTTCGTTCTCTCGCAGAAGGCGCGGGACAAGGCTCCGATCTCGCTGCTTCCTCCCTTCCAGTGTTGCTATGTGCGGTTCAAGTTTGAAGCGCACACATTACATATTCAATATTCTCTTTGTATCATTTTTGTACTGAACTTCTTGGAATAAATGCAAAATTGTGGCAGAGATGGATGAGTGGAAACAAATAAAAGCTGGAATTAGATGCGATGAATTAAAATAAAGGAGATACATTACCAAAATAGCTCGTGCATGCATTCAGAGGTTTTTCCTTAAAGGTGGAAACACTTCGGGTTCGCGAGAGAGAAAGAATGGCGCGAAGACGTGACTCGCTGTCGCTCGGTGTCAATCGTCTCAAGTTTGTTAGTTTTTGAAGTGCTTGGATACTTGTTGGAAAGTATTAAGTGATGCTGCGAGTGAAGCGAGGGATGGACTTTACCTAGGTTATGTCACATGATGCAGTGTAGGCGTTGCTGTCCGCGCAGGTAAGAAATGACCGATAGAAATGCACGTAATTAACGTAAACGAACTTCCTTGTCCACTGAAAAAAAGCGTGTGCTGGTCGACCAGCCCCAAATTCGAACAAAGCTATCTTGTATCAATGAAAGGGTCTCAGGTTCGATTTCTAGTATGCGCATGCCATTAGTTGCCATTTCCCTTTAACAAATGTAGGACCAGTTCTGATTAGTCAGCATGGACGTCCGGAAGGGGAATAGGGGGCCGCTCACCATGGAAATTGAATGTAAACCAAAAATTATATATTACACGCATATAATTTAATTTCAGTCACAGTAATTTTTGGTAATTATTATAAAAGCGTTGCAGTAACTTCAGACTGAAGGAGTGTTTTTTGCTCCTCCTGAGGAAAAAATATATTACTTGCCCCTACTTGAGGACGTCCATTCCAACAAAACTCAACTTTTTTCATAAAGGCACAATTTATTGTAGTTTCAGCCCTAAATTTATTCGCACACCCCTAATACAAAACCTTATACTCCCATATAAAAAAAATTCTGGACAAATCTTTTAAGCCCGCCCCCATCCTTTTGTTAGGCGAAGGAAGTTTATTTTGAGGAAACTGAATATATGTCACATGACTTCAGTGAACCCCCGGGTAAATAATGCACGAGCCGCGCCTGTTACAACCATTCCTTTGGTTAGACAACAGATAACAAATGGTGTTTTCCTCGGTGCAAGAGAGTATTGCTCCAAAAATACTAAGTTTCGCAATGTCTCATGATTAGTAGTTCTTTCTAGAGGTGTGTGCATAAATCACTCAGGGCTGGAAAAAAACGAAATGAACAAAAATCTAGATCGATGACATCTAGTGGGCAGGAGGAGATAACGTCTAACAGACATAATAATCGTTCTGATGGCCAGTAAGAATACTTTTGAAAACGTTACGCCACTGGCAAGTAAAGAAGCGGCTTCGAGAGACATCGAACCATCTCTACATATAGAGATGATATACCCCCGCTTTTTTATTTATTTATTTATTATTATTATTTTTTTTTTTGCAGATTCAAGCAATTAATGGATATTATCGCACTTTTGTACCTACCCTGCTAGAAAAACTACGCTTAGGAAGCAAACCCTCATTAATCAGTACAACCTTTTGAACCGAAGTGACTTGACAAGCTGCACGTGTTGTTTTTCACTATGACTTTGCCGTTTTCTCAACAAGGTGCAACATCTCTCCTCAGTCTGTTGTTTGCATGTTACATGTCACCTGTAATTTTTAATGGGTGATTGAATGATCTGGCCTTAAATAATAAAATATAGGTTTGGCTTGATTTTTCCTATGTTAATGGACAGAGCTTTACTGTAAATCTGTAAATATATAGCTGATGGTTCTTTCAACATTCCAAAGCCTTGCAAGATTATTCTTCAGGTCATAGGCGCACCCAGTAATTTTCTATGGGAGGGGTTCAACCAAATAATAATAATAACCTATTGTGGTTCTTTTTCTCAAGCTACAGATTTGGTACGGGATGAATTGGAAGTCCTACAAAAGGGTGAAACGATTGATAAATGCTGCTGTGCCGTTCCAAACAGTGATCCTGTTGTTATAAAATTACACAAGGATGAGAAATTTTCCATTATAAAATTGTTTGGAAAAGTAATTTTCTGTAAACATGATGGCCCAAAGGGAGGTTCTGACCCCCACAGCCCCCTACCCTGGTTAGAATAAGCAGTCATGTACCGTTTAACTGATGATCCACTCCCACACTACCGCACCAATGAAAATGAGAACAATATTCAGGCCTCTGTAAGCCACTATCCCAAGAGTAATTTCTGGACTTATTTCTTATTACCTAGTGTGACAATAGTGATGCCTCGTAGACTAAAAATCTACGCCTACATGCTTTGTCTACATGTAATCTACGCGTAATATACGTTGGCTTATAATTACAAAGTGTAGACAATAAAAACTACACTAAAAATTAATTCAGAACGCTGTTGTGCAAAAAGCTGTCATTTTTCAATCACGCTGTTTAACACCCACATAAAAACGATCGTGTTCACATCATTCCTGCATTCCTTTCCAAGCTTCGACTCTTTCGTAGATGCAAAATATAGGCAACTACCACGTGGAAACCCAAGTAACCAAAAGTGATTGGCCCAACGTTCCGCCAACCGTACTGAAAATGGTTGGCCCAACGTAAAATCAAGTGGCAGGCTCTGTTATATGGCATAAAGTCATTATCTCATGCTGTTCCTAGACAGTCAGTAGAATTTCCCCCCACTGGAAATTTCTTAAATATCACACTGAACAGTTAAGTGAGACATACAATAGTTGTTATCTTCACAATACGATTATTCCCGAACAAGGAATAAGGAATATTCCACATAAAATCGTGCCATCTAAGGAACGAACCTAAAGCAATTTTTGTAGTCTTCTCATGGAAGGAAGTGATGTGATTTTTGACATGTAACCTCGCTTGCTAAATGTAATATTTCCCCATCCAAACCTCCTCGCGGTCAGTAATCATTTTCTCTAGGTATCTCTCACCTTTTAACGTTTTATTAAGCATTCTGTCTGTTTAAACATGAAATTTCCCAGCGGAGGGAGAATTCCCTCCCTTCAAAATAATCGGCGAAACGGGAATTCCCCTTTCGCCGAAATTTTTACTTGGATGGGAAATATGATATAATGTGCCCCTGGGTAATTTGGCGAAACGGGATTCGGCAAAAAGGGAAGACATGAAAACTAAAATTGGAGCAAGAAAACACCTGAATTCTGTGAAGAAATGTAATCAATTTGTGGCATAACTTCCCTGGGTGATCGTTATCCTCTCCTGCCTGTTGCGGCGCTTCGGCACGAAGAATTGCATTTATTACTATTGGTTCGTTCGCAAGCGACACTTCTCGCTTTTTGCCTGTCCTGTGTTGTTTGTCGCCTAGGTCAGACCGAAGTAAGAAGTGACCAGACCAAAGTAACAACCTATGTCAATTTCCGAACCTAAGTAGCACGTGTCGCTGGAAAAAGGTATTTTTTATCACTGCCCATATCAACATCTCATTTCTATTTATGTAATTTCTTGCGTCGGTTAATCATTCTCTTATTTCTCCATATTTCTGGATGTTCCAACATTTCTTCGATGCTTTAGCAAGCTCTTTAGAGTTATTTCTGTAAGATTCCCCCTCGCAAAACGTAATTCGCCACATGATGCCCGTAACGAATTTGCCCAGACTATAGCCTCGTGTTGCAGGTATCTTTACTTGCAAAATCCTGAAATTTCCTCAACAACTGCTACCCCAAGGGCTTCCTTTCATTCATCCTTGCGCCAAACGATGTGGAGGTAGCCACTGCCATTGTTTACTGTAGGCCCTCTTCCAACCTTATTCGGGACAATCGTCATAAAATTCTCGCCAGCGCAAACAGTTCATTCATTGCGACCCCTCTTCTCAAAATCAACAGCTCCATCTTCAGTACTGGTTGCAAACTCCAAAGATTACGCACCAAAAACCTGGTAATAGGCCAATATAGTTAGATACTCTGCGTTGACATAAATAATCTATATTGTCTGAAGTCAAAGGAGTAAAAAGCGACATGCAAAAGGCAAGAAGCGACGCCTGCCACTTGGAAATGAACCCTGAGTAATAAATATAACCTTCAGAACCGAAGCGACATGACGAGCGGGACGTGTCGCTTGTCGCTTTCGTGTCGCTTGGACTTGACCGTTTTCTAATGTAGTGCATCGTGTCGCCTCTGCCCGTTGGTAGCGCATGCGTGGCGAAAGCCTGCTTAGAGACTAAAGGAGCTTGTGTCGCTTGTCGCTTGTCGCTTGTCACTTCGGGGCTAAACTCTTGTGTCGCTTGGGGATTCCACCCACCAATCGAACGCAGGCTTGCACGGCGTCTCATGCCACCACGGTGTGCAATACTGCTGTTGATGGACTAGTTCCCAAGCAGAATGTGTCGCGTGTCGCTTCGGTTTGAACTCTCCCTTACATGAAACTTTGCAACCAAAGCGACGCAACAAACTGTTCGGGGTCGATTGTCGCTTGCGTGTTGAACGGATTAGATCGTTTTCTGAATACCGTGCGTCATGTTGCCTCGGACTGTGAATGCTTGCTAATAAACTGAAGTTGACTGTGTCACGTGTGAACTACATGTCGCTTGTCACTTCGTTCTGAACGCTCCCTCAAGGGAGCATGCAGACCAAAGCGACAGGCGAGAAGCGACAAGCAACCACTTGGAATCGAACACTCAGTAAATGTGACCTCCCGAACCCCTTCCAGGGGTGTCTTGGAGTTGAGCGACATTGGGAGTGTCACTATTCATCTTAGCGACCCCGAAAACTATGAATTCCTCACTAATATAGGACGATTTACATGTCACCTCCTTCGCACACCCACCCCTAGGTGTGCCAGGGGTGTCTTGGAGTTGAACGGCATTGGGATAGCGACCCGAAAACTATGGATTCCACACTAATATCCGTCGTTTTCGATTATTTTTACATGTAAACCCCTTCCCACCCCCCATCCCAGGGGCACCAGGGGTGTCTTGGAGTTGAACAGCATTGGGAGTGTCCCTATTCATCTTATCGATCCCGAAACTATGGATTCCACACTAATATCGGTCGTTTTCGATTATTTTTACATGCCACCCCCTTACCACTCCATCCCTAGGGGTGACAGGGGTGTCTTGGAGTTGAACGGCATTGGGAGTGTCCCTATTCATCTTATCGACCCCGGAAACTAAGGATTACACACTAATATCGGTCGTTTTCGATTATTTTTAAATGTCACCCCCTTCCCACCCCCACCCTACGGGTGCCAGGGGTGTCTTACCCCCACAGTATTTCTTTCCAGAGTGTAGTTCATATGTGTACTAAGTTTGGTCATCGTTAAGGTCACCAATTAGCTTGGCGACTCCAAGAACTATGGATTCGACACTAATCTTGGTAATTTTTGACATTTTAATAGATTTAAACCCCCTCTCAACCCCATCCCAATAGGTGATGAACTTGCAGTTGAACGGCATTAGGAGTGTCGCTATTCATCTTAGAGACCCCGAAAACTATGGATTCCACAATAATATCTGTCGTTTTCGATTATTTTTACATGTCACACCCTCCCCACCCCCCACCTCCAGGGCTGTCTTACCCCCACAGTATTTCTTTCGAGATTTCAAGTGATACGTGTTCCAAGTTTGGTTGAAATCGCTCCAGTCGTTCGAGAGTTATGCCGAAACAAACACACACACACACACACACACACACACAAACATACATCCATTTTTTTATATTAGACTCGCGTACTATCGACGTGGCCTTTGGTCACGTCTCGTACGCTCGCCGACGTGCTTCGCTTATTTGGATAGTTTTGAACGTAACTTTACATATGGTACAAATATTCAAAATTGTATTGCCAATTTTTTTAATAATAAAGTGAGTAAGCAATAACCGTTTCAAGATTGTTAGATTTCTTGTATAAACGAATTCAAGAGCGGCAGTAAATTGAAAAAGCAATATTTACGTTTTTGTCATTTTCACATTTGTAAACGTAATTGAAAAATAATTGTTTTCCGCCTTTTCCCATCAAATTCCTACCTCTCCTCTGTAATAAATTCTGATGCTCATGTTTTGAAATTCGAAAAGTCTAGCATAATTCTCTTACAGTAGTTTTCCGGTTGAAAATAAACTTTCTTTAAGTTCCCTAGCAACGTCCGTTTCCATGGACAACAACAAGCACGGCTAGCTCTAAAGAATTGTTTGTTATTATACCCCTAAACATTTAGTTAAAACAAGCACGATGTAGATATTTTCGCATTGAGTATAATAATATATCCGTAATTGTGTCTGGACCGAATCTTCTCTTCTTATGTAGATGTCACCCTTGTTTGAGGCACCTTTTCAAAACCAGGAGTTGATTCATCTGTGTGTGATCTGTGAGAAATACAGAACAATTAAGAATTGAAGAAAACAATGTGTGCAAAAGAAATGTCCGTGGCAACGGTTGCTAAGGACGTGAGAAAAGGGCATTTTCACCCTTAAGGAAGGGCCGATTGAGCGATTTTTGAATTTTCTCGGTCATTTGGGACGATTTCATGGGGGGTCGTAATCGGGCGTTTTTCGCCTCCGGGGCTTCCTTCATGGAGAACATTTATGTCAGTGAGTCAGTGAGTGAGTGGTGGGATTGGGGCTTTATATATATTGGACTCGCGTACTTTCGACGTGGCCTTTGGCCACGTCTTGTACGCTCGCATGCGTGACCTTCGGCCACGTTGTGGGCGCAATCATGTTATAGATGGGATTCTTCATAGATCTTAATGACTTTGAAAATGTCTGCAAGTTGTATTGGATGATGGAGAACATATGCATAAGTTTGAAAAGTTTAGAAAGTAACTTGATGTGTGTATGGGCTCTAATAAGGTACAAATATTCAAACTATTATTGTCTACGTATTTTCTTCATAATAAACTGAGTAAATAATAACCGTTTCAAGATAAGTAGTTGGATGTTTTGCATAAACGAATTGAAATGCGACTAAATTGAAAATGTAATATTTACGTATTTTGTCATTTTCACATTTTTGAACGTAATTGGATAATAACTGTTTTCCGTCATTCCCCTCAAATTCCTACCTTGCCTCTGTAATAAATTCTGATGCTCGTATTTTGAAATTCGAAAAGTCTAGCATAATTCCCTTACAGTAGTTTTCGGGGTGAAAATAAACTTTCATTAAGTTCCCTAGCAACGTCCGTTTCGATGGACAACAACAGGCACGGCAAGCTCTAAGGAATTGCATGTTATTATACCCCCTAAACATTTAGTTAAAACAAGCACGATGTAGATATTTACGCATTGAGTATAACAATATATATGTAATTGTACCTGGGCTGAATCTTCTTCTTATGTAGATGTCACCCTTGTTTTAGGCACCTTTTCAAAGCCAGGAGTTGATTCATCTGTGTGCTATTGATCTGTGAGAAATATAATGTAGCTGGACAATTAAGAATTGAAGGAAACAATGTGTGCAAAAGAAATGTCCGTGGCAACGGTTGCTAAGGACGTGAGAAAAGGGCATTTTCACCCTTAAGGAAGGGCCGATTGAGAGATTTCTTAATTTTCTCGGCCTTTTGGGACGATTTCATGGGGGGTCGTAATCGGGCATTTTTCGCCTCCGGGGCTTACTTCATGGAGAACATTTATGTCAGTGAGTGAGTGAGTGAGTGGTGGGATTGGGGCTATATATATATTGGACTCGCGCACTTTCGACGTGGCCTGTGGCCACGTCTCGTGCGCTCGCCGACGTGGTTCGCTTATTTGGAAAGTTTTGAACGTAAATTTATGTGTGTATGAGCTGTAATATGTACAAATAATCAAAATATTATTGGTTTCTTTCTTAATAATAAGCTGGGTAAGTAATAACAGTTTCAGGATAGTTAGTTAGATGTTTTATGTAAACTAATTCAATAGCGACACTAAATTGGAAAAGTAACATTTTACTTCTGTAGTTAGTTTTACATTTTTAAACATAATTGAAATAAAGAAATGTTTTCCTTCATTCTTCGCAAATTTCTATCTCTCTTCTGCAATGAATTCTGATGCTCACATTTTAAAATTCGAAAACTCTAATACTGTGCACAAAGTGGACCTAAAACACCAAATCAATCAATCAATCAATCAATCAATCGAAAACTCTAGCATAATTCCCTTACAGTAGCATTCGGGGTGAAAATAAACTTTCTTTAAGTTCCCTAGCAACGTCCGTTTCCATGGTGAACAACAAGCACGGCAAGCTCTAAGGAATCGCATGTCATTATACCCCCTAAACATTTAGTTGAAACAAGCACGATGCAGATATTTACGCATTGAGTATAACAATATATACGTAATTGTATCTGGGCTGAAACTCCTTATTATGTAGATGTCACCCTTGTTTCAGGCACATTTTCAAAGCCAGGAGTTGATTCATCTGTGTGTTACTTATCTGTGAGAAATATAATGTAGCTGGACAATTAAGAATTGAAGGAAACAATGTGTGCAAAAGAAATGCCCGTGGCAACGGTTGCTAAGGACGTGAGAAAAGGGCATTTTCACCCTTAAGGAAGGGCCGATTGAGAGATTTTTGAATTTTCTCGGCCTTTTGGGACGATTTCATGGGGGGTCGTAATCGGGCGTTTTTCGCCTCCGGGGCTTCCTTCATGGAGAACATTTATGTCAGTGAGTGAGTGAGTGAGTGGTGGGATTGGGGCTATATATATATTGGATTAATTAATGTTATTATGGTTAACGAACCTTATTTATTCTCACTATACAGTGAACAAAATATTTTAAGGTTTTACCCGCTTTCGGGAATAATATTATGTGATGTCTTCCAGTTTTAACTTTTGTTGGCATAATATCCTGCATTACTTTTACAAGACGGGACGAGACAAACGAATATTTTCGAGACGAGACACGAGACGGAACGAGACAGACCAAAGTCTCGTCTCGTCTCGTCTCGTGGGCAACACTAATTTTAACTGTATTCTATTTTTAGTTATTCGACGTCCCTTTCCTGCCACTTTGGCTAATGGCGATGAAGAGGTTGACTGATGATTAGATGTAATTGATGAAGGGACACTCACAAAGAATACTTGGACCCGTGGCATCGCAGCGCGTGCTAACCACTCTGCCACGGAAATATACATTACTCTCGTAATCACCACCATAATGGCACCATTAGTATAAGACCCATATGTGCCACAGAAGAATGTGAAGCTTTTAAATCATTTGTGTTATTCTCAGGTGGAATACTAGTTTTATTTATTTATTTAAACAACAAGCCTTACACCACATGAAATATTTAAATTAAGAATACAAATATTAATAATAAATATAATTCCAATACTACTCGTATTAGCAACACTGTATGTATTTATAGACTCATTGTTAATTCCATCCAGCGGCCTCCCCCATGGCGCAGTGGTAGCGTCATTGCCTTGTAATCAAGGGGTCCCGGGTTCGATACCCGGTGGAGGCACAAGTGGTTCGGATCCCACTTTAAACTGTAGGTCCAGTCCCGATTAGCCTTACTGTGCATAAAGTGGACTTAAAACAGCAACTCAAACCAAAATCAATTGTTAATTCCATCCAAATAGAATTATTTACAGTAATTATTTTATTTGTTACATTTTTACATTTTTATGTCACATTTCAACCTCCGTGGCGGAGTGGTTGGCGCAGAGCACCACAACGCCAGGGATCTCGGGTTCGAATCCGGGCAAGGGTATGAACGTTTTTTGTGAGTGTCCCTCCAGCAATTTCGTATCATCAATCATCCTCATCTTTGCGATTAGCCGAAGGTGGCAGAAAAGCGAAGTAAAATAAACCAAATCATTCAACCACTATTATTACTCGATTCGCTCGCACCATATATATTGTGCTATGTGTTTTTACGTGAACAATTTTACTTTCTGCAATGCGATAGGTGGGATTATAACAGGACTCTCAATTAAAAGGCTGCTTATATTTAAGTGGGTGGGGGAGCACATTTTAGTCTTAAGCTAATTGATAATTTACTTTTAGTTTTAGGCATCTTGGAAAGCAGTGTCGAATTTATGCAAATGCAGAGAAGGAGTAAGGGTTCCAAGACTTTAATTCTGCATATTTTAATTTTTTCTTGAAAGTTTATTCACTTGAAATTACACAAATATTCGAAACTAATGACAAGTTAATCTTAATCTTCACTACCAATATCACTGGACATTTTATCTAAAAGAAAGTTGCGTACCACGGTCACTATTGCCGCTCAACTGAAAGAATTGGCGGACAGAGCGGTTTGTGATAGGGGAGAGATGCCTCAAAGTGTGACCATCTGTTCATTGGATCCCAAAAATGTTCATGGCCTGACCTGTCTCCATGTCGATGAGCAAGGGTCCTTGTGCTTCAAGGTGCTTAATGGTTGCCGCAGGGAAACAAGCGAATGGGTCTTAGATTCCTTGCCTCTCCCTGAAATGTGAGCGATTGAGCGAAGGGGGCATGTTGATAGGAAGAGGTGTGGTGTACCCCTTGTGGAATACCGACTGGACAAAAAAAATCAGGCGTGTAGCAAGCGGTAGCAACACCGCTTCCTTCCCCTTGAACTGGAGACGGAAAGTCTGGGCTTCTTCAAGTCCATTCTTTGACCGGGCGGACTTTACTTGCTTGTTGAACACAAAAAGATGTATTGGTAGGAAATGCCGTTAATGATTTTTATGGCCCTTCCCTTTCAGGAAAGTCGGAGACCTTTTCAAAATACACTTTTCCTTCCCGCACACCAGGAGCCAGGTCACCCCTCTCCACCTCCCACAAACATATTTCTGCTTGTAACATCTTCTCTTCATCTGGCTCTGGACTGGTCCCATGTCGCCGCTCCGCAACCCTGAAACGGCACATGCAGGACTGAAAATTCAGAGAATAGATAGGTCGGTTGCTACCGTGAAATTCACTTGAAGGTTGGGGTTTTATTGCTTCCACTCAGTTTCAGTCTGTGGTAAACTAATAAGGCTTTGTAATGTACCGACTTCACATCCTTCCTTGATAACTTCCCACTCATTTTCAAGAAACCTCTGCCTCTTTTTTTTCCCCTACTCTTTTGATTTGGTGGACAATTGATGTCTATCAGCTAGTCA
Source organism: Lepisma saccharinum (assembly GCF_977018435.1). Lineage (NCBI taxonomy): Eukaryota > Metazoa > Arthropoda > Insecta > Zygentoma > Lepismatidae > Lepisma > Lepisma saccharinum. The sequence goes on from NC_139232.1 coordinate 77,811,836, forward strand.
GAAGTAGAGTTTGGTCCGAGCGGTGAAAGCGAGAAGGTTGAATCACATAGTTTGTGATCTCTTTGTCATACATTGCCTAGTGAAATCTTGAGTGTGAAGCCGCCAGCTTGTTTTCCTCTCAAAAAATGGAGCAGGATTGACTGATCTACCAAATGCTTGACACATTGACGTTCTAAGAGGGTGTCCGACTACCACACAGGAGCCCGGGTTTGACTCCCAGGGCGTTGATCTCACAAGTAATGAAGAATAAGTTACACTCCACTTGAGGAAAAAAAAACGAGGTATGTAGTAAAATTTTTACAGTGGTCTGCATACTCTAGAAATATTACGTTTCAAAATTCTGCATATCATTATGACTTTCTGTGATTTTTCTTCATTTAGCCTCCACCCGCAAGTGCAAATGCTGCAGCAGCTGCTTAGGTGGCAAAGTTGACTACAAATAAAATTAATCCGAAGTTATATAGCGAATAATAGTTACTTACATAATATAATCATGAGATATGGAGAACCAAATTATTTTTAAAACATTTACTGTTATTTGCCTATTCTAGTGGGAGTAAAAATTTTCTACCCGTGAGTGGTGAACTCGGTTCCTGCAAATTCAAGACGGCATTTTCTAATTTTCATTTCTATTTGGACAGACACCTCCATGGTGGAGTGGTTATAGCAGGTTGCGCTACGACACCAGGTGTCCCGGGTTCGAATCTTGGCCTTTGTGATGGTCCTTTCATCGATGTAATATTATCGTATGCCGACCTCCGTTGCGGAGTTGTTAGCACATCGCGCTGCAACGCCAGGGTCCAGGGTTCGAATCCCAGCCTGGACATGGGTATTTGTAAGTGTCCTTTCATCAATTTCATCATATCATCACCCATCCCCATCTTCGCAATTAGTTAAAACTAGCATAAAAGAGAAGTAAAATAAACCAACTCAATCAATCAATGCAGGAGAAAATAATGTTCCCTTCCAACAATACACACACACACACACACACACACACACCCACACACACACACACACACACACACACACCTAAATGATACATTATATTAATAGCTTCTTAATTGTTAATGGTTTGATAGAAAAAAATCTTACGTTTTGGTTTTGGGGCCCCCCAAAACTTATTAACCTAGCTACGTCCCTGGATAGGTTTGTGTTCTGATATACACACATAATTTATTGTGATGCCAAATGTAAACAATAGTACAAATTATTTATGAAAATAAAAAAAAGTTAAAAATAGCTTCTACTTTCATTAAAAATATATTAAACGTATTTCCAGTGCTGTGACTGAAATATTCGAAAGGAAACACTGTTACATGTAACTTATTTTACACTCTAGAATTTACAGCATACTCTTGAAAGTTGTCTTAGCATGAAAACGTTGTTTTTAAAACTGATTTTGACTCACTTTTTCATGGTTGGGCAAACGTTGGCAACCACCGTTGGCCCAACGTAAGACCGTCAATTTGCCAACCAACGTAAACCAACCTATCACACGTAAAAACTGACGTTGGCCCAACGGTTGTGGTTACTTGGGAATCATGAAACAATATTGTACATTTTTCAATGAAGCCCAGTAATATTTATTATTGTGTTTCGCACTTCGTAAAAACTGCAATTGTAAAGACTTCTCATAGTTCTCGAACAATCGAAACGTACAATATGTAATTACGTTTTACTTGCATACGCAGGATTTTTTGGGGGGGAGGAGCTGGAATCATAAAGGTGGATAGTACGTACATAGCTGCTTTCTAGCGGACGGCATACACAATGAGACATTTCGTTTATCAATTTCCACTCTCACAAAGTGTCAATCGGAGATCCTTTTAAGGGGGTGTTCACATTTATCACTCTGTTTTCCCCCCTAGTTCTTCACTGTTTCTATTTGAAAATGCTGATTTTCTCAAAATTTCGGAGGAGACTGAAGCTCCATCACCCCCAACCTTCCCCTCTGAATATGCCACGCCTGTAATTACGTCTGATTTCATTCTACAGGATCCGTTGTTAAAGCTCACGTTCGTTTCCATATCGCGTACATACGCTCACGTTGAATGTAGACAGTCGACACACATCAATGGGGACAACCATGAAAACCTGAAGCAGATTTCACTACTTTCACTTTGTCTATTGTCTATTTGGGGAAAATTCTCTTTCCGCCTCGAAGAAGGGAATACCTGAACGTAATTAATTTCTTTCTGAATACCAAATAGATCGCTACGCGAGAGGGAATACTCATCTCTAAATTTATGAACATCATTCAAGAGACATGAGCGAGAGATGGATACTTGACGGTGGCATCCTTTGTCTGCCCAGCAATAAAACTTCCATTGTTATCTTTGACTCAGGCGACCCGAGTACGTGCAAAAGCACTTCCCGTAAGTACTCCATGTGCTCGACAGAAGACATGAAATCGAGGTAATTGCCCGTTTTATGTCCTCGATGCTTGACAACCACATATTGAAAGACTGCTTCTAATCATTTGCCCACACAGTAAGAATACGAGAATTTTAATGGTTTCATTTGTTTAGTTTCGAGTAGTAAAGACTGTCATGCAGGGATCAAAGGCTATTGAAACACAGAAACAATGTTAAGTTAACTGTATTTGTCTAATGACGTGTTGAGTCCATGTCAGGCGGTTTCTTCTGTGCATTTGACAGCAGAAGACAGGAATCAGAACACGCAGTAAACAGCACAACAGCTACATTTTTCTCGAGGTAAGTTTGCCATGTGAAACATTATAAAGTAAACTAACAATGAAAATTAATATTGATCGTTCATACAGGGTGTTGCAAAAATGGTAAGTGAAAAATGTGCGTTCTGCATACTTTATATTGGAGCATCCTGTATATTAACACTGAATTTTATTGCCGTTCATTGAGTTAAAACAATAAAGTTGCAAATTATTTGTTATACATTTGCATGCATGGTATATCAGGCCTTAGTATAGTCCATTCTGAGTAAGGTTTCCCATGGTACTTTTCACAAAGAACGGAAAGAACGATAACGTTGTGTGCACACGTGATAGAAATAATCTTCAACAACAAGTACTTGTTCTTGTCAAATGTCGCTCGAATGTTCAGAATGATTCACTCACTACTGAATCACATTTAATAATGGTAAAAGAAAACAGCGTCAGCATCAATGTAGAACCTGCTTCAAGACTGATAACAGTAGAGGAACCTCAAGTTCCCCTTATGCAAATGGGAAGGATATAAATTTGAGACCTGATCAAAAAAGGGAAACGATCGAAAGAAAATTCAAGGTAAAATATTTTGTAAATAAATTTTCACTATTTTCATTTATGAATTACAATAAAATTTAGGGCTGAGCCGATACCGATGTCTCAGCCGATATCAGTGGTATCGGCATCGGAAAGTATCGGTTGGAATTTGTTTACCGATACCGGCCGATAATTTGCCGGCATTTTGGTCTTTCACGGAGTCAGCAAAAATATCGTGCGACACTTTCGCGGAGTCAAATTATCCTGGAAGTTAAGCAAAATTCGAAGTTTATTTTGCACCTGTTTGTGTGCAAAAACTGAATTTTGTAATAATATAACATGTAATTCTCAAATATTTTAAAGCAAAAATCGTGGAAAATTGATGCATATAATTAGAGTGGAATACTCACACACTAATATATTAATCTATATTTTGAATAACTTTTAATTATCGTAATTTTCAAGCATCGGTATCGGTGGGAATCAGTGAGAGTATCGGTATCGGTATCGGTTCAAAGTGGTATCGGCTCAGCCCTAATAAAACAACAATATTGTACAGTGGAACCTTGATAACTCGAATCTCAACATCTCGAATTCCTTGATAAGTCGAATTTTTTGTAATCCCCTTGAATTGTCCATAACACTCAATACTAATTTTACCTCAACAACTCCAATAAAACCTTGATGAGACGAATTTTTGTACAGGGTATGGGATGCCTATGGAGCTCAATAACTCGATGGTAGAGTATCAAAAACCTCTATAACTCGAAGTTTTAGTCTCACGGACCTCAATAAGTCGAAGTGTAGGGTGCGTATCTTATTTGACCGCCCTGAAAAATTTCAAAGTCCGGAATTCGTAAATTTGGCAACATAGCTCTTCAGAGCCAACTAAGAGTAGCCAACTTTGCAACATTTCTTCTTCCTGAATGAAAACGCTCGTGATTTTTTTTTCATTCTTTCACATTCCATAAAGTAAAGATACTCTAAAGCAGTAATAAAATATATGAGTAGACAAAAAAAATGTTAAGTAGAAATACGAATGTTGAAAATATTTCAAGATTCTTCGTTTTTGAATTTGAAAATAGAAAAATGTATGTGCATTGTGAAACACTGAACAGGTTCTCATCCACCTGGAAAGAATTGCGGTCACATTTGAATGCAAGAAGGCAAATTTAGGATGATTTTATGCGAAATGTTTAGTGCACAACACCAAACGATTCTGCAAAGTGTGTCTTTTCCTTGGTTCTTTGCGAAAAATGGTTCGAAACTCCGGCACAATGTTGCTTCAACTGAGATTAACGTGTTTTACTGAGTTTTCTGTTAGCAATCTCCTGGAGTAGTTGGTTAGATGACACTTTCGTTTTTTTACTGTTTTCGTCAAGATCGAAACATCGTAGGTTCAAATCCCACCCTTTCCTTATTATTTTTTCCTTTTTATTTACCGAGTACGAAGTGTTCTAATAACGTAATACAATATTATATGATATTACTGTAAATATTTATGCGATGCATGTTCAGTGGCGGCGATTGGGTTCCAAAACTGATGGGGCAAGGTTGGGGAGGGAGGAGGGGGGAGGGCAAGGACAGTTTATTTCCCTTTGTAGATAATGTTTAGCTGGGTCATCTGCCCCTCCACACTCCATAATCGTTACCACTGTGCATGCCTCAAGTAATGCTTCTACTAATGTTTTTAATCTTTCAGTGATTGGCAGGATTTTGGGAAATACAACTTTTCCTTTCATTCAGTTGTTGTTATAAGTTAACACATATTAAGAACTTACATGTCAACTTTCTGCATCCGGAAATGCTGGACATAAATCGCATAAATATCAACGGAAATATCCAAGAAACGTAGATAAGCATTCTCGTCCAAAGCCGTTTACTTCCCGCAAAAGATTTTGCAAGGAAGTAGGTTTGAACCCATGACCTTCCATTCCATAAGCAAACGATCACCCTACACCACACGGTTCACGTTATTTTATGCACTCGGCTCGTATCCCACTTTAAACTTTAGGTCCAGTCCCGATTAGCCTTACTATGCATAAAGTTGACTTAAAACACCAAATCAACCAATTCACATCCTTTCAGAGTGGGCCTTCTATGATACTGTAGTCGGCCAGCATCCGAAAATACAGTTCTGCTTCGCGTATACCAGAGTGTAATTGCATTTAATATTGTGACTATTTTTACTTTAAAACTACAGATTAAAGCGATAATAGTGTCCAGAAAAAGAACCTCAAAGTAGATCTTCATACAAAGTATTTTAATCCATTGCCAAACATTTCAGTTAAGAATAATGTTATGCTTTTCCATTGACCGTATTTTCAATTCGTGGTGAATTTGCTAAAAGGACCATGTCAAGAAATCTAAATATGTAAGTTTTACTAGTAAATGCATTTAAAATGCACGAAACAACAGGGGAGGAGGAAAATAAACCTAAAAAATAAGTAAAAATGCAACAAAAACTGTTAAAAATACTGACAAATAAACTAAAAGCCATAAAAGGCCGAAAAATGAAAAAAATGTAAAATAGAAAGTTTTTTCCGGCTCTAACTGAAGGGAAACGGACATAATATCAGGTTTAGCATTGTTTTTACGGGTCATAAAAAAAGTTGATTTTTCATCAACTTCGGGACCCTAATTAGTAATTATGACCATTGAAAAAGTTGGAGGTAGCTTACTTAAAATTCTCTTCCTGAGGGATCGTATCGTCCCATATCTCCACTTTATAATACAGAAAAAAATCAAGTTCATATTTCGAAAATGACTTGGAGTTTTCCACCACGAAAACATATTTTTCATAGTTTGAAGTTCGTTAGTATTATGTTTCAAGGTTTCCATTGTTATAATTTCAAAAATATTTTATATTTCATACGTTGAATATCCATTTCCTCTCTCTTTTCATACAGTCTTTGGAAAAAAGCTGAAGTTTCTTGTCAAACGGGGTCTGGTTCAAATGACTCCTTTTCGTTCTCCTGTTGCTACTTTAAACAAACAACAAAATACTTCGTAACTAAACGATTGCTTGTTCAAAACACGGAATTTTTACACAATTTACAAAATATGACAAAACGCCAATAGACATGTTCATCATTTTTCCCTTCAGCGTTTCTCGATTTTATCTGAATTCGTTTCCTCATGAAAATTGCCATGAGAAAATTATAGACATGACATTATGTGTGAATTGGTTTCTTCAAACTGGTAGCAAATTTTAACAAGAGCTACCTGGAGAAGAGGTAGCGTGCTTGATTCTTACGAGGAAGGTCGTAGGTTCGATTCTCCACCTAGGTAGGATTTTTTTCAGGAGTATATCGTTTGGTGTGAGACCTACTATAATGGCTGGGGATACGTCGAGTTGACCCCCCGACTATTCCAATACTGGTTGAAGATCTCCACGCTTAGAGGTGACGAAGGAAAGCGTGGGAGGGAGACCGGCAGTCTTTAGGTATGCCTAGACCCTTCATGGTCTGTTGCGCAACGGATTAATTATTTATTATATCGTTGGGTGTAAAGTTTATCCACCGTGCTAAGAAGTTAACATTGGTCTCTGTATTTCACGAGAGGAAAGAAAATAGTAAGAGAAAGTTATTTTGATGATAGGAGGAAGTCACATGCCACGTGGAATGCGCAGAATCAAGTTACATAGAGCTAAGTCTGTAATGGTGGTTTCGAATATTGCAAAGTTAGTGCGGAAAGTTTGTTATATCTGATACTCGTACTTTCTGTCTCAAAGAAGACAAACATTTTAGATACAAAGCAGTAAGGAATTAACGATCATTACAAGGTTTTGAATTTTTTGTTTGTCACTCTCTATATAAATACTTATTAGTAGTTTCTTATCGAATCGGCCTTCGTCGCAATAACAATTTACTTATGTTAATTAGCGATTTACTATTACTTTTAGACGCATGGTAAGATGGTGGTGAGGGATAGACAACAGTCATTACGAAGGAACGGACATAAAAAAACCAATCTTAGCAATGTGAACTCATTAAACGCTCTCCTTCGTTACAGTACTGCACTACATCACTACTTAACATAACTGTATATTTTTTTAGTATATCGAAATCAAATAATCAATATTTTAGGTGTCAGTGAAGAACAAACAATACATAACTGAAATAACATTACATTTTGCATCCTGAATACATATATGTGACTCGCGTACTTTCGACGTGGCCTTTGGCCACGTCTTGTACGCTCGCATGCGTGACCTTCGGCCACGTTGTGGGCGCAATCATCTTATACATGGGGTTCTTCATAGATCTTAATGACTTTGAAAATGTCTGCATGTTGTATTGGATGGTGGGGAACATGTGTATATGTTCGCTAATTTGAAAAGTTTAGAAAGTAACTTTGTGTGTGTATGGGCTCTAATAAGGTACAAATATTCAAAATATTATTGTATATTTTCTTAATAATAAACTGAGTAAGTAATAACCGTTTCAAGATAAATAGTTGGATGTGTTTGCATAAACGAATTCAATAGCGACACTAAATTGAAAATGCAATATTTACGTCTTTTGTCATTTTCACATTTTTGAACGTAATTGGATAATAACTGTGTTCCGTCATTCCCCCCAAATTCCTACCTTGCCTCTGTAATAAATTCTGACGCTCGTATTTTGAAATACGAAAAGTCTAGCATAATTCACTTACAGTAGTAGAAAATAAACTTTCTTTAAGTTCCCTAGCAACGTCCGTTTCTATGGACAACAACAGGCACGGCAAGCTCTAAGGAATTGCATGTCATTATACCCCCTAAACATTTAGTTAAAACAAGCACGATGTAGATATTTACGCATTGAGTATATAACAATATATACGTAATTGTATCTGGGCTGAAACTCCTTATTATGTAGATGTCACCCTTGTTTCATTCACCTTTTCAAAGCCACGAGTTCATTCATCTGTGTGCTATTGATCTGTGAGAAATATAATGTATCTCGACAATTAAGAATTGAAGGAAACAATGTATGCTGCAAAAAAATGTCCGTGGCAACGGTTGCCAAGGACGTGAGAAAAGGGCATTTTCACCCTTAAGGAAGGGCCGATTGAGCGATTTTTGAATTTTCTCGGTCATTTGGGACGATTTCATGGGAGGTCGTAATCGGGCGTTTTTCGCCTCCGGGGCTTCCTTCACGGAGAACATTTATGTCAGTGAGTCAGTGAGTGAGTGGTGGGATTGGGGCTTTATATATATTGGATTTGTGATTTAATCATGATGTGTGTGTTAACACAACATATGAACAATAACTAAAAAGAAAAGTTTTAACTTTAAATCCTGGAAATCTCCAACTTCTAAGGGGAAATATGAGCAGAAGGGACGTCCCTCAAGTGTGCATTGGATTCATTTTTCAAATATTCTAATATCAACGGTATCTGTTCAGCAAACAAAAAAATGAAAAAAAGAAAGAGGAGAGGGCGGGATTTGAACCGCGACCTTTCACGCTTGACGAAAAATGAGGATAGCAGAGCCTAACCAACTGCTCTACGTTAACGTCATGACGTGATACCATCAAAAACATGAACGTTTATGAAGACTCCCACCTTCCTGTGTTTCAAGCACATTTTCTTGACAAGTCGTGTAAAATATATGTTTTTGAGAACTGTTCGATATTATGCAAGGTATTGTAAATAAAATGTCGCATCAACTCCTCACAAATTTGCTTCTTTCTGCACAAACTTGATGGCAATTTCCTGCAGTTGGAGAAAAACTCTGTTCAGTGTTTCAAACCCCCCAAATTTCAAGTCGAGCAAGCAGAATCGTAAATATTCTTCAAGGTTATTTTTCCAATTTATTATTTCTGTTTGATTGCGTATTATAATAGCGGTTTATAGTTTCTAAGTTCATGGAAAGTGTTTAATTGAAAACCTATCACCGCAGCTTTTTTCGTCTAGTGAATGAACCTACTCAAAGTTGGCTAATCTCTCCTGGAGCTGAAGTGCAATGTTGCTAAGTTTACGATTTCGGGACTTAGAATTCTTTCGAGGCGGTCAAATAAGATGTTGCGAAGTGTACAATGTCAGGTGATCAACAATCGTGTTGGGACTTGAACTCCCCCACCCTGCCGTGTATGTAACCATCATTGTTAATGTGTTTAGACCTCTATACCTCGATGTCGGCGATTTTGGCCCTCAATAACTCGAACCTTGGTAAGTCAAAATCCTTGAAACCTCGATTTTTTTCTTGTTCCCCTCAGGTTGGAGTTATCAAGGTTCCACTGTATTATCAATAACTCATTTTTTTAGAAATCAAATTGAACTGAAGGAACTGCCTAACGGCAACTTTGTTATTCATCACCGCGCCAGAAAATGGACAAACAGGAGAATTTTGTCTCTTGCAATTTGAAAAGCATGGGGATGTCCTTCCTGAACCATAAAATACTCGTAATTGTAATTAACCCAGAAAGTCATAGCCACCTGCAGCTAAATCTTCCTGTTCGTGCCGTTTCGGGGACCATGGTGTCCGTGCAGCGCCAGATGAAAAGACGTTACAAACAAGAAGAGAAATACGTAGAATTTTCAGCGAAAAATGCAGGCTCGACCAGGACTAGAACCTGGGTCTCTCGCATACCGTGCCATTGCTCGGTCTGGCCTCGCCTGATTTTCCGAAGAAATAAAAAAATCCTGCGTACGCCAGTGCATGTGACCAGTGTTGAGTTTCAATGACATGGAATTTATTACATATTACTACTTAGCAGTTAAAAAAAATGGATGATACTTAAATTCGTTCATGATTTTGGCTTTTAAGTAGACTGAATCAATGGCTAATTTACTAAAAACCCAGAAAAAGCACGTTCTACGTTAAAGTGAATGAAAGAAAGACACAGTGAACATGGTTGCCAAATTTCTTAGCTATTGTCCGAATGCTTTGCCAGGTTATTGAAATATTCGTGGGGATTTTTCTATTTCCAGATGGGAATTCCATTTCCCCTTTCCAGGGCCACCCCTGAATTCATCACTGTTCATCGGATGATCCATGGCCATCCTTAATCCGAGGGAGGCCGGAGCCTTCAATTTGGCAACCCTGTAAACCATGACGTCAGCCGGCCGCTGTTACTCGGAAGAAACATTAGAGAAAAAAGAATAATTTTTATTTAGCCTATTCATCCTGTAATCACTTCATTCGCCCTAATTGTATTCGCTAGTGTATTCAACGTGATTTTTTCATAAGTAAAGCAGTATGTTATTAAGTTGTGAAAAATATACATTACATTTTTTGAGCCGCATACTAGCATTTCACGGAGCATTCCGTACGTTTCACATGTGGTGAATCAGCAAATATAATAAATATCCAATATTGATGTCATTAATATTCTTAATTATCATGTGCAAAATAAGTTAGCGACGTCGAAGAGCTATAACCAAGACACTAAGGCTTAAAACATGTTTACGCAAAAAGCAAATTCCACGCTGAGAAAAGTTGTGTGCGTGAGGCACCACACGGTAAGCTCTTTATTTGCACAAGGGTCAAACTACAACACTCAACAAGAATTCGGGAAACAATACAAACCCAAACAAACCTCTAGAGCATAAAACTACCTAACCTAAGAAAAACAGTACAACACAAAAACACTAATTCCTTCACTGTAACCACATACATATCTCCGCAAGAGAAAAACAACGGAAATGTAACACCTTCTCATTTCTAAGCCATGCAAAGTTATCCACTTTCTCGCAGGGAGTACATAGTCACCAGCACTCGGCATTATTTTATCTTTGTACATAGGTTACATGGGCCATGAGCGTATTTAAGGGAGGGGGTCAACGGGTCCAACCCCCCCCCCCACTTTGGTTCAGTAAAATTACCAGATTACCTGTTCTATCCGCTATGCACAGAGACTTGTTCTTAAAAATTTCTTCAGACTTATTTTGTTCTCATAAATTATAAGCGTATAGAACGAGATACGGATGGCAACGAAATTAATTCCACACACCAGATGGGACTGCAAAGCAAATGTCTGCAATTTCCTGATAGTTTCGGAATTTCTCTGTAAAATGCTTAAAAAACTCCTGACACTTCACAAATTCTACAATGCCACATGTAATTTCTGCCCAAAGCAGCTGCTTGTAAACTTATAGCGCGAACAATATAATTTCATTAGAAGTTCCCGATATGGTTTTTTACCATTCAAGATTCAAGTATTCCCCAGCTTCTAATTTTTTGATAATTTGAAATTTCCCAATTGTTTGATAATCCCGAAAGTCGATAAACCATTTTCCAAACTCTAGATCGGAATCCCTATTGGAGATTGTAACTGCATCTGGGTTAGCTTCAGCTATCAGTACTTCTATTCTGTCTTGGTTGAGTGGGTGTGGATTTAGAAAAAAAAAGTAGTTGGTGAAGAATATGATGGTGCTGATGTAATGGGTGGTAGAATTAAGGGGGTGAGATAGATTTCAGAGAAGTGTCCAAAAGCAATTTTTGTACATTGTTCAGCACACATTTTAACAGGGACGTAGCTAGGTTAATCAGTTTGGGGGGGGGGGGGCGAAACGTAAGATTTTTTCTATCAAACTATTATAAATTAACGAACTATTTATACACCATATAGGCCTATGCTGTATACATACATTATATATGTATGTGTGTGTGTATATATATAGTCTTGGAAAGAAAAGGATCAAGGGCCTCCTCGGTGGCGCATGGTAGCATCGTCGCCTTGTAATCAAAGGGTTCCGGGTTCGATACCCGGTGGATGCTCATAGTGGTTCGGATCCCACTTTACACTGTAGAACCAGTGCCGATTAGCCTTACTGTCTATAAAGTGGACTTAAAATACCAACTCAATCAATCAATAAATTGGAAAGGAACATCATTTTCTTCTGTAACCCCCAACAGTCTACGAATATACTCTCGCGAAATACACAGCCATTATTCGAGAAACGAAATGCAGAATGAACTCATTAGCTTAATGGCTTATAGAACAAGAACAAATATATTAGTCTTTAGATTTGTAAATTTGCTGGAAAAAAATTGAGAATTAAATAAAACCCTTTTCCGTGGTTTTAGATATGAAGTGCTGGAACCAGGATTACAAGTATTGGCAACAGTGCAAATATGAAATGTGTGCGTAATGAGTTCAAGCGAGGCATCTCATGTATACAGTTCATACCGGAATCGAATCCGGTATCTCTTAGTTCAAGGGGCGGGCCAGAGTCTTCTATGGCATCTGATTGTTCACTTGGGAAATGATGATGATAAGAAATTATATGGACACGTCCAATTTCTCAAAATTAATCTTATTTGTGTGTGGAAAACTGAATATATGATGGCACTGGATAAAACAAAGTTCCCACACGCTCAAATAATTAAGATCTCGTCTTTGGTTCGGCAGGTTCAACAACCTGCCCGGGTTCGATTCCCGATAGAGGCACATAGTTGTTCGAATCTCACTTTAAACTGTAGGTCCACTCCCGATTAGCCTTACTGTGCATAAAGTGGACTTAAAACACCAGTTCAATTAATAAAGCAATCGAAAGGTTCAAGGTTCGATCGCTGGTGGTCAGGCCGGTAGCCAGAATTTGATTTCGGAAGGGGCTTATCCCTTATCGGCAGCCGCCATCTAAAGACGAAAAGGTTGCGGGGAGAAGTAAATGCGCTGAAGATGAATTTCTTGGTATATTGCAACTTACCATATACAAGATGTTTAATCCTGTTAATGGAATATATTTAATCTCAACTACATATTATTAAAATCAGATATTTGTAGGATTTCGGGAAAAGACTGCAGCCCCTGAGCCCCTTCCCTGTGTATGTGCCTGCTAATATTAGTTCCAAAATTTCTGTGCTCTTCCAACATCGTGTGGACAATTTGGGAAGTACTTGAAAGCGATATGGAAGCTTTCAAACTTTGGGACTCGATGTGATGACCATGCGCAACCGAATGAAAGAACTCTTCGCAGGCCTTCTCACTCAATATTAATTTTACTGACTAATTGTAAGTTTTTCTCGGCCTCCTCGATGACGCAGTGGTAGCGTCGCCGCCTTGCAATCAAGGGGTCCCGGGTTCGATACCCGGTGGAGGCACATAGTGGTTCGGATCCCCGATTAGCCTTACTGTGCATACAGTGGACTTAAAACACGAACTCGATAATTGGAAGGTTTTAGAAAAACTAAACATGGCTTTTTATGCATCATACAACTTTGCTTCTTTTCACCTGCTTTTACAGTTGTTCTTCCTAAGAATTCCACTGAGTATAACACGCTACGAAACCAGAGGTTCAAGGTTCGGACATTGGACAGGTATGGTTGTATCATGTCTGTCCCATCGCTATTCCTTCGGTTCATCATTCATCCTCATCGTTGCATTTAACCCAAGAGGTAGAAAAGCGGCGTAATATAGAAATATATAAATGATTGATTTGGTTTATTTTACTTCGCTTTTCTGACACTTTTTGGCTAATCGTGAAGATGAAGATGAAAATGAGTGATGTGAAATTGATGAGAGAACCATCATAAAGAACACACACGCCCAGCCCGGGATTCGAATCCAGGACCCCTGGCATCGTAATGCATCTTGTTAACTACTACACAACACATAGAAACAGAAAATGCTTGATAAGTTATTTGCTTCTCCATAACTCATTACTATATTATAAGTATTATTCGCTGTATGTCTAGGGATTGATTATATTTGTATGTTTGGCCAACCTAGCCACCTAAGCAGCATCAGATTCCGCATTTGCAGGTGGAGGCTAAATGAAGAAAAATCACAGAAAGTCAGAAATATATACAAATGTTGTAACATAATACTTACAGAGCATGCAGACGGCTGTAAAAACAATTGCTACATACCTATTTTTCTTCCTTAAATGAAACGTGGTTTATTCTTCATTATTCATAAGATCAACCACCCTGGGAATCGAACCCAGGATCTTGTGTGGTAGTCAGACTCTATTTTAGAATACCAATATGTTGGATATTTGGTCGATCAGTCGATCCTGATCCATTGTTTCCAGAGGAAGACAATCTGGCAGCTTCTCATTCGACATTTCACTCGCGATGTAGGAAAACGAGATCACAAACACTTCGTGATGCTATCTTCTCGCTTTTACAGACGTTTACCACCGCTCGGACAACAAATCCTACTTCAAACTGGCAGATATCAACTGTCCACCAAATCAACAGATGAACCGACCGTTTCGATGTTTCTCCGAATTTTCAGGAAGTGGCCTTTCCCTCCTTGCAGGGCAGGTCATTAGCAGGAGGGTTAAGTGCATGTGAGAAGAACCGCTATGTCATTCATTTCCGCGCCGAAAAAGGGACAAGCAATAGAATACTGTTCTTGGAATTTGAAACGAATGGGGATATCTTTTCTGAAGCATAAAATAATTAACGAAGAAAGTTCTAGCCACCCGTAGCTAAATCTTCCTGTTTGTGTCGTCCTTTCGGCACCCATGGAGCCAGTGCAGGGCCAGATGAAGAGAAAGTGCGGGGTTTTTTTTGGGGGGGGGGATCCTGGATCTGGTGTGCAGCAGGGAGAAAAAGTCCATTTTCAATAGGTCTCAAACTTCCCTGACAGGGGCGGACCACAAAACCATTAACTGCATCCCCTTCCAATACATCTATTTGTGTTCAACAAGCAAGAAACAGGGAAATAAGAAAGAAATGCCTTTCTTGGGTTCGTGCTACTGAAAATTGAAGAAGTGTTTCAAACTACAAGCAAAATTTACTGAAGAATCATTTTGCAATTTGTCATCAAAGTAAAATTTCCAGCAAATACAGAACAGTTTCCCGGGGCCACGTGGACGTTTGCCTGGGCCCCCCCTAACGACGTCCCTGCATTTTAACCCTTGCTATTGCCCATTTCCGTGGAATTTCTGTGTTATTGAGACTGTCAAATCAGTTATAAATTTTTCCCATAGGGTCTTCTCATAGGAGCAGCTCCTCGTGGTTAGCACATCGTGGGTCCCGGGTTCGAAACCAGGAATGGGCATGTGCGTTTGTGAGTGTCCTTTCATCAATTTCATCACGTCATCACTCATTCAGATCTTCGGAAATTAGCCAAAAGTGGCACAAAAAGCGAAGTAAAATAATGCAAATGAATCAATCAATCTTCTCAAAGTAATTTGGTTGTAAAAAAAGCAGTGCAAGATAGCTAGGGAAGTTCTGTAACGTTCTCAAGTTGTTTGACACAAGATGGGCAGAAAAGTATCAATACTCAGTAGGGTGACTTGTGAAATCGTATACACTAATAGTAGAATTTTTTTTACTGTTGTCCATTTTTGGATCATTTTGTAGAAGAAATGAACCCAAGTTTCTCTGAACACTGTCAACACATTGAAAAATTGCAACAACTTATTTCAATCTGAAATGCCTATTCCTCATTCATTGGAACAGTGTGTCAAAATGTTGTATGGCCTGGTTGATATTTTTTACATTTTCAAATCTGAATGAAAAATGTGGCAAACAGTAATTGAAAATACATGTCCAGCGTCTGCATTGTAGGCAGTAGAAAATTGTGACAAGGTATTGCACTCAAATATGCACAATGTTGGTGATCTTTGCTACACTGCCAGTTTCATCTTCAACACCCGAGAGAGTGTGTTTAACATTAAGGAGGTCGAAATAATGTCCTCGCAATTCAACGGGAGATCCTCGACTAATGGACCCTGCACCGATGATGTTATTTTCAATTTTGTAGCAAGAAGGAAAATACTAATTCTAACATTGTAATTCTTTCTTAAAGAGAAGCTGGGATTAGCTTTTTTAAAAGTATTTTCTGCTCACTTTATGTAGAAAAGTTAGAAGTTTGTAGATAGACTTAATTTTATAAATGTGTGACCTTTCATGTGGTGGCAGAGTGGATTTTGATAGCCAGATCATACCTAGGGACGATATACGTCCCAGATTTTCAGGCACAATCCCGGAATGGTATCATTTGTCCCGGTGTTCCGAATAGTTTCTTCGGGATGCACAAATGTCCTGGAATCGGGTGGGAAAGAAGAAATGATTAAGACTAAACTCATTTTACAAAACAATCTAACTCTACATTGACCACTCCATCTTCATAATACAAGAGTTAACGAGATACAGACAGTACTGCAAACATCTTTGACTTCACGATGGCGCCGCCGTCTGCTAGCAGTGCTGAATTTCAGTTACGCTTCTCTTCCATTGTATAGTAACCTGCTTACTATAAAGAGTCAGTGGGGTGTAAGGGGTGCTCCTTCCACGTAGTGCACCCAATAGTGAACCCCACTTCCAGGTAGTACACCCTGAACTGCAGACTAACGAGGCTCTGGCGACTGGCCCCATGGTCAGTATAATTTTGTTTGTGTTGTCCTGTGTTTTGTCCTTATTTGTGCTGAGTGCTCCTTTACAGCCTCAGCTTTTAACGAAAGTCAGAACGATTTTAGTTATGCAACCTTAGAGTTGTTTATGTGTAACGATAAGGGGCTGGACCCAGTATAATGTTTGTTTGAGTTGCTGTTTTAAGTCCACTTTATGCACAGTAAGGCTAATCGGGACTGGACCTACAGTTTAAAGTGGGATCCGAACCACTTGTGCCTCCACCGGGTATCGAACCCGGGACCCCTTGATTACAAGGCAAAGACGCTACCACTGCGCCATGGGGGAGGCCCCCCAGTATAATGTGACGGGTGCAAAATAGCCTTAGTGCTGACGCATCCAAAATTTTAACTTCAAATCAAATCAAAATAAAGAGTCAGTGCTTTGTGCCTCTGTTCACTCCGCAGTTTTCAAATAAAGTTCCCACACAATGTGGGGTGTAAATGACAATTACCGGTATGTTGTACATATATACAACTTTATAGGGTTCAGCCCCCCCCCCACCCCCCGCGCTCCCTAACAAGCTACCGGTCAGTAGTGTACAGGATTTTCACTTATGAAATATAGGAACCCAAATTGAACCAAAAGTTGAATCCCCCCCCCTTACGTGAACTATATATACGCCCATGACATGAGCTATATGTTTATCACATCCTCAACTATTTTGTACGTCTTATGGACCATTTACACGAGGCCAATTGTGAAGACTTTCCACTAAGCCAATCCAACATTGGCATCGTGTGAATAGAGGCAATCCAAGTGAATGGAATGTCTCCAGCCATTGTCTCAAGCCACTCCACTAAATTAGAATGGTTTCAAGGTTTTCGGCGCCAGTAGTCATTGGATTGGCTTAGTGGAATGTCTTCACAATTGGCCTGGTGTAAATGGTCCATTACTTTTAGAACTTTAAGGCCAGTGTGTTAGGTCATTTAAATATTTAGTTGTTATAGAGGTTCGAATGTCATTCCGAAATGCTAGCAAATAAAATAAGGTCAAACTACACATTATTGGAAAGTTCCATACTGCGTATGAAATCAGGGGCGGATCCAGGATTCAGTTTTTGGAAGGGCACCAATTTCCAAAAGTGTACATATAAATACTAATGAAGATTACAGTACTACTTTAAAGTTTACCATGGTGAAACAAGTCTTTTATACTTTAATATTTCTTTAAGTACCAATTCCAGTCATCTGTACATGCGGCCAAGTTATTAAGAACAAATATATTTAAAAAATACATTGTAAAAAAAAGACAATATATTAAAAATAGCGTATTCCTCGCGAACACAAAAACGCACAAGTTTCAAATTATAAACAGTCCGTTTTACTTCATTTCTTAATTATTTTTTGCTTTATAATTAGTTTAATGTAGCACCTGAGTCCTTTTCAGTAACATGCATGATACATGATAAAGCTGCTAGTAATTTGGACACCAGTTTAACTTTTCAATCGGCAAATAATTGGAACTTACTTTTACATTTTGACATTTACCTCACCCTACAAATACTGTAGCTGTAGTTTTCGTGAATGTTTCCTTGCAAATATGTCAATAACCTCCTCTAGTTTCACTTGGTAATTATCTTTATGGATGTTCAGGAGAGCCAAACGAATCAATCGTTCATTACCATTGTAGATCTAAGGTAGGTATTGATTTTTCGCAGATTGGAGAATGAACGCTCAGCTGTAGCCGTTGTGACTCGAATCACACACAACAGGTAAAACAAACTTCTAATGTTGGAATACAAGAAAGAAAATTTGTACGCCTCTGCAGGATTAGTTGGGGTAGATTTTTCCAATAACCAGAATCGTCTCCATAACTTGAGTTCCCCTTCTAATGCTAAAATAGACTGCACATCATCTTCATAAAATTTAGCTGCCTCAATTATATCTTTAGCTGGGTCATCTTCTTCAACAATGAATTTCGGAATTACTTTCTGTAGAGTGATTAAGACTTCAATCTGGTTTCTTTGAAATCTATAATCAAATTCAGATATTAATTAATCCAGAAAAGGGATGAACGCAACACATCTGAAATAATCGATGACATTCTTTGAGGGAATATCTGACCTATGTCTTTGATTCTGTGCAATTCTTGGGATTTTTACATCAACATTCAGCTCTTCAGCAAGTGCTTTCCTGAAAGACTTTATCAAACTCTTGAGCACTGTTCTTTCTTATATCCAATAGAGATGAGTAAACAATGTAAAGTAAAGAAGAGAACATTGTTGAATAAGTGGAAGCTTAGTTCTGATCTCTCCACCTGCATATAGTTTTGGGTAGGATAATGCGCTTTAAACCTTACTTTCACGCCCTTTGATTCTTACATGACGGAACAAAGAATAGGGAGAAACTTTACAAACGATTTATTATGAAAGAAACCAACTCTCAACGGCATACGGAGCACCAACTTTCAACATGTTCGGGGACACCAACTTCCAATGGTGTCGTGGGCACCAACTTTCAACAATGCACAGGGGGCACCAACTTCAAATGATGTTTGACACTCGGCAAGTTTTAACGATATAAGTGTACACATACTTAATAAGAATTTTTATTTTATTAATTTTGTAAATTACATATTACGAGTATAATTTGTTCGAGCATTTGTGTCCCCCTCTCTGGATCCGCCACTGTATGAAATGCAAGGTTGACTTTGTGTTTTCTGCTTATTTCCAGTTATTTAATGGCAAATTTCTATTTCTATTGTTAATGTATGTTTTCCACTTACATCGTAATGTCAATCCAGATTTGGAAAAATATAGACATTTTACACAGATTCCCTTGTTTCTTTAAGAGTCAACATCAATTTTGCTATTCGCGCCCATGCTATGTAGCTTGATGTTTAGGCCGACGAGACAGCGTTGCCACATTTCAGGATTCCGGCCTCTATCAAGCTGGCCGTGGATGATCCCTGCCATTGTCAGACATGGTAGTGATTGCTGCCACAACAATTTTAAGCAATCCGATTGGCTGACGTGTCGTGACGTCATTAGTGTGAGCACAGACAATATGGGGTTAGGTTAGATAGGAGAAGATGCCACACATCTCGTTTTACAATGTCCTAATTTCGACAGAGAACGAGATAAATTAGATATATAATGGTTTGCGTCGCCATGGAGTTCCATTCCCTACATCTCTAACTGCCCTGCTCACGGATCCCATTCCTCCCACTATATGGCTTCTTTATGGATATGCAAGAAGATGTAATTTGACGATCTAGCCAAAAGTATATATATATGTGTTTTTTTCTTTTTGTGAAAAATAAGTGCATAGTGAACTTGATACATTTTGCAAAAAACTCAGAAAGATGACTAAAATCGACTAAAGTTGATAGGGTCAGAAAAAAAAAGAAAGTAGATAGGAGAAGAAGAAGAAAAAGTGCTGTGGTACTAATTCCCAAGGTTATTAGAAGTATCTAATTCCAACCGTCAGAAATAGTACGGCAAGATTTCTCAACAAAAGACAATAAGTTTCAACCTTTCCACAGCTCTACACCTAATATACGTTTGTTCGGTGAGATGTTCTTTGGGACAACCTCATTAGATCAGAGGACTCATTATCTAGTTGTGGTAAATTCGTAGCTATCTTAACGAGTTCTCTTCTTGTATAATCTTTATGATGGATGACATAAGGCGAGGGAACTTGTGCAAGACACTATCTTCCGCAGGAAAAGGAAGTGGGCCCTGTTACTATCAACACTCTCGCAGTCTCAGGATATTTGCATGCAAGAACTTGCTACTTCTTCATACAAAGCACTGTTCTGCGTGAAGAGTTGGTCGTCTTTTCAACCATTCAGGTAAGGCCTACTTTAGATCCCATTTCAACATGTGGAGAACAGTAGTATCCAGCAATGCTGAACTTGATGCTGCGTATATACTACATAATGTAGGAAATGTGAATAAGATCTTCAAGTAAAATTCTATTTATGTATCTATGGCGGTAATCGGTCCATCGGTGAGTTGATGTGTAAAGGGTGTTGTTTCCACGTACTACACCCAACTGTCAACCTCACTTCCACGTAGTAGTACACCCTGGACTGCATTTTGCAGACTAACGAAGCTCTGACGTCTGGACATACGGCCAGTATAATCCTTGTAGGACTGTGTGTGTGTTATCATGTGTTTTGTCTTTATATGTGCCGAGTGCCTCTACAGCGTCAGCATTTAACCAAGGTAAGAATATTTTAATACTCAGACACGGGTTTTGTAGTAAAGGTAAGGGGCTGGACCCCGTATAATGTGCAAAATAGCCCAAGTGCTGACGCACCCAAAATTTTAAATTCAATCAATCATTTAATCGGTGAGCTCTTATAGCTAAACTAATAACAATCGTTCCTCAAAACCAGGCTTGTTAAAGGTCCAGGAATTTTAAATAAATTCAATTCCAATCCAGGACAGAAAATCAGCAAGCGTAAATGGGTTCTGGACCGTAAAGAACATTTTTATCTGTAAAGTATTTCAATTCGGTCCAGGAACATTTTTTTCTGGATGAATTTAAATACGGTCCAGGAACTTTTTTCCCGGATGTTTAAATTGGGTCCAAGTTCCGTATTGAAATGAAACATTACGCAACTTGGACCGAATTTAAATTGTACGAGAAAAAGGTTCCGGTCCTATAGCGCCAATGGAACCTAAAAGAATTTATGGGTTCCTGGACCAACAACCCTGCTCAAAACAGAGGAACAAATATTCCTCAGGGTAATTTCATACTTTTCAAGATATATTCATGTATAGATTATATGTAACGTCCGCCGATTTTTCTCATACTTTTACTTTTTATTTTATGATTGGGGATGGGGGGGGGGGGCTGTAGTCCCTTCAGCGCTTATTTTGGACACGCCATTGATCAAGAGACATATCCTGACCGTTTTCAGAATCAAGCTTAGTTTTAGGTCGCGACATCTTCACTAGCTACTCCACCTCTTCAGTCGATATAGCACCTGATTGCCACTCAGTTTGGAACCTGGATCTGCGACTCGCCCAGCCTCTCGTCATGAACCCAGGCCCGTAGCCAGGAATTCTTTGTAGGGGGCGAAGTCAATCCTAGAGGGGGCAAATGTTTAATATATTGTGTCGCATTGGCAGATATAGCAGGGTACACAAGAGGTACTTGCCCCCTCCCCCAAAAGAGATAAATAACGGAAAATGTAACAAACAAAAAAACTTCGAGCAACATCAAATAGCAATATTTCGATAATGACCTTTCCAGATTGCCAAAGAATATAAAGTTTAACATAAATAGGCTAATAAGGACTGTATCTACTTGATATTTACAGGTCGATAATGTTAATAGATGATTAATATGTACCAACAGCTTTGGGCCTCTCTGCAGAAATGATTAAGGGAGTCCATTATAAAACATGCTTCATAATGATTTTATCTTAGTTTCCAGTATGCAAGATTTTTACGCACAAAGGAATCAGGGACGGTGCCAGAAATTTTCGACTGGGTGGGCAGAAGCACTATATTCATAGATTAGGGTGGGCAGTATAAATCAAGACCATATATAGTATATACGTGTATGTAAGACGTATGTATCCCCTCTCTCTTACACTCCCGATTCTCCTCTTACTTCTTTCCCCTTTCCTTATCCTGTTTTCCTCTTTATTCTTTTCTAATCTATCCTCCCATCTTGTTCCATTTCCTTTCTCTTTGTCTCTGATGAACACAATTATTTCAAGGAAGTGTTTAGCCTGTGCAGCCATACATTTTTACCACATTATTTCATGCATGTTAATACAGTGAAATAAATGTGAATTAGGTTTAAGCTTGTGTTGCAAATACAAGGCACATACTTGATTTTATATAGTCGGTGACAGTGATAGATTGATTTGATTGGTTGATTGATTTGCTTTATTTTACTTCGCTTTTTGTGCCACTTTTGGCTAATTTGCGAAGATGTGGATGAGTGATGACATGATGAAATTGATGAATGGACACTCACTCACAAACATCCATGTCCAGGCCGGGATTCGAACTCAGGACCCCTGGCATCGTAGCGCGATGTGCTAACCACTCTGCCACGGGAGCCGGAGCGACAGTGATAGAAAGTGCGATGGTAGACAATCGTAAAGTTTCTCATAATTGAAGATATGTTCCTGAGCATAGTTTTTCATTGTATGAGTTTTTGACTGAAAGAGTTTTCTTATTCCTTTGGGGATCACTTTCCTTAGCTTACAAGGTTTGCACAACTGACAAATCTATCTGAATGTTTGTAGTAGTGGCGATTGGGTGCTAACATTTGAGGGCAAGGACAATATACTTTTTCTTGGTAGAAAAGGCTTAGCATAAAGAGGCCATAGTGCGGGTGCAAAAAGTGGCAACATGTGGCGGGGGAACTGCATCTCCCACTTCCCGCTCCTCCTAATCGCCGCCACTGCATGTTTGGATTAAAGTGAACGTCTGTCTTATTAGGAACGATTTAAAACACACACGGAAAACCAATAAATTCTTTGTTCGTTGTCCATGAAGAATTCCTAGGCTATTTTGACAAAATATCACTCATAAGTAATAAACAAGTAAGCTTGAAAAATCTGTTCAGAATTGAAGAGATTATTAGCTAAGTTGCTATTCGTTTTCTGAACTCTCATGTTACTAATGCTGGAGAAGCAACATACGTATGGTTACATGGACATTTTTTTGAGGTAACAAAATGATTTAGGACACAAGGAATTCATCGAAGTTGATCACCGTAACAGCAATAATTCATATATTTTTTATAGATGACTTGGGTTGTATGGCGTGACCATTTCGAATACACTAGAATGTCAATCTGTGCAGCATACTCTAGAAACTTTATTCTTTCAGGGCAACAAGTCCCTGGAGCTTGGAACCACTGTCAAAGTAATAATTTATGAGGGTTTGTATTTTGAGTGTCAGAATGTATTTCTTTTCGCCCCTTCGTTACTTTCATCTAATCACAATTGAAATGACTTAAAATAAAAAATGACTTAAAATAAAACAAATCAACCAGAACTTACTCTTCCAAAAATGGAGTTTCGTTAGTTCATACCTCTTAGAAAGTTGAGGTGGTAGTTTCAATTGTACAGTGTTTCTTAGTGGATCAAGGCAGCTAATTCCGTGAACAATGACGTTGTTTTCTGAAAGTCTCAATTTGTCTCAGGCAATCACCCTGTTAAAATGGACGCATCTTCTGTGGTGATAAAATTATACGTTTGGTGCGAGTTCTTTCTATATATTTTTCCCCAATGGCATAACGCTGTTGCATAAAATGAAGAGGTCATGTGTTGGACTCCCCCTCTCCTGGTGGAAGCACAATGCACACTGGTTCGGACTACACGTTAAACTATAGGTTTAGTCCCGATTAGCCCATCTGAGCATAAAAGTGGGCTTAAAAACAAACTAACAAAATCATCTTCTGGATACTTCGTGACATAACTTTTTTTCTTTACTTCAGCTGCATCTACAGATTCTGTCGACATTTTCGGCTGATTCGTGTGGCAAAATTTGTGTGTCGAAAGAAGATTTCTAAATATGATAAGCCAGTCATTAGCAATTGAATAATTCCGTAGCTTTTTCCATACATAACTGGTTTATTAAAATGTATTCACTTCGGTATTGTAGTGATTATTGTGATTCGTTCTTATTAGTAGAACGAATATGAAGTTGATATTTCGGATATTGATATTTGAAGATGACATGTATCTAAAAATTGTAATGAAATAAAAAAGGACACTTCTGGAATTTCAATGCAGAGCTAATTAAAACTATACTATACTCTCTAGCATAGTTAAACCCGAATGTTTATGGTTGCAGATACACAAGCCTTCAATCTGTTTCTATCCTGGGCAAGATCAATCCAATCTTTCCTATCCTTACTGATTTCTTTTAGGTCCAACTCAACGTTATCCCTCCATCTTTGTCTTGGCCTTCCTACTGGTCTCTTACCATCAGGTTTCCCAACAAGAATCCTGTAAACTATTCTTTCCTCTGCCATTCGTGTCACATGGCCTGTCCATGTAATTCTTCTTGATTAAATTATTCTAATAATAATAATAATAATAATTAAAAAGTCGAAATAATTTATTGTGTTGCTGGAGAAGTAACGCTAAGATGGTGTTTTTATTTGTTTATTTGGAGATTATTTTAACAATACTCAGGCTGGGATTTATATACGTATGTGGAGGCCCGGAGCTTACAGCACCAAGACCTCACTCCAATCCCCTCTACACAGTTTCAGTTATAACTTCTTGCCACGTTACATGGTGTGGTTTGTTATTATATTTTTACCACATCCGAAGTACCTAATTTTTTCATTATGTGGTATTTTTCAAAGCAGTCTTCCCCAGTGAAGGCCCGGAGCTGCAGTCCTCAAGTTTACCCTAAATTCTGATCTAATCTTGATCATACCCTGCATAAGCCTACTAGCTGCTTTTAATCATGGAAGTATTAATTTGATCACAATTTTTGTTTCAATAGTTCTAGTAATCACTTTCACTTTCTAATGAGAAAATTGGCTTTATATGGGATGATAATACACGTATGTGAACATTTCTAGAATAGTTAATATTCACAAGTAAAATGTACATGTTATGAACACCAGAATGCACTTATTTATTGAATCATTCCTATATCCTCAAGTATATGTACTTATTGAATTTGATTGGGTGGGCAATCGGGTGGGCACAGGATTTTTTGGGTGGGCGCTTGCCCACCCGTGCCCACCCCTGTCGCCGTCCCTGAAAGGAATCTAACGAGAATCCGACAACACCATTGTGTTGTGTTATGCAAGAAAAATCGCATTAATTAAATAATAATGGTTAAATATTATCTACACTTTGATGAATTGTGTAAAAAATTGTAATACATTATTTTGTACTTGCTAAATCATTAAAACACGGGTCCCTTAGTCCACCACGGACTCTTATTTCCTTCAAAGGGGAGACTCTTGAATCACTACAGACAATGTTTGCATACCGGTTACGTTAACCATTTTGCAAAATATTGTGTTAATTGTATTATATTATAGTTGAAATACATGATTTGACACCTGACAAACAAATATGAATCCCTTGATTGGTCAATGACTTCTTGGATTACAGTGTCATCATTAATATTTCATATTAAGTTTCATAGAAAGAAATTGTTTTAATAGGCCGCAAATAATTTTACGGGGCGCCATGGCATTCTCTTTAACATTTTTTTTCATATAGATTGTTTGACTCCCAGGGCCGGCTCCCGCCGCCCCATAGCTATGGCTATGAACTTGGACTATAAGAATAGCAGAGATTGCGAGCAAAGGAAGCAAGAAAATTTTACGAAATGTATTTTTATTTGTATAAAATTTTAAATCGAGGGGGGCAATTGCCCATCTGTGTCCCTTGCAAGTGCCCTTGGCCGTTTGGAAGAAAAAATGCAAGGAACACATAGAAACTAATTCCATCATGAGTACCCAATTGTCCTGCTATTCTTAGATTCTCCTAGTCTTGTTTTTTTACTTCAATGTTTGCTTCCCCTAGAATGGACTTCCGTCCAAGATCGAGGGGGGGGGGACAATGCCCCCTGTGGTTGCGGCACTGTTTATGTGTGTCTCCATCAATTTCGCGTCATCACTCATTGTTGCGATTAGCTAGAAGTGGCAGAAAAGCAACGCTAAGTAACAAAAATCAAATATCCACTCCCTCTTTCTGAATCACTATTATCAAAAGGTAGACTTGGGAAACAAAAATTTAAGCAGTTCATAGCAACAGATCCAAGAAAAACATCCAAACACATTAGGCACTATTAATACAAGAGTACTCAAACTGTCGCAACTGTTCTAGATACTGAAAATTGCAAAATCATTTCCCGAAGTCTGAATCTGGACGGGAATTTTTCCTCCTAATCCTGATACGACATTATACGGAATCCCATACACCCTAATAAATCACAAAATCAGGGTTGTTGAAGGTCCAGGAACCCATAAATTCTAATGGGTTCTATTCGGTTCCGATGCAGGACCGGAATCTTTTTTCTCGCACAATTTAAATTCGGTCCAAGTTGCGTATTGTTACATTGAAAAAAGTTCCTGGACCGAATTTAAATTCTTCCGAAAAAAAAAGGTTCCTGGACCGAATTGAAATTCATTAGGAAAAAAAAGGTTCCTGGACCGTATTCAAATTGATCCGAAAAAAGGTTCCGTGATCGAATTGAAATGCTTTAAATATGAAAAAGTTATACACTGTCTAGAACTCTTTTACGTTTCCTGATTTTCTCTTCCAGTCAGGGACTGAATTTATTTACAATTCGTAGACCAGGATTGACCGATTGAAAGTTGCCTTCTAAAAATGTCCTCGAGTACGTTTACATTGGAATATCCCTCTAAGTAGTTCAAAGGGTGTGTAAAAAGGCACTAGTGTGAACGTTCGTACGGGCGGATGTGCTGAACGATGCGATTTCCCAACACTTTCGCTTTTGGCACTTACAACGTTTACCACGTTTGGTCCTCAATTGTTTATCGTCCGGTCCGTATTCGATCCAAGTTGCGTATTGTTTCATTTCAATACGGAACTTGGACCCTATTTAACTAATTCTGAAAAAAGGTTCCTCGACCGTATTTAAATTCATCCGGAAAAAAGGTTCCTGGACAGTATTTAAATAGATAAAAAGGTTCTTTTCGGTCCAGAACCCATTTACGCTTGATGATTTTCTCTCCTGGACCGGAATTGAATTTATTTAAAATTCCTGAACCTTTAACAACCCTGCACAAAATCGATAAGTGTCTTTGTTATGTTGCTAGAGTAACACATGATATAATTGTAAAGATTAGTGAGAATTTCAGGTAGGAATGTGTTCTGTATTTTCACAGGGGAGCCAAAGCAGGCTCTCGAGGGGGGCAGTTGCCCCCTACCCCCCCCTCTAGCTACGGGCCTGCATGAACCTGAAGGATAAAGGCGGTTTGAGTGTAGATCGCACCACCTCCATTATGGTCAAGATCGAGAATGTGCGAGGCCTTACCCTCACATCTCATATTGGCTTTATTATACACGTACTAGTATGCTCCAACGCACAGAGAATAATCTAGCTTTCTTTTCTACTCTATGTCCATGCTAATTTTTCAAATATTTATGCAATATTCATGGTTCTCTGTTCACTGAAAATCGAGCAGTTATTTAATCTGTTGATATTACAACTGAAAAATGTAAAAATGACCGGACCATGAAGTAAGATAGGGGTGTGAACGTACAGCTTCATAGATGCAAGGATGGATGAGTCAACGAAACAGTTCAGTTGAACTCACTTCCAGACAGCAGAAACCATTTCCATGTTTACCTGAAACGCAGCAGCCCCCCCTCCCCCCCCCCCGCAACACACACACGAAGAAGACTGTCAACGTAACTTTCCAAGTATATTGTAACGTTCTATCCAACAATTGGCGTTTCTGCACACTGGCAGCGCCGGAGAGGGGCAGGGGCGATCCCTTCCCCCGTCGGTCAATCTGTCTCCCAGCAAAAACGGAAAGCAAGATAAATAAAGGCTATTTTATCCTAAATTAACATTTTGGGTGGTATTTATGTGTATATTATAAATGTGGCTGCCCCTCAGAAAATATTCCTGCTCCCTTGTGCTTCCACTTGTTGGCCTTACTGCTACTGTAATTGATTAACTCTAAAATGTAAGACCAAGTTGATGACCAAGAGATTGTTCCTGTTAAACCTTCCATGGAATACAACTTAATTGCATATTAAATTCCAGGTACGCGTCTGTGTAAGTGGGCAAATTTCTTCTGTGGAGAAATGTTCCGATTGGTGGTTCTTCTGTCGCTGGCGTCCATGGCATTCGCTTGGGTTGCTACTGGGGACTCCGATCTACATTCTGGTAAAGTATTTTCGCGCTACAATTTCAAAATTTGAATTATATGAAGGCTTTCTAGATATCTCAGGCGGGCGAGGGGTGGGTGGGGGGCAAGTGCCCCTCTCTGCGGTCGCCCTTGTAAGGGTATACTGAAAGCAAACAATGTTCACTCGATTTAATTGATAGTCAGCAAGAGAAAAAAATATCTGAAGGAGGTATTGCTCTAAGGCTACTTTGTTTTCTGGAAATGCTGTTTGCTTATGTCTGGGCAAGCATTATTAACAAGCAGAAATATTCAATAATAAATAAAATCTTAAAATATAACAAAAATGCCACTGTACTCTATAAAAGTACTAAAAGTGTTCAAAATGACCAAAATTACCTTTCAATGGGAAGTGAGGAAAATGCAGAAAAATGACGAAACAAATTTAATCAATTATTTTATGATACATATATTTACATTGTCGAGCAATCATTCACCTTGTTTATATATAAAAAGGTAAACATCATCAAACTCCTTTTCTCAATAATAAGACTATCCATTATGTCTTTGAACCACCTCTAAGTTATGTATATTCTCAACATGGTCTCAAAATTTTGCGATTATATAATTAATGAAAAATATTTACTAAATTAATGGAGGGGGGATTGATAAGTCTGGCAATGTCTACAAACAATATCCTAATGCTCGGCTTGTCTCCTACAGATTATCCTGGCAAGTGTTATTCCCGAGACCTGGATCAAGCTTACAGCCCGGGAGAAACTTGGAAAATCCCTGGCTGTGTCGAAGTCACGTGCTCCCAATCCAACGGCAAATTGTTGGTTCATTATGCTGGGTACGTGACTGCATTTAGTAATAATAATAACAACAACAATAATTATACCTCTTTACTCCGTGGGAGAGGTTCAGCCGCTGTCTGCTTTACCACCAATTCTCACCTTGTGTTTATAAACCGTAAGGCCCGGTTGCAAGGGGGTCTTCCCATAATCCTTGGTTATCACCAAAATCAAATCAACTGTTTCAGAACAGGTAGTAGGTATTCACACCGAATTTGGAATCTCTCTAGTTACTTATATCTTATTTTAAAATTTACGTGTAATGGCATGTAAAAAGAACATTTAGGAGGAGATTCAAACTCTGTAGCACATAGCCTATATACGTTGTTTGAGTAAAGTGAAGTATGCAAGACTGGTGATGCATGATCCATAGAAATGTTATCATACCTAACATGAGCACAAAGAAAAAATCAGATGACACACGATTTATTCCAACTGAAAAAGGGTATATTCGGGTCTTTGAGTTTGAATTGATGTTTCAAGTCCTCCTTATGCCCAGACGGTTCTTAAAACAGGAAGTAATACAATAAGCGATTGCACTTAACCTCGTACAACGAAATGTATGTATAGTTAACGTCAGAGAGCCATTGAATTCTGCATTTGAATTAATCCGAATGAACTTTTTTCTTCTTTAATTAAGAAACACTTTTTTACGCAGACGTAAAAAATGGTTGAAGATTATTTCATTCTCTTTCGATCTTCATGCCTTCTCCCCTTTTCTTCTGTTTCTCCATACGTTTTCTATTTTCTCTATTTCTGTCTCATTTATTACATTCTCTTTCTTTGTATTCCTGTCTCATCGACTCTATCTTCTCTACGTGTTTAGGATTCTTCCATTACTAAAAATGTATCTCAATATGTCTCGTGTAGACTCTATGGATGGGCATTATGGTTAGGCTAAGACTATTTCAGGGTGTGCTTAAGCCCGCTCTTCCATGCGGTGACGACGCCACTGATATCAATGCTATTTACTAACCAAATATTATCTTCTTACTCTACGCAATAAGAAAAGTACACTTCTGCTTCCATTCATGCAGTTGTTATGATTTTCAGGTGCTCGCCAATGGCTCCGCCTCCACCCTGCCGCATAGAGACAGATGAGAGCTTGGCGTATCCAGACTGTTGCGGAACCCTTGTCTGTCCGGAGGACCAAGAAATATAACTGGATTCACATAGGCCAATTTGGAATGAAATAGAACTGTGCACTCAAAAATAATGTAATGTTATATCAACGTGTGTGACAAAATTAGTTCATTTTCAGAAACCAGCTTGAAATTAAATGTTTTGAGTTTGCTTTAACTTTTTTGTTCTATAAATATAAAACATAATTTCTCCACGACGTTCATTTGAATTATTACTTTTAGGAGAACACCACATCATTATGTATGTGTAGGGGGAATATGCAGAATTCACGATTACCTCATTTGGTTAATCACGACGATTAAGGTGTTGGTGAAGTGAAGTTTCAGAAAGTCCACTTTATACACAGATAGGCTACTGGTGACTGGACCTACAGTGATGCTTTGCACATATATTTCTTAATACTTTTACTGCCAGAGGATATTCTGTGAAAGTTACCTCCACGGTTAACTCTTTCAGCGGAATGTCACGCCAAGATAATTTACGAACATTATATATATATATCTATGTGCGTGTTGGTGTATTCCTACATAACACCAACAATCTGAACCATGAGTTGCCATTGCGATTAAAGTATCCCGGGGACGAAACTGGGTGCAGGTACAAAGTGGTTCGGATTTTAATTTGAAATGTAGGTCCAGTCCCGATTAACCCAAATTCTTAAACTTAGAAACATGAAACTTTAGGGATGTTTTCCTCTTATGACCTGAACACCCACTAAAAAGGGTGTTTCCGATATCCAACCCCTAAGTGGGGGATAGGGCTGTTATTATTATTATTTTTATTTTGATACATTTACACACTAAACCCCTGGACATACAAATCTGTAAGTTTATGGGTGTCTTACTAGAAATGAATTCTCGCATATTCAACTCCTAAAGACAAATTGTAAATCCATTATTTATTTATGCTAAGAGAACTAAACTTAAGAAACCTAACCTAACAAGGAAGGCATTTAACCTAACAATGAAAGCATTCCGCGTTGACGTCACGAAGGTTGCTAGAGGCTTGTGCGATAAGTGAGAATATACATACTTTTACAGCCCAAACCCAAACACGAAAATACTTATCCTGTATCATAAACAAGAGTCCTCAAGAGAGGGTGCTGTGTATTTATAAATCACGATATGGGTGTGTTTAGCGGAAATGTGCAATAAACGGACTAATTACGATAAATAAATAAATCCTGCCCTATTCTGAATAGAAATCAGAGTTCTTCGAATTCTAATCAACTACGAGAGACTGGTGACAGGAAATGGAAAATAAACGTCGTGACTTGCCAATGCATCCAGGAAGTTGGGCAGGAAACAAAATGCTTGTTGCTGGAGGCACAGATAAGAACACAGTACGATAGAAACACAGCTATTGTGTGTCCGTCGTAGAGGAACGTGCTAAATGCTTTAAGTCAAATAGATTGTGTGACCAATGGTGGCAATTAGAGGGGGTGAGAGTAGTTGAATCATCCCCCTTTTGCCAGTTTTTATCCCCTGCACTAGAGCATCTTAATGCTAAACCTTGTCTACCAAGAGAAGGTAAACTGTCCTTGCCGCCCCGTTCTCCGTTTTGGCACCCAATCGCTGCTGCTGTGTGTGACCATACGCTCCAGTTTTCGTAAATCGGGAGAAACGTAATCCTAGCAGCACCCTGTGGAAGTATTGACGATTATTTACCTAAATATTATTGCCAGTTTGCAAAAAGTATCTTGCCCGGAACATCATTTTCTTTATAACAGTCTATCTAATTCATACTTATAGCTTACGTATACTTTGTTCACGATCTGATTTACTATATGACGTACGTACCAACTGAGGACTAATACTATGTGGAGCGCAGGGATGGAAAACAGACAAAATCGGGGGGATATAGGGTTTGCTGTTTTGATGAAGTGATTATGAAGATATTATGAATTAACTCACATAAAAATATTCTCAGTAGTTATTAATAATTCTATCAATTTTCTAATAACAATCTTTTTACGGTATCGGGTAGTTGTTTTGGCGCACTAATATTAAAAAAAGTGTAAGTTAGGAGAATAGCATTTGCCTCACGCAAGAGCGGGGACACCTAGGGAGAGGGCTCAAAATCTATCATTTTCGTGGGCGGAGAAATCTCTACCTATGGCTGTCTTTGCGAGCGATAGTTTCTAAGGTTTGGATTGTGTTTTCCAAAAAAACAAATGAATAAACTGAAAGTCTGTTTTCAATAATGAATAAGGTCAAACAAGTCCAAGATCGAAATTTGGTGTTTGCATCCTGAAAAGGTGGTGTTTGCATGTTCACGAGAGTAATGACCAATATTAGGTTAATATCAAAGAGATAATAGTTTAATAATTAATTATGTATATCCATAAATAATAATGGTTTTGGACTCTTCTACGCGCAGGCGAAGAACACTAGAAAAAATAGTAAACAATGAAAAAGAACTAAATCCAGTATACAAAATAGTTCATGATTTTCTTTTATTAACTACTTGCATTTTGTAATTTTATTTTACCGTGTTATTTAGATGTTTTATATTTCTTTTCGAGTAACATAACATCAAGCTTGAAGAGAATGAAGTAATTTTTCTTGATCTTTCGAGTCAAAATTGAAGTAAAGCTATTTCTCAAACTTGAAATAAATTAAATAAATTAGTCGATTTTCGAGTAACATACGTATATTTCAGACCAGTTACTTGAAAAGGATTAAATTTATTTAGAGATTGAGACCCCAGCTCCGAAAGCCAGAAAACAGCGGCGATGGAACGCCGCATGGTGACTATACGTCACCCAATGGAAAACTGCTTGGCAGACCTAGGCCCCCAAAACACTGTTCTGGAACGAAGTTATTATTATTATTATTTTAGAAATTCAATCGAAAAATACAGGCTTGACCAGGACTCGAAACTGGATGAACTAACAAGTGAGCTAGCTCTGGTTTCGTGGGGTGTTGTCCTTCCTCTGTTTTACCTGTTTTCTGTATTTGTATTTTGTTTTTAGTGTCGGTTCTCTCCCACTTTGGAATAGTGCTGATGATGGGCATGAGTAATGATTAGAAGGTATTTTTAAGAAGTTGATTAATTGATGAAGGTACAGTCCCAAATAACGTAAATGCCCAGGCAGGAAACCAAACGCTGGAACTTCGTTGACAAGTTCGAAAGTCGATCACTTTTTAACCATTTCGATTTATCATTTTAATAATATGAAATATTCTCAGTGTTTTGCAACAGAAACAAACGGTATAAAACGGAACAATCAATCGATGCAAATTATGCAATGAAAAGGGGGAGGGGGATTATTACTGCACGTGACAATAGTTCACAGCACAACTTCCGTTCAATAGCACTTGCGGTGCATAGCAGAGCACGTGCACGCAATCCACACGCGCTCTTGAAGATACAGTCCACCAAACATAAGCATGTGACTTATTCAGCAGCAAACTGCAAAGTTGCTGATCGTCCTTCTCCGCCCCTCAAGACACGTGCATCGATGTGTGTCCGCAAGGGTTTTAATGATTTGTTATTTAGCGTCGCTTTTCTGCAACTCTTGGCTAATCGCAACGCTGATTGGTGATATGATTAAATTGGTGAAGGGACACTCACAAAGAACATACATGCCCAGGCCAGGATTCGAACCCTGTTCCCTGGTCTCGTATCATGCTGCGCTAATCACTCCATCACGGAGGTCGGCTCGCAATGGCTTCTGAGAACCAAATTCTATGTAGAACATAAAACTGAGAAGTAAAATTTTAAGCAGACGTGCTCAACCGGTAGTAATTGTGGAGAAGGGTCCTAGCATGCACGCATGGACAACAGAGTGAGCGACCGTACTGGAAAGTCGAGACGAGGGAGGGTTCGAAGCAGGAGGCTTCGTCGGTCGCGTTCGTGCAATGTTAATGCGGAAAGGCCAAGTTGCTAAAGACTGATCTAAAGATTTGGTGGTGAAATCTATGTAGGAGTTCGTAAACTCAACAATTTTCGTATACTTTCTCCTCAGGACATCCATAATAAATGGGTTGTGTTTTACAAAACGCGTATTTAAACATTTTGGGGAGGAGTCAAGTTTCGCAGACTCCTCTTAAATACGCTATAAACGCACACACACGTAGAGTACTAATTATACTATTTCCTTTGTGGCGGATGGCAGGGAATACCATCCTTTGTGATCCTATATATTCGTGTACCGGGATTTATTATTATTGTTATTATTAGTATCATTATTATGAACAATAACTAGAGGAACACTATAAAATAATATAAAAGTACACATATATTTCCTCAAAGAAATATATTTCCATATATTTACTGTTCCACTGTTTGTTGTAACGAATTTTCATTATTAGAAGTTGTTGGCACGTTTTCTATAGGCTGTCTCAACCTTAAAAGTCAGTATGGAAGTTAATGGAGTACTTCCCTCTCTCTATCTCTAATACATGAGTTTTCCTAATATCTCTGTCCTTCTCTACTACCGCTGCGTTGCCAGATGTTACAAAATTTGCAAAATGTAAAAGTCATAAATTTCAAACAGTGAAATCATTATCCTGTAGTTGTTTTATGCTCTATTGAATGACGGCATTATATAATCTGTCATAAATTCATGTGATCTGAAATTTCCATAATTATGGAATTTTGCATAACGCTTAATTTATTTCTAGGAAATACTTCAAAAGCCATAAATATCAAACCGCTTGATCAACTTTGCCGGTTTTCTTCTATGGGATCTATGGTGTTTGTAGATATGATATTCTTCGCCGGAGTGAATTAATTTGCTTACGAAGAGAGTTATATATATAAACATTCTATATTTTGTATAAATCATAAGACCGTAACACGAAAAAGTTGGTTAGCGAGAAACTTTTCGGTGTGTCGCGATAAACGTGCAGACCAAGCGAGAAAAGTGTTGACCATTGTTTGAAATTATTTTTCGAATGAATTGTTACTCCACAGCACCATTATTTGTTGCAGAATCGTAGTTTGTTTGCGCAGGCTGTCTCGCGTATCAAATTCATTGCGCGCCGCCGAGGTTAAAATTCTGTTGTAGGCAGGTGCCCCGTTTCGTAGGAAGTGCAGTGTGCTGTGTGATAATTGTGGATTGCATGTAAGTTACATACTTTGTTTAATAATGGATGGAGAAGCTGGAAAAAGACACAGTATTGGTAAACTTCGAGGTAAAGAACGCATAATAGTTACACATATAATTGAAATGTAAAATAGTGCTAAATAGTTACGTCGAAATATAAACTTTTACATGCAAATCTTGAGGTAACTATAGTTTTTCCCAAAATGCATCAAATACATAGATTTTGAAGATTTCCTGTACGATATTAAGGAAGTAAATTTGTTGCAATCATTAGCGATTAAGAGCGACTCGATGCGCCTCCGTTTGTTGATATGTCAACGCCGCGCTTCATTTAACCCATACTGACTTTTAAGGTTGAGACTCACTATAGCACACACATATTAGTCAATTTCAAGTTGTACAAAATATTTAATATTTTATGGAACCCCGTTTAAAAATAGTAAAGTTTATAGTGCATGTACGGCAACTGTTTATTCCCCTTCGTGACTTCAATTTCTATTCTCACTGCTCATATTTCTGGGGCTTCTCCGATAGCATAGTGGCTAACGTTGTTTCCCTGTAATCAAAGGGATGATGGTTCAATCTCCGGTGGTTTGGAATTCACTTTAAACTGCAGGTCTAGTCAGCATAAAATGAACATATGCATCTCTCTCGTTCTCTCTCTGTGTGTGAGTGTCTGTGTGAGAGTGTCTGTGTGTGTGGTATATATAAACCTACAGAGTCGGCTCATCTCTCGACCATAGTTGCCGGAATCTTGGTATGGGTGTTCTTTGTGAGCCAAATTTCGTTTTTAAATTCATTTTATACGCAGATAGGCTAATTCCAAATTCCATGCTGCTACCAAAGTTAAATTAAAAATCTGCAATCACTTTGCATTTGTTCATTAGTTAGTTAGTTTGATGTAATAAAGTTTTTTTTTTTTTGGAAACATTGGTTATATTGTCGCAAAAAGTTGGCGAACATACTACCGTCGCCCTCCCCAAAATTTGGTGGTATCTCTAAATTTTCCACAAAGACTTGATTTAAGGTAATTTTGACACCGAATTTATCATAACACCACTCCCTAAAGCAACCCTTGCAATTGCATCCTTTCAGATTGCAAATTCTGGATGTGTACCTTCTTGGTACGTACAGTAACGGACACATCTGGGTTGTAACGACCCTATTGAAGAAGCACTGAAGCAAACCATCCATGTCTGACCACCAAGCGCCTTGTGACTAGACAACCCAACCAGCATTGAAATTCTGCGGCTTGTATACCAGTCACGGGTTTACATCTCTGTAAATTGAGTAGTGATGCCAAAGAGAAATACGAGATGAAGATTATCGATCGTAATGTCTCGTGTTCTCGACATGGAATAATACTCGGTCCACGTTACGTTCCATTATTTAATGTTGTTTGGGAACGAACCTGGCGGACGGGGTTTATATTTTCACTGCTTGGATTACAGTAAATTCCATATTTTACAATTATATTAAAGCTTTGAACGAAAATAATACCCAGAAAAACATCGAACACACGTGCACACCACTCTTCTCACACACATGCATGCGAAGACAAACACACAAAGCTAAGTTTTAACTTCCAAGTGAATGTCCAAATAACAGTAAATGGAGAAGCACGATGTGCGAAACATGGGATTTTTCACAGAAAGAATGCGTCTATTTTTGACATACGTGGTTTCTATTAATAAGCAATGAAACAATTATTGAGAGAAATTAAGATGCATTTTCGTCTTCAGGTGTTGAGGAAGGAAACAGACTGACTGGACAAAAAAATTGTGGTGTTATTGATAGAGAGTTGGTTAGCGTACAGAGCTTTCATCAGTGAGGCCTAGGTTCGATCCCCACCAAGGACACTTTTTTATTCTTTTCTATTAGTGAAGAAGTATGTAATATTGTTTTCTAGGCATTTTGACGAAAGGATACACATCAAATTTGTTCGTTTAATCTGTATTTTCATTCTTCTAATAAGTTCTCTATCACAAGCGGATATAGAGATTCTTTATCTAGGCGATGGATATATTTTCAATGGTTCCGTAGCTACGATTCTCCAGTCCCTTCCACCTATTTGTCTTATTTATTTACTTTATTCATATCAACTCACGAAATACCATAAATCTAACGAAAACACACAGATATAGTTAGAACAAGAAACACACCTCGCGTCGAAGGTTCCAGACTCGAGTTGTGGCTTTTTTTTGCGAGGGTGATTATTCCTGTGTGCATGTTTATCATCTTTGTCTAAAAAATATTCCTCATTATTGCCGTGTTTAACCTAGGGAGAGACCAAAGCGACTGAAACAACAAAAGTACAGAAAATGCAAGACACACCTGCCTAGGCATGTTATACCTTGGGAATTAGCTATCTGAACATTAACTCGTTTCAGTCGACTATTTGCGAAAGAGTTACGCGTTGTCTCGTTTGGAGTGTTGGTTATCGCGTCGGACTAGCATGCGGATACCCGAGTTCGAGCCCAGCGGAAGGGAAGTTTTTTTTTCTTTTTGTCTAATTTCATCCAACCTTATTTATAAAACTGAGGTTTTTCTGCAAAACCTTTTGAATTGCATGCCACTTCGTATGTTGGTATTCTGAAAGCAGCAAAGATGAATATTTGATGTTCCGAAGCGACGATGTATTTTTGTATGTGTTGAAAAAACGCAGTTATTTATTAGCGAAAAACATGCAGCCACGTGATCAGTGCTAATATGGCAGGAGCTACATTTCACGTTCCTCGTAAAATAATTGCCTTTCCACGTTTCAAAATCATGAGTGCTGTCTAAAGCAATATTTTGATACTTGCGTTTGCATGTTAGAAGCTAAAGCAATATGAAACTTTTTTTCTCCAGCAAATGACATTGAAACCATTAATAACTGTTTGCAATGTGATATTGATATCATATATGGAAAGAATAAAAGTGGAGAATTTCGCTTAAAACAACTTATAAATATATTAAATTATGTGGATACCTGATGTGAAACGTACGATGCACGATCAGAGAGCCTGAATGTTGCATTGAAAACTGCAGAGAACAATGACTGACTAGTGAAAGGCTTTTCCATGTTCCAATGGGGATTTTATTAGTAACTATAAATAAACAAGGGAGAAGGACACAAGTTGGTATGATGAACTAAATTGTAATCTAAAAGTTTTAATTGAAGAAACAAAACACGTTCACGGTTAAAAATAGGGCATTCAATATCAGGCACATTACACTAACTGAAAGACTATTTTCAAAAGTAATAATATTTGGATAACTGCAAATTCAAACTTGATGTTAACCATGTAATGCACTTGATAATCACTGAAACATAATTTTTCTTGAGCATGCCCTTTATTTTGTGTCTTGATTGTTGAAATAATACGTTGAAACGAACAGTAGTATGTTTTAGTGTGTGTTTAGAATCTCTTGTGTACTGCATGGGAATACTGAAGTCATTTTTAGTTTCCTAATCAATTAACAATTATTCAGTGTAATCTTTAAACAGGAAAGACTGTTTCTTTGCAGCTGTTCATGACAGAAATTCAATTGCAAGAAAATTTACCAAATTAGCAATACTGCATATTTGTGTTATGTGCTCGTCTGCCTTATACCGGCTGAGGAAGGAAGCAGATATAAAAGATAGAAAATTACTGTTCTTGGGTAGCTAGCTAGTCCTGCATTTGTCAGAAAACCTGATCAGCATACTGAACCAAGCCATCACATGAGATACGACTTCAATAATATAATCCGTTTCTGTGGTCAAATAACTCCAAAAAAAAGACAATAAAATTGTCAGTGTGAGGAGACGGAGAAATAATTTCCTTTTATCTTACATTATACTCTGTCTGTATGCCTAGTGTGGTTTGGCTTTCCGAAAGCTGAAGACAAATCTCTGTCTGTTGTAAACCGTGGCATGTTTTGTTCCAGCTTACAAATCACGTAAAACACCTTCGTTAACCTTAGTGTGCTGGTTCTGCAGGCACAAGGTCATGTCGACTGATAAGCAATATCACGTGACTCCGGGGCCAACTGTCAGCACCGCAGAGAAGCTTCGGTAACTTTTGCGGGGTTTCTTCTAGTCCTTGACAGACCGCATGCTCCGTAATTATGTGCAGAAAACCCATGTTTTCTGTGTACCAAATTTACGTATGTTTGGATTGTGTGCTCAAATGATGCAGTAAACATAACTCCGTGACACACAACAACAATTACAAGCGCTTCAAAGTTTAGAAACTTAGCAAGCGTTACTCACAAGACGATTATATTGTTCGACTGACAGAAGACCAGGTGTTGGGGTGGTAACGTGTTAGTTTGACACGCAGGAGATACTGGGTTCGATTCCGGTTTGATTGCCTCCAATTTTTTTCTTAACTCGAGCGACTATATATTTCAATTTATTTATTGCGAACATTCTTATTTTATTTGCTGTGCGAATTGTTGAATTTTGAATTGAATTTTGTTTTCCAAAGGATTACGATCATTTCTTGTGAATAGTATTATATGTATTTCTGGATCATTTTCTCAAAAGAAATGTATACTTTTCGCCAGGCATAACATTTTGTTGAGTATGTTTGTAACATAATGAGAAATGTGAAAAAACTATCGTAAAAAATAATTTTCACAAATAAAATTTAAAACGGTAAAGTAAAGATTTCCACCCAAAAATAAAATAAAAATGTATTTAACCTTTACTCCAATAAATTATTAATTAAAATGTAATAATTAGTTGCTAGAGTTATTTAAAAAAAATAGGGCAATTGAACTTGAATCGAACCCAAAGCCTTCTTTACGGGAAACTTATCCGCTACCACGTAGCCACTTGACCACTTGAAAATCACGTAATAGCTTCGCCTTATCAAGGCACTTGGAACTCATCGAAACCTTCAAGCGCTTTTCCTCGATTTTTTCTTCTTTTTAAGTCCACTTTATGTGTTTTGTTTCTTCAATTAAAACTTTTAGATTACAATTTAGTTCATCATACCAACTTGTGTCCTTTTCCCTTGTTTATTTATAGTTACTAATAAAATCCCCATTGGAACATAGAAAAACCTTTCACTAGTCAGTCATTGTTCTCTGCAGTTTTCAATGCAACATTCAGGCTCTCTGATCGTGCATCGTACGTTTCACATCAGGTATCCACATAATTTAGTATATTTATAAGTTGTTTTAAGCGAAATTCTCCACTTTTATTCTTTCCATATATGATATATCACATTGCAAACAGTTATTAATGGTTTCAATGCCATTTGCTGGGGAAAAAAAAGTTTCGTATTACTTTAGCTTCGAACATGCAAACGCAAGTATCAAAATATTGCTTTAAACAGCACTCATGATTTTGAAACCTGGAAAGGCAATTATTTTACGGGCAACGTGAAAGTTGGTGTGTGTTGACAGACTGTAGCTCCTGCCATATTAGCACTGACAACTAGGAAGCGTTCTCAATGATCACGTGGCTGAATGTTTTTCGCTAATAAATAACTGCGTTTTTTCAACACATACACAAATACATCGTCGCTTCGGAACATCAAATATTCATCTTTGCTGCTTTCAGAATACCAACATACGAAGTGGCATGCAATTCAAAAGGTTTTGCAGAAAAACCTCAGTTTTATAAATAAGGTTGGATGAAATTAGACAAAAAGAAAAAAAACTTTCCTTCCGCTGGGCTCGAACTCGGGTACCCGCATGCTAGTCCGACGCGATAACCAACACTCCAAACGAGACAACACGTAACTCTTTCGCAAGTAGTCGACTGAAACGAGTTAATGTTCAGATAGCTAACTCCCAAGGTATAACATGCCTAGGCAGGTGTGTCTTGCATTTTCTGTACTTTTGTTATTTCAGTCGCTTTGCGCTCTCCCTAGGTTAATCACGGCAATAATGAGGAATATTTTTTAGACAAAGATGATAAACATGCACACAGGAATAATCACCCTCGCAAAAAAAAAAAGCCACAACTCGAGTCTGGAACCTTCGACGCGAGGTGTGTTTCTTGTTCTAACTATATCTGTGTGTTTTCGTTAGATTCATGGTATTTCGTGAGTTGATATGAATAAAGTAAATAAATAAGACAAATAGGTGGAAGGGACTGGAGAATCGTTGCTACGGAACCATTGAAAATATATCCATCGCCTAGATAAAGAATCTCTATATCCCCTTGTGATAGAGAACTTATTAATAACCCATAGCTCTACAGCTCGTGAGGGCCTTGGCTTACCTACCGACTGCTCGTCTCCCTCCCACACTGTTCCTCCGTCACCTGATGTAGCGTGGAGATCTTAGACCAGTATTGGGGTGACCGGCGGTCAGCCCGTCGAACCCACAGCCGTTGTAGGTCTTCTCGACCGGGTTACCGCTCACTCATTCGGAGCTTCCCAATTTCCTCACGATGGTGGGTTGCCACCGGCCCTATACAACCGGATTCGAACCTACGCCGTCCCGCAGCGAACGATCTCAAGACGACTGAACGCCTTAACCCGCTCGGCTACGGAGGAGGACAGAGAATTTATTAGAAGGATGAAAATACAGATTAAACGAACAAATTTGATGTGTATCCTTTCGTCAAAATGCCTAGAAAACAATATTACATACTTCTTCACTAATAGAAAAGAATAAAAAAGTGTCCTTGGTGGGGATCGAACCTAGGCCTCACTGATGAAAGCTCTGTACGCTAAC
This sequence comes from Lepisma saccharinum, assembly GCF_977018435.1. Classification (NCBI taxonomy): domain Eukaryota; kingdom Metazoa; phylum Arthropoda; class Insecta; order Zygentoma; family Lepismatidae; genus Lepisma; species Lepisma saccharinum. The sequence goes on from NC_139232.1 coordinate 77,853,840, forward strand.
CAACACTATCAATAACACCACAATTTTTTTGTCCAATAAGTCTGTTTCCTTCCTCAACACCTGAAGACGAAAATGCATCTTAATTTCTCTCAATAATTGTTTCATTGCTTATTAATAGAAACCACGTATGTCAAAAATAGACGCATTCTTTCTGTGAAATATCCCATGTTTCGCACATCGTGCTTCTCCATTTACTGTTATTTGGACATTCACTTGGAAGTTAAAACTTAGCTTTGTGTGTTTGTCTTCGCATGCATGTGTGTGAGAAGAGTGGTGTGCACGTGTGTTCGATGTTTTTCTGGGTATTATTTTCGTTCAAAGCTTTAATATAATTGTAAAATATGGAATTTACTGTAATCCAAGCAGTGAAAATATAAACCCCGTCCGCCAGGTTCGTTCCCAAACAACATTAAATAATGGAACGTAACGTGGACCGAGTATTATTCCATGTCGAGAACACGAGACATTACGATCGATAATCTTCATCTCGTATTTCTCTTTGGCATCACTACTCAATTTACAGAGATGTATACCCGTGACTGGTATACAAGCCGCAGAATTTCAATGCTGGTTGGGTTGTCTAGTCACAAGGCGCTTGGTGGTCAGACATGGATGGTTTGCTTCAGTGCTTCTTCAATAGGGTCGTTACAACCCAGAAGTGTCCGTGACTGTACATACAACTTTTGTAGTATTTTCTAAGTTCTTGTCAATGTCGTTGTCCATTATTATTTTATTTTTGAACGGAAGTCAAGATACATTTTATTTTTATTATTTTTCTGTCATTACACACACACATACAGATGCGTGTGTGTATAGAGGGAGAGAGGGGAGGGAGGGAGAGCGAGAGACTATATTCCATATAACATGAACTAACTAAATATGCGATATGTGTAATAATAAATGTTACGTGGTATCTTGAACTAATGATTTCCACTTAGATGAGAAAAATGGGTGGGACAAGTAGCGTGGAATGTGCCAATTCAGAGCTTGCCAATTCAGAGCTTGCCAGTAATCGTCATTTGATCTTTTCCACAACGTTCCGCTATGAAACATGAAATATATATGAAGCAGAGAAGCTATATCAGTGGCGCTGACAAGCGCTTTTAGTCACATAAGGACATCCTTCCTATAACGTATGCATAAAGAGGGCGAGTTTAGGCACGATGTGTTGTGAACAAGAGAGCTCGACAAGAGAGGTGAGTGATGTCCAAATTTTATTATATACATTTCATTACAGTAGGTATGGTATTGAGACGAGAAAAGATGAGAGTCTCGGTCTCTTTCTCTTGCATCTCTTTCCTTTGCATTCTATCCTTTCCCATTCTCTGTACATGACCCAGCCATCGGATTCGTTGTCATTTAATAAATCTCACAATATACTTACTCTTTCTCTATTATGTTCTTAATTTCTCCATTAGTCCTTATTCTCCAGAAATTAGTTTCAATGATCGGCCCATAAATTTTGCGTATCACCCTTCTCTCAAATCTGCGAAATGCTTCCTCTTCTGTTTTATTCATTACCCATGTATCAGCATCATATGTTATTATTGGTCCGATTAACGTTTTGTATATGGTGATTTTAAGGTTCCTGTTTATTAATTTGCACTTTCATAACCGCATATTTGCGTAAGAAGCTCTATTGTCCATGCATACCCTTTCCTTTATCATGCTGCCTTTTTGTTTTGTTCATTTATAGACAACCTACAGTCCAGCAGAATTAACTTGAGAGAAATGGCCGCTCTGTGAGTGATGCAACTGCGCTCGAATTAGCTAGAGCGGGGGACTTCCCGCTGTAACGGGCCAACGGAAACTCTAGAGTAGAGTATGTAGAGTTTCCGTTGGCCCGTTACAGCGGGAAGTCCCCCGCTCTAGCCAACTCGAGCGCAGTTGCATCACTCACAGAGCAGTCATTTCTCTCAAGTTAATTCTGCTGGACTTGTAAGTACTGGAATGAGCTGACTCTTTCAAATTCCTTCCCATTTATTTTTATATTTTTTTCTCTATATTTATCTGTTTTTGTGTAATTATCATGCTTCTTTCAGCCTTTTGATACGTTATCTTCACATCATTTCCTGTTCTTGCTATTATTGCAATACGCGTTTATCAACTCATGTTTATCAAAATGGCTCCCCAATGGCGCAGTGGCAGCGTCGTCGCCTTGTAATCAAGTGGTCCCGGGTTCAATGCCCGGTGGAGGCACATGGCACAGTGTTTCGGATCCCAGTTTAAACTGTAGGTCCAGTCCCGATTAGCCTTACTATACATAAAGTGGATTTAAATCACCAAATCAATAATTTATCAAAACGGATGATAAATAAAATTCGTTCATTATTTGACATTTAATTATAAAGAGGACTGAATCAGTGCTTATTAGTACCAAAAAGACAGTAGAAGTACGTTCTACGTTAAATTAAAGTGAACGAAAGAAAGCCGAAGTGGACATGGTTGCAAATGTTTTTAGGTATTGTTCGAAAGCTCTGCCAGGTTACTGAAAGTTTCGGGAGGGGGGACTATTTAATTTCCGCAGATATTTTCCCCACAGCAGGCCACCCCCTGAATTCATCACTGGTTCTGTAATAAAAATATTCATACATTAAAAACTCGCTCAATTAATAAGAATATAACATAAAAATTAAATCAGCTCTGATGCAAAAGAAGCGGAAATTATTTTCATTTTCAAGTTATGCTGCACAGTAACGGCCTCTATTTCAAACCTACTGAAGCTGGCATAACATGTTGATTTTCACTTTCCTTTTTCCTAGAGCAGAAATTTGCCAGCAAGCACGTTGAGTGGTCGACTCTCTTGCCACTGACGGTTCCAGGTTTAAGTCCCTCAAAGAAAATGGAAATGAAAGCAGACCACTGAAAAATCATTCGGGAAACAATTACTTAACCTTTAAAACAAATGCATCCTACTTCGCGTCTGAAGTTCTACTTTTAAATACCCATGCTTGTTTACACTGTTGTACGGTGCAAACCTTCAAGACCAATCTATTGTCAATCTATTGTATATTGTTAAACTCAGACTCGAACCCCGGGCTGGGATGCAGTAGCGCCAACGTCTGAGAAATATTGGGTGGCCTGAACTCTGAGATTTGTCTTATATGCAATAATATAGCCTATGTTAATAAGTGGGCCAAGGATTTGAGCCAAAATGGCCTTTTTGTTCCTTGGCTAGAAAAAGTAAGGTTTTACGTTTAAAAACAGTTTCAGGGCATTTTGGAGAGAAATACCTGTGATTTATAGTGGCCGTTTTTGCTTTCTTTTAGACATAATTGCCTATTCGAAGATAACTGCTTTTTGAGTGCCTAATCCGAGGAAATGATGAAGAACCTGTTGATGTTTGTCACTTTTAGTGCATATTTTATATTTTCCGTGTTTTTTTTGCCTGCCTATTTGGAGAATTTTTAGTAGAGTCGAATTACTTTCGGAACATCTCCAGCGGACTGCGCGAGTCTGTCTAGCGAGCCTAGTGGGCGTGTAGAACCTGAGTAAGGGGCTTAACGATAGGTTCTGGGTTGAGATGACGTCAGCGGCTTGCTTGGTTAATTGGCTGCTTCGAGAGTTGTCACTCGTTCCGAAGCTTCAAATGCATAACTGCCAAAAATGTTACGGAAATAATCTCCCTCTACCTATCGATCGTTATTACTTTCCTAATAACGATGTGACTAAGAATAGTGTAAATAATGTAGGACACTGACAAGTATCATGTTAAGGATGTAACATATTATTATGAAATATTTTGATAAATATTCACTCAGTTATTAAATTCTGGAATTCTTTACATGTATAGGCTAACGATTGTTGGCAATAAAAAGTGTGTTTACCATTGTTATCAATACTGTATACGCCATACTGTACATCACTGCTTTATTCTAGCACCTGTCGTGGTACGAGAACTATTTATTTTCTATTTAAATATGATACCAAATTTAACCTTCACGAGTCATGTGGATACTGTTACTATAAGAATAAGTTTTGCTTTGAAATATATCGATCGCTAGTAAGAAAACAGATACATTTGAAAAAATGATCAAAAAAACAATAAATACGGCACTGGAAATATGAAAGAGTTTTTAACTTCCTTCATAAAGATTTGAAACAATTATTTAATTTTTAGATTACTAGATTTAATCTTATGACATATAGAAATCTTTAAAACACTTTCGTTAATATGATACTAACCTATAAAAGTGAATATTTGGGCGATTTATAATCAATTCACAGATTAAGAAAACGCACACACGTGCAACTAGATTATACCTATATAGCTTCAGATATCTGACTTTGTTTAATGGCCAAATGAATTATGCTTTTCGACAAACAGAAAGCGCATAAGCATCTCTTCTTATTGGTCTTTGCTGTTTGTCTTCAAATCCTTGACAACTAATCGTGAAGGTGGCCACACTTCTCCAAGCCAATTCACAGTGAGATGAGCTTCATATATGTTACAGTATTCAAGAGCGCAAGGTGATAAATGTGGAAAGTAAAGCATAAACACTTAGGTATTTTAAAAGCATTTATTTGACATCTCGTTGTCTTGACAAGTACATCACACTTCTTGTTGTCTTGATAAGAACATCTTCAGCACCTTATGAGTTGTAAGTCCAGATTTCGGCTTCCGAGGACTACTTCTGTTGTGAGAACTTTCTGTCGACACTGAAAGAATAACAAATGAAGTGTATTAAATTAAATTACATCCAGCGTGTATTGAAATCAGCAATCAACTGTAAGAAAGTAGTTTCTAATCACATAATAGGATTCTAGGGCATAGTGGCTAGAGATATCTACAATCGTACATATCTATAGTAAAAAAATATATTCCCTTTGATGCTGGGTCCAATCTAAGTTTCCATACGTTTACTACTTAGTTCGCCTAGTAAGTATACGTGTCTAATTCTGGCAAAAGGTTAGGAAACTTGAAAACTGCAATACTACTAAGTATAATGTTTTTTAGTGGCTACACAAAATAGGTTGTTAAAGTGAATGCCAATGTTACTACACAATATAAATGAATCGGGTGTTTCAAAACTCAAGGAATATTAATGTCAATTAGAGTGATTCTATTTCTAAGTTCCAACCATTTTTCTTCTATTGGAGTTTTACTCGTTTGATAAATACTACATAAAACAACAAGACTTACTTGCACATGCTGCTTCCTTGACCCTGGCTGGCTTCAGATTTGACGCAGATCGCTGTCTAAAGTTTTTTTTCTTTCTTTTTCATTTTTTCTTTTTTGGGTATACCGCACGGACTGGAGTAGCACTCGTTAAGAGGTGGACTGACCATACCTCCCACCCTGGGCTCTTTGAACCCCCTACGGACCTTGAGAGCCTCGTGGGTTCTTTAGGGCCCAATTCGGCCCTTTATGTTCCTTTTTGTCCCTTTCAGGGCTCCGCTGCGTCCCTTTGAGGACCCCCGGTACCCCTTAGAGCCCCC